>NC_044032.1:423842855-424149166 GCF_901765095.1 Microcaecilia unicolor
GCATGTTTCGCTGTCAAGCTGTATCAAGGACCTCCCCCTTTTGCCATTTTAGCGCCAGCTTCGCTAATTTACTTCCGGGATTTCCCCTGCCATTTTTCATTTTGAGGCATGCCCATTTCCCAGTCCATTGAAAAATGCCCTTTTTCCCAGCCATGGTAAAGAAATGGCCCAGCGCTAGTCAAAAACACGTGCCCACACTACCACAGGTCACTTTTTACCGTGGTTTAGTAAAAGGATCCCTTTCTGTTGTACTAAAAAATAATGAGTTATGTACAAATAACACACATTTGTGTCAGTTAACATATGTTATGTGGCAAATAGCATGCAACTAAACTGGCAATCATCAGTACACGATTTTGAAAATATACAGATAAGCAAGTTAAGGTTTCGCCACCTACTGGCAACTTCATAACTTGCTTTGAATATTGGCCTACAAAATGCCACTGTTTTTGCACACATTTGGGGCATTTTTAATTGTTTTCTTCCACAGAAAACCCCAAACCCTTGCAAAAAAAGTTGCATTGTAGTAGAGACACAGATGCTCTAAAGCTCAGAAGAAAAACACCAGGGAAATTCATCTGCTTCTTGGCACTGAGTGCATAAGATGGAATTATCTTAGTTTATATCTAGTAAGATCTGATTTTAATATTCCCCTTTGCATTTCATTCATCATCACTTAGAAAGAAATACACTTCATTATTTTTGTCAATGAAGATAATCCTGGCAGGTGCTTAAGCATAATTTATAATAAAATTAAAACTCTTGGATACCAGAGAGCTGTATATGCTTGTGATTAAATATTCTAATGTTTGGTTGATGCTGCCAAAAGGGGAATCTATCAAAACATAGCACTAAATCTTCAATTTGCTCAAAACCCACTCCATTCCCATTTGTTGCAAGCTCTATACCATTAAAACTATTATCAATACTTGACCAGGGAAGCAAAAAGTAATGATAACATGTCTTTGGGCCCATAGAGGGTAGTCGGATGACTTGATGAACATTGAAGCATTTTCCAATTATGATCCAAGTGTATGATGAGATGCAGAGATACATTTTCTGAGTGAGAAAAAATTGCATTAGACATTTCAGGGTGATTTGGGAACAGAGGTAAAATATCCAAGGAGCTCATGGAATCATTTGGCTAAACTTTGAGTACTTTTCATTAGCAATGGTGCTGCAAAGTTCATGTACATGCTTATTTATTTATTTATTTATTTATTTATTAGGATTTATTTGCCGCATTTTTGAAGGAATTCACTGGTTATCTCTCGTTGAATATCCACGGTTAAGCACTAAAATGCTAAAATGGCCAGGAGCCATTCCTGGCCAGTTAAATAGTTTTCAGTATCAGGCCCATTGTATCTTATCCTACTGCACAGTTCATGTTTGCATCATGTAGTTAAATCTTGATCTTTGTCCCTCCTCTTTATTTATGATTTTTCCTTTAATCCCGTTCAGGTTCTATGCAGAGAATGAGCCCTCTAACCCACTCCAAAAGCTCACTATTCAGTGGAGACTATCCATCAGCTGAAGAGAATGAATACACAGGTAAACAGATGAGAAGGAGCAATGTGGATGATGAGCAGGACATCTATCAGTCTCCATGTGAGCTGAATAAGTAGTTGTGCTGTCCCCAAGCTGATTCCTGGAAATGTGCTATGGATTTCCTTTAAACCAAGCAATGCATGAGTTGAAGTATATAATGGTCTCACTTTATCCTATAAGATACACAAGATCAGTATGCAAGATGTAACAGCCTGTGAGTTTTGAGCATGCTTCCAGAGTCTGCAGAGATGGGCAGGGGTAGCGGCCACAGCAGTATGGGCATTTTCATGATCAGGCATTAGAAGAGAGTGAAAAGATTTGGCAGCATTGGGTGGGGTGGGGAGGAGACAAAAAGGAAAACAAGAAGCAGATGTTTTGGGATGGGGGGGGTGTTTAAGGCAGTGAACAGGATGCTTGAGATAGGGACATTAAGAGGCAGTTGAGAAGACCCTGGAGAGGGGACAGGATGCTCGAGGGGGGGGGGAGTAAGAAACAGGTCAGAGGATGGAGAGAGGGGCAAGTAGGCAGGGCTAGTATAGGGGAGGGAAAACAGAGCAACTTGCCTGGTCCCCATGGCTTCCAGGGAGCTCCCATAGTCCAGCATCTCATCTCCTGCCCCCTAGCCTAGTCCAACATCTGCACCCCTCCCCTTCCCGGTCTACCTTAAAATATTTTTTTTGCCAGTGAAGCAGTGATTCTTCTGTAATGCCTGTGGCCAACACTGGAACTTTTCTTCTGCCATACCTGCCCCCCTCTGATGCAACTTCCTGTTTCCACCAGGCAGAATGCAGCAGAAGAAAGCTCCAGGCATAATGCTTCAGAATCACTGTCCGCAGGCAAACCCTATGAAGAAAAATACTTAAAAGTAGACCAGGAAGGGGAGGGGAGGGAGAGAGATGCATAACTGTGGGTGGGGCATGGACTGGTTGGTCAGCATTCATAAGTAATATAACTGACTCAATGTTTTTCTTTACTATATCATTTGTTTAGATTTTATGTATCTTTTGTTTCTACATTGCCTAGAGTTGTAAGATAGTATGGTTAAATAGATATTTTAATTAAATAAGTACATAAGTATTGCCATACTGGAAAGACCAAAGGTCCATCAAGCCAGCATCCTGTTTCCAACAGTGTCAATCCAGGTCACAAATACCTGGCAAGATCCCAAAAAAGTACAAAACATTTTATATACTGCTTATCCCAGAAATAGTGGATTTTCCCCAAGTCCATTTATAATGGTCTATGGACTTTTTCTTTAGGAAACCGTCCAAACCTTTTTTGAACTCCGCTAAGCTAACTGCCTTACCACATTCTCTGGCAACAAATTCCAAAGTTTAATTACATGTTGAGTGAAGAAAAATTTAAATTTACTACATTGTAGCTTCATTGCATGCCCCCTAGTCCTAGTATTTTTGGAAAGCGTAAACAGACACTTCACATCTACCTGTTCAACTCCACTGATTGTTTTAAAGACCTCTATCATATCTCCCCTCAGCCACCTTTTCTCCAAGCTTAAGAGCCTAGCCACTTTAGCCTTTCCTCATAGGGAAGTCGTCCCATTCCCTTTATCAGTTTTGTCACCCTTCTCTGCACATTTTCTAATTCCACTATATCTTTTTTAAGATGCGGCAACCAGAATTGCACACAATATTTGAGGTGCGGTCGCACCATGGAGTGATACAAAGGCATTAGAACATCCTCATTTTGTTTTCCATTCCTTTCCTAATAATACCTAACATTCTATTTGCTTTCTTAGCCGCAAACAGCACACTGAGCAGAAGGTTTCAAACGTATCATCAACGACGACACCTAGATCCCTTTCTGGTCCTTGACTCCTAACGTGGAACCTTGCATGACGTAGCTATAATTTGGGTTCCTCTTTCCCACATGCATCACTTTGCACTTGCTCACATTAAATGTCATCTGCCATTTAGATGCCCAGTCGCCCAGTCTTGTAAGGTCCTCTTGTCATTTTTCACAATCCTCCCGCGATTTAACGACTTTCAATAACTTTGTCTCATCAGCAAATTTAATTACCTCACTAGTTACTCCCATCTCTAAGTCATTTATAAATATGTTAAAAAGCAGCGGTCCCACCACAGACCCCTGGGGAACCCCACTAACTACCCTTCTCCATTGAGCATACTGACCATTTAACCCTACTCTCTGTTTTCTATCTTTAACAGTTTTTAATCCACCATAGAATACTACCTCCTATCCTATGACTCTCCAATTTCCTCTGGAGTCTTTCATGAGGTATTTTGTTAAACGCCTTCTGAAAACCCAGATACACAATATCAACCAGCTCACCTTTATCCACATGTTTGTTCACCCCTTCAAAGAAATGTAGCTGATTGGTGAGGCAAGATTTCCCTTCACTAAATCCATGTTGACTTTCACGTCTCATTAATCCATGCTTTTGAATATGCTCTGTAATTTTGTTCTTAATAATAGTCTCTACCATTTTGCCCGGCAGCAACATCAGACTCACCAGACTATAATTCCCAGATCTCCTCTGGAACCTTTTTAAAAAACCGGCGTTACATTGGCCACCCTCCAATCTTCCGGTACCAAGCTCGATTTTAAGAATAAATTACATATTACTAACAATAGCTCCACAAGCTCATTTTTCGGTTCTATCAGTACTCTGGGATGAATATCATCCGGTCCAGGAGATTTGGTACTCTTCAGTTTGTAGAACTGCCCCATTACATCCTCCAGGTTTACAGAGAATTCATTAAGTTTCTCCGACTCATCAGCTTCGAATACCATTTCCGGCACTGGTATCCCTCCCAAATCTTCCTCAGTGAAGACCGAAGCAAAGAATTCATTTAATCTCTTCTACAGTTTTGTCTTCCCTGATCGCCCCTTTTACTCCTCGGTCATCTAGCGGTCCAACTGATTCTTTTGCCAGCTTCCTGCTTTTAATATACCTAAAAAATGTTTGCTATGTGTTTTTGCCTCCGATGCAATATTTTTTTTAACTCACTCTTATTAATATTATTATCTATTATTTATTGCACTTGTATCCCACATTTCCCACCTCTTTGCAGGCGCAATGTGGCTTACAAAACATCATGGATAATGGAAATGAAATGAGAATAGGCATTTGGTGTTACAGAAGGATGTTGGATTGCATGGTAATGGAATACATGATAATAATATAATAGAAGGCATTATTAACATTTCTGGAAATATATAAGAGTTTCACATGATTTGATCTTTGTGGTATATCTTGTCGAAGAGATGGGTCTTTAGTAGTTTACGGAAGTTGGTCAGTTCATAGGTTGCTTTTAGGTTGCATGGCAATACGTTCCAGAATTGCGTGCTCATATAGGAAAAGGTTGATGCGTGCATTAATTTGTATTTTAGACCTTTACAGTTAGGGAAATGAAGATTAAGGAATGTGCGAGATGATTTTTTAGCATTCCTGGGTGGTAGGTCTATCAAGTCTGACATGTAGGCTAGGGCATCGCCATGGATGATTTTATGTACTAGGGTACATATTTTGAACATGATACGTTCTTTGAGTGGGAGCCAGGGTAGCTTCTCTCATAGGGGTTTTGCATTTTCATATTTTGATTTTCCAAATATGAGTCTGGCCGCCGTGTTCTGGGCTGTTTGGAGTTTTTTGAGTATTTGCTCCTTGCAACCAGCATAGAGTGAGTTGCAGTAGGCTAGATGACTGAGTACTAAAGATTGTACCAGATTACGGAAGACGGTTCTTGGGAAGAATGGTCTTACTCTTTTTAATTTCCACATTGAGTGGAACATCTTTTTGGTTGTGTTTTTCGCGTGATCCTCAAGAGTTAGGTGCCGATCAATGGTAACTCCAAGAATTTTCAGGGTTTCCGAGATTGGTAGATTTAGTTTTGGTGTTTTGATGGTGGTGAATTTGCTCATGTTGTGTTGAGAGGTGAGTATTAGGCACTGGGTTTTTTCTGCGTTGAGTTTTAATTGAAAGGCATCTGCCCAGGAGTGCATGATATGTAGGCTTTGGTTGATATCATTGGAAATTTCTTTTAGGTCTTGTTTGAATGGGATGTAGATCGTTACATCATCAGCGTAGATGTATGGGTTGAGGTTTTGGTTTGATAGTAGTTTGTCCAAGGGTGTCATCATTAGGTTGAATATAGTCGGTGAGAGGGGAGATCCTTGTGGAACTCCACATTCAGGTGTCCATGTGGCTAATGTAATCGAATTTGACGTCACTTGATATGAGCATGTGTTTAGGAATCCTTTAAACCAATTAAGAACGTTGCCTCCGATACCGAAGTATTCAAGGATGTGTAGTAGTATTCCATGATCAACCATGTCGAAGGTGCTTGACATGTCGAATTGTAGTAGTACTATATTCTTGCCGGTTGCAGTAGTTTGTTTGAATTTAGTCATGAGCGTAACTAGTACTGTTTCAGTACTGTGATTAGAACGAAATCCTGATTGGGAGTTGTGTAGTATTGAGAACTTGTTTAGATAGTCTGTGAGTTGTTTGGTTACCATCCCTTCTGTTATTTTGGTTATTAAGGGAATGGATGCTACTGGTCTATAGTTGGTTAATTCACTCGTGTTTTTCTTTGAATCTTTGGGTATGGGGGTGAGTAGAATGTTTCCTTTCTCCTTTGGGAAGAGTCCATTTTGTAGCATAAAATTCACGTGTTTCGTTAGATCTGTTATAAAGTGTTGGGGGGCCGATTTCATAAGGTTATTTGGGCATATATCTAGTTTGCAAAGAGCTTTGGCGAATCTTTTAAGCGTTTGGGACATGAGATCTTCCGATATTACCTTGAATTCAGTCCAGATCCTATCTGCTGGGTATACTCCAGGGTCTAAGTCTAGGCAGTCTAGGAGTGCAGCGTATTCGGTGGGGCTGGCAGGTATATTAAGTCGCAGTTGTATTATTTTCTCTTTGAAGTTCTTCGCAAGGTTTTCAGCTCCTGATGTGTCTTTGCTGTTGTTCGTGACTGTTGTGATGTCTAGTAGTTTATTCACGAGTTGGAAGAGTTTGTGTGTGTCCTTGTAATTTGGTCCGATTTCAGTTTTGTAGTTGTGATGGTGAACTCGGAAGCCGCATTGAGCCTGCCATGTGTGGGAAAGCGCGGGGTACAAATGTAATAATAATAATAATAATAATTTGTATATTATGGCTATACCACCTCCTCTTTTCCCGTTTCTTGTCCAGTGGGTAATTTTGTATCCTGGTGGGCATAAGTCTAGGATTATGGGATCCTTAAGGTCATGGATCCAGGTTTCAGTGATGAATAGGAGGTCGAGATTGTCTGTAGTGATCCAGTCTGTTATAATCTCTGTTTTGTTTACTACTGACCTGGCGTTTGCGTATCCCAGTTGGATTGGATGGTATGGTTCATTCTGGGCCGTAGATGTGTTAATTTTTATTAGTTGTCTGTTTTCTTGTTATTTGGTTTTGTTGTTTCCTTTTTTTCCCTTTCTGTTGGTTATTTCCGTATGTATTTATTTTTCCTTTTAGTTGGTTGTTATTCTTTTGGTTTGGTGAGTTGTAGATGGATTGTCTGTAGGGTTTATGTATTGTGGGTAAGTTGTTGTTTAAGTTGGGAGTGGTCCATGCTTGGAACAAACTCCCTGAGCCCATACGCCAGGCCCCCTCCCTGTCCACCTTCAAATCATTGCTCAAAGCCCACCTCTTCAATGTCACTTTTGGCACCTAATCTCTACTCAGGAAATCTAGACTGCCCCAACTTGACATTTCGTCCTTTAGATTGTAAGCTCCTTTGAGCAGGGACCGTCCTTCTTTGTTAATTTGTACAGCGCTGCGTAACCCTAGTAGCACTCTAGAAATGTTAAGTAGTAGTAGTAGTAGTAGTAGCAGTACAGTATAAGCAGTGCAACTTTAAACAGTAAGCAATGCAATATACACAGTGCCATGTGAACAGTAAGCTAGTGCAGATTTAAAGTTCTTTAAAGCAGTATTAAAGGTAATACAGTTCTTGTACACCGAGTTTGGTGTGGGTTTTTTTCTTTTTCTTTTAGACAGTCAGTTTCGATGTGTGCCGCGTCCACTCCCAGCGAACCCCTGCTCACCTTCACCTCCGTTCGCCGCTGCACTTCTCGCTTAGCTCTGTCCTCACTTCATCCCACGCTCTGTGCTCTACTTACCAGCCAGGTCCCTCTTTCACTGGTTGGCGCTGGTGGTAGGCCCGATCGGCGGGGTCCGATTCGGGTCCAACGAGCAGGCAGCCGATCTGGAGGGGGACATCGCTGGGATGGTGATTTTCGGCGTGGTAGCGTTCGTCAGTTGAGCAGATGAGAGATATGTTAATACCATCACCTGGTGCTTTTAGTGCAGAGTTGAGAGATGTGTAAAGCGAGAGCTTTCCACCTTGACTCGTTTCAGTCTCTGCTCTGTTGAGCCGTGTAACGCCACTTGGTTATAGAGCGGTTTCGAGATCAGGAAGGGTAGGCCGAAACAGCTGATTTCCCGTCTCGTTGGGTTCGCTTGTTCCTCTCTGCGATCCCTGCTGGTGGAGCTTCCGAATTCAATGGGCCTCCTGGTTTTCTGATCAGCAGCTGATTATGCGATGCCTCTCTCTCCTCCTCGATCTGCTCGTTCGGTTCAGTCCGGTCCCTCCACGCCCTGCACGTTCCGGATGATGCGAGGTTCTGAGTTGTCTTAACAGCGCATTGGACCCTGATCGAGGGATCACCAACTACCTCTGCAATGCCCTCCGAGGCCGGCGGGCGGCAAGGTCGATTGACCCTAGCTCGGCTTGGTTCAGTCCGGTCGGGGACGTGGCCAGCAGATAACCGCGATCAGCTCGGGAATGCTGTGAGGCCGCCCCGGTCTGATATGCCTTCCTTATCAGCACTTTGCATTTGACTTGACATTCCTTATGCTGTTTCTTATTATTTTCAGTCTGTTCCTTCTTCCATTTTCTGAAGGATTTTCTTTCAGCTCTAATAGCTTCCTTCACCTCACTTTTTAACCACGACATTAATATATCAGACCAGGATGGAGGCAAGAGGAAGAGATTCCAAACCAGTGGCACTGCCAGACCTCACATGGGGGGCAGACTTAACATGGCATGGTACTAGGCATAAAGGTGTGAGTAGTGCTTGATATACTCAAAAATAATGCCTTAGAGTGCACTTGATGATAGAATTCTAAGTAAACAACTCTGCCCAACAGCTGTCCTGATCAACATAAACCCCCACACACAAATATGGAAACTTTGGAAACACTGACATTTTAAAATATAGCCACATTATCCCATAACTGAAACTTTGCCATTATAGTAGACTTGAGTCTGGTCAACATCTGAACACATATCACAGTATCCTGCAAAATAATTACTACAATGGTACATATCCTTCAACTTGCTTTATAGTAAATACTTTTGAAGTAGTAGTTTAAAATTGTAGCCTAAGAAATCTAATATATAAAATACCAACCCGTAACACTGCACACTGGACTATCAAGCTGTTAATTTAAATTTAATTGTTCCTGGCCAGTTAAATAGCACCGACTATCAGGGGATTGGGGTTCCCACTTCAATTTTTGTCTTCACACCTCTATTTCTAATTTGTGATCTCGTGTTCAGTATTTGGTGAAGATCTGTGTGAAGAAATCATTTAAAGTTGTTTGATATGTGATAGTAATGGTGGGTGGGCAGATCAGGGGAATTGTGGGAGTGGGGGTGGGGGTGGGGGTGGGGCAAGGACACATCAAGATCAGGTATACATATGAAGTAGCACATCATACCATATGTAATGAATTTATCTTGTTGGGCAGACTGGATCAACTGTACAGGTCTTTATCTGCCATCATCTACTATGTTATTTCAATATAAATGGTAAAGGGTCATGGATTATATATTCTGTATTTCTGTGGTACAATCAAAGTGGTTTACATTCATTATATACAAGTACTTTCTTTGCCCCTAGTGGGGCACTGGGGAGTTAAGTGACTTGCCCAGAGTCACAAAGGTGCTGCAGTAGGAATTGAACCCAGTTCTGTAGTTTCTCAGCCTACTACATTAACCATTAGGCTATTTCTCCACTCCTACAGATACTGCAGATCTTATGTAACTTCAAGTGTTACGTTTCCTGCTATTGATATGCACAAGAAAAACATTCTTACACAAATTCTATATATATAGCACTCAAAATTGTGTGTGCAAATTTGGGTGTGCACCCAATTTGCATGCTCAATTTAATTCGCAAATGAGCCAATTAGCGCAAATAATTGGGTGCAAATAATCAATAATTGGTGCTAGTTGACTTGGAGGGCCATAATCAAACGGCACCGGCCATGTATTTGGCCGGCGCTGCAAAGAGCGGTCCCGAACCGTATTATCGAAAAAGATGGCCGACCATCTTTCGTTTTGATAATACGGTTGGGGCCGGCCAAATGTCAGAGATGGCCGGGTTTGAGATGGCCGGCATCGGTTTTCACCGATAATGGAAACCGAGGCCGACTATCTCAAACCCGGCCAAATCCAAGGCATTTGGTTGTGGGAAGGGCCAGCACTGGTCCCCCTCACATGCGAGGACACCAAACGGGCACCCTAGGGGGCACTGCAGTGGACTTCAAAAATTGCTCCCAGGTCCATACCTCCCTTACCTTGGGTGCTGAGCCCCCCAAATCCCCCCAAAACCCACTCCCCACAATTGTACACCATTACCATAGCCCTTATGGGTGAAGGGGAGCACCTACATGAGGATACAGTGGGTTTTGGGGGGTTTTGGAGGGCTTAACATTTACCACCACAAGTGTAACAGGTAGGGGGGGGGGATGGGCCTGGGTCCACCTGCCTAAAGTGCACTGCATCCACTAAATACTGCTCCAGGGACCTGCATACTGCTGTCATGGAGCTGGGTATGACATTTGAGGCTGGCATAGAGGCTGACAAAAAAAATATTAAAAAAAAAATTTTGGGGGGTGGGAGGGGACCACTGGGGGAGTAAGAGGAGGTCATCCCCGATTCTCTCTGGTGGTCATTTTGTCAGTTGGGGCACCTTTTTGAAGCTTGGTCGTGAAAAAAAGGGACCAAGTGAAGCCGGCAAAATGCTCATCAAGGCCGGCTTTCTTTTTTCCATTATTAACACCGGCCATCTCAAAGCATGCCCCCGTCCCGCCTTCGCTACCCTACTGAAATGCCCTCTTGAAGTTTGGCTGGCTCTGCGACGGAAAGCAGTTAGTGCTGGCCAAAATCGACTTTCGATTATACCGATTTGGCCAGCTTTAGGAGATTGCCGGCCATCTCCCGATTTGTGTCAGAAGATGGCCGGTGATCTCCTTTGAAAATAAGCTGGATTGATTTTAAGTTTACACATGCATCTTTAGATGCCGGGATCTGCTTGTAAATTTTATACCTGGATCAGAGAAGGGGAGGGACATGGGTGGATCAGGGACATTCCTGGAATTTGCATGTGGTGTTACAGAATAAATTTTGTATTTTTGTTACATTTGTACCCCACGCTTTCCCACTCATGGCAGGCTCAATGCGGCTTAAATATTGTATACAGGTACTTATTTGTACCTGGGGCAATGGAGGGTTAAGTGACTTGCCCAGAGTCACAAGGAGCTGCCTGTGCCTGAGGTGGGAATTGAACTCAGTTCCTCAGGACCAAAGTCCACCACCCTAACCACTAGGCCACTCCTCTACTAATTTAGGCATGATAATTTATTCCAGATTTTAGCTGGTATAAATCCTCATGCTAAAATTGTGTACAGATCCTGGCGCTAAATGCTGTTCTATAAACAACACCCAACTCTGAGTACCATTTATAGAACAGCACTTGGCACTAATTTGTTTCAGTGCCCAAATTTGGGCACCATTTATAGAATTAACTCTTTTTTGTTCATTTTCATATTTTTATGACTTTTTCTTGATTTTCAGGCTTTTTTTCAATTTGTTTCACATCATTTCAATAAATATTTAGCACATATTAAAACTAAACCCATACAAATTGATTGAATAGGCAGACACAGTAGGAGGAGGGCTTTGCTCCCACCTTCTTCAGTAGTAGCTCAAGGTAAATTACATTCAGGTACATTGGGTATTTTCCTGTCCCTGGAGGGCTCACAATCTAAGTTTGTACCTGAGGCAATGAAGAGTTAAGTGACTTGCCCAAGATCACAAGAAACAGCAGTGGGATTTGAACCCAGTACCTCTGGGCCACTCCTCCACTTTGATGTGTTTGAGGAAGGAGGAGGGGATGAGTCTCTCCACTGGAGTCAACAAGAAGAGAGTCTGGGAAAGTGAAGATTTTGAGTTCAGAATGACTTCCCCCAACTCCTAGGCTCCTGTTTAAGGATCAAGAGATATTTATAAATTATTTTTTTTGTGTGAGTAGAGAAGAAAAAATACTTTTTTTCCAGAAGTTCTTGGGGTCAAAGAAGGAAAATTTCTGAGAAGCAGAGGCCGCCGAGTCTCTCAGATGCATTAAAATCAAACAAAAATAAATCCTCAATCACATAATAAAAATCAAACAATAAGATATGAAGTTATAATTGTTCTACTCCACCTTGGGAGAATTCCTTCAAAAAGATAGAAAATAAATCCTAACAAATAAATGTTTTACAAAAAACTAGCAAATTGAATACACGTTAATGAATACACATCCCTTTTTCCCCATCACTACAAATCATGTTTTTTTCACACCTCTGTGCATTATTGTATTTCTCTCCTCACATCTTCACCTGTAAGCCTATTCCAAGCATCCATACCCCATTTCATCTGAGTAAAACCACCTCCCTCATCAGACTCATGTCACGATTTCATGTTCTCGAACACCTTTTTCCACTGAAAACTGCTTTCTTTTTTGCAGTATCTATATTCAGTTTCTCAAAAGCATCCTTCTTCTATTAAGAAATGACTGTAAATATGCACCTTACCATACAAGTTCAAATTTAAAACCATTTTTATTAGTCTTCATGATTAGCTTTCTTCTACAGATATGATATCAAAAATTAGACATTTTCCCTGGATTTTATAGTGCAACTTAAATTGTGTGTTCAAATCTGGCCCTATTCTGGATTTGTGTGTGCAACTTAATTAGCTAACAAGCCTATCAGTGTTGATAATTGCCAATTAACAAGGACTTATTGATACTAATTGGCATTAATTAGAATTTACGCACAAAACTGTCTAAGGGCCCCATTTACTAAGGCATGCTATAGGTGCGCTAACACTTTTAGTATGCGCTAACACTAGAGACATAGATAGGAATATATATATATATATATATATATATATATATATATATATATATATATATATATATAGTTGACAGGGGAGCATAGCCTTGGGTGTGGGATGGGCGGGTCGTGGGATTTTCTAAAAACTATGTGTGTTGTTATAGAATACACCTAGTCCATTCCTAATTTAGGCATCAGCATTTACACCAAGGGCATTACTGGCTGCAGCTAAATTTATACTATAAACCACACCTAAATTTAGGTATACTTTGTAGAATATACCTAGGCGTATTTTTTTCAGCACTGCTTTTTTAGGTGTGATATATAGAATCTAGCCCTTTGAGGGTAATTTTTAAAAAAAATCATACCCAGTTAATATGTATTTTCAAGTAACTATTTCACACTGATTTTATAAAAACAAGTAATGCATACTTGACTACATAAAATGCTAGTGTTGGTGCAAAAGAATGTGTGTACATACAAGCACAAGTTGGTCTTTAGAATTAATGTAGCAAGAAAGGAGTCCAAGATGATCTCACATGGCGCAAACATAGAAGAAACACAGTAGGAATGACCCAACAGGTGAGCCAGGATCAGTGGCGTAGCGAGGGCGGCTGCCACCCGGGGCGGTGCGCCGCTGCCCCCGGGTGCAGCATGACACTCCTCCTTGGTGCATCACCCAAGCCCCCCCCTCGGCGCATCAACCCCCCCCACCTCAGCGCATCACCCAAGCCCCCCACCCCCCGAGTGCATTCTTGCCTGCTGTGTGCACGCTGCTGGGGGGGTGTCGGTTCCGCTGGTTCCCTGCTCCCTCTGCCCCAGAACAGGAAGTAACCTGTTCCGGGGCAGAGGGAGCAGGGAACCAGCGGAGCCGACACCCCCCCCCCCCCAGCGGCGTGCACCCGGGACGGACCGTCCCCACCGCCCCGCTCTTGCTACCCCACTGGCCAGGATTTCATCAAGGAGGTCCTTTATTCAGCAGTGGTGTACAATGCACATGTGCTCAGAATTAATAATTGTAATGAGACAAAGGAACTCAACAGAGGCTGTGTTTCGTCATCAAAGAAAGTGAAAGCCCACTTTGATGCTGTGGCACAGTAAAGAGGTTCCTTTCTAATGAGAGCTCAGATTGGTTTCTTTGATAATAATCTTTTAATCCTGCTAGCATATAAGACATCTCAACTAGGACTCCTGATGACGGCAATGCTGAAACACAACCTGTGTTAAGTTATACTGAGGGGCATTTTCGAGATGACGACTAAGTCCGACTTTAGACGTTTTGCAAACAACGTCCAAAATCTGAATAACAAAGAAGTTCATTTTCCGAAAAGAAAAATATCTGTCTTTTGTTTTAGAAAATACTATTTCTAACAAGGTTTTGTTCTTTGGACGTTTTGTTTTTTGGTCCATTTTCAAAACAAAAACGTTCAAGTGAAAAATGTAGAAAATCAAGCCATTGGGATATAGGAGGGACCAGCATTTTTAGTAGACTGGTCTCTCAGACATCCCAGGAGATAAATGGGGCACACTAGTGGACATCTCACCATTGCTCCCTTATCTTGTCTGCTGAGCCCCCCCCCCCCAAACCCAGTGCCCACAGCTGTATACAATAGCCCTTATGGGTGAAGGGGGCACCTGTATGTGGGTACAGTGAGTCTCTGGTGGGTTTTGGAGGGCTCACAGTTTCCACCACAAATGTAACAAGTAGAGGGAGATAAGGACCAGAGTCCCCCACGCCATGGTGCACTGCACTGACCACTACACTACTCCAGGGACCAGCATGCTATTCTAATAGACCTGGCTCTAACATCTGAGGCTGTCATAGAAGTTGCTAAATCATATTTGTATTCACATTTGTGGGGGGTGGTGGGGGGGGGGGGGGTCAGTAACCACTGAGGGGATATTGGAGGGTTACCCCTGATTCCCTCCAGTGGTCATCTGGTCATTTAGGGCAACCTTTTTTGCCTTATTCGTTTTAAAAACAGGTCTAGCTCAAAATGTCTTAATTTTAGTCCTGGACGATTTTGTTAGGAATGCTCAGATCCCACCTTTAACACATCCCTGACATGCCCCCTTGTGATTTGAATGCACTTCTGATGGACTTTGTGGAAAAAATTCTAAAAATTGTTTTTTTTTAAATACCAATTTGGACATTTTTGTGAGAAAAACATCCAAATGCGGATTTATGCCACTTTTTGGACGTTTTTCTCTTTTGAAAATGAGCTCCCTATAATTATTCACGCTGAGCATATGTGCATTGTACTCTACTGCTGAATAAAAGACATCCTTGATGAAATTTGGGTTCACCCGTTGGCTCAGTCCCACTGCGTTTCTTCTGCATACAAGCACTAGCACATGTTCAGCTCAAGTACTGGTGTAAAATTTAACACATGCTTTGTGAATTAAGGAATTTTAGAATTTATGCACATAAGAGTGGACTCCAACCAAGCACTGCTCACAGTCCATCCCTTGATACACATGACACTCAGTCATGTATTTTCATGCTAGTCAGACTTTTATAAGAAGTTTTTTATACATGTAAGGGACCACGTATATGGACAAATGACTACAATACTGGTATTTATACACGTTCTTAGCACTTAAAATAAGCAGCTCCTTTTAAAATTGCTCCCAGTATTGTAGAGAAAATCTATTCTCAGCAGTCAGATTTTTCTTGTCTCTGATCTGCCAAACTCTGGAAAGCACCATCCGCATCAAATGGTCACTTAGAGAAAATTAGATTAGAAAATGTCCATGATAGAGATATTAGTCAACACCATTATCCCAGTGACCCCCCTTGCAAAACACCAAGTCTAGTATGTGACCCTTTTCATGGGTTGGAGAGTTGATCACCTGTGTGAATCCTTGTCCGGGAAAATAGCTGTGGTGTATTAATAAAGTTGGAAAGAAGAGCAAATGATAGCCAGCATAGTTAAACGGTGACCTGGCTATTAGAGCCAAAAAAACATGTTATAAGAAATGGGGGGGGGGGGGGGGGGGGGGGGAGTACTGCCAGGCTGCTGTGGTAGCCTGCAGTACTTTCTTTTTAGCGACTGGTAAGCGTGTATTGGGCTTACCACCGCTTTGTAAAAGGGGCCCAGATTTTGGTGAATCCCTGGAATAGATTTCATCTCCAAAAGGAAAATTTCTTAGACCCCTGTTTAGAGTCCTTATAGCTGCTCCAAACCTGTATTCCCTCTCCTACAGTCCCTGGTACTCTTACTGTGCCCGTGATGTCTTCAGAAGAGAAAGCCAGAAAGGGACAGCAACGTCCCCATTCTCACTTTTAATTTAACCTTCAAAACTTTAAACACCTACTAATGGGGAAGCATCTAAACACTACAAAAACCTCATCTCTTGACAGCATTGCTAAGTGTCTCAGTGGAGATATATACACCAAAAATATTTTAGGTCCCTCTTTGTCATAGGATTGCCAACTGGATCCAGATTTACCCAAGATAGTGTTGATCCAGTCCTGAGTTTATCCAGAAGCGGAGCCAGGTTGACGGTGCGGGGGGAGCGAAAGCGGCATGAGAGCGGACTTCTGCCATCACCAGCACACATTTTCAATGCAACACGTTGAGAAAAAATAGGCGCCGGTACCGGCAGAACTCTGTTTGGGGGAACAGCCGCTCCCCTGGCACCCCCCCCTAGCTACGCCACTGAGTTTATCCCACTGCAGACAGGAACTGATTTCTCTATTGCATTCTCTAAGAAAAGCAAGACTACAAGTCCCTGCATGCAATGGGGTAAACCCAAGACTGGATCAACCCTGTCAGGTGAATCTGGATCCAGCTGGCAACCTTGCTTATATATATCTTCAGGACTATCTCTGTATGGTAGAGAACTATAAGCTAAGAAAATAATGATTTCCTAAAATTTCACATTCCTAAAGCAGACAACCACACCAAAATCATTGGTAACATTTTTCCCTAACGCAAATAATACTCTTCCTTCCTGTAAACAACACACAAATGTCTTAAGAATGTATATATCAGACATAAGCAGCTTTTCCTTTCCTTCTATGTTTTTTTTAACCTTCTTTTCAACTTCATTCTATTTTGAACATGTTCTCATGAGATTACGTTATGCTTATGGCATTAAACTGTATGAGAATAAATCCTGTAACATATGTTCAAATCTCCTGTACCAGTCGTAATCTGTGTGACCTTGGTCAAGCATTTTATCGCCTCTGTATCTTGTTTTATATGATGCTCTAAGGGCTTAGCATCAGTGGTAACAGTGAGATCATATTTACAGTCTCCTTTATAGCCTTCAGTGCTGAAAACAACAATGTACTTTTAAGTGAAGGCTAAAAGCACAACTTACCCTCCCCCCCCCCAAAAAAAAAAATAAAATAAAATAAAATTTTATGTGGATTCATATCCATACAAAATAAGGGTACATAAAATTGCAACAGAAAATAAACTTCAGTGAGTGGGCAGTTCTTCTCACAACATTCAATAAGATTTACAAACTGGAAAGAGAGCAACTCTCTAGGCTTTTTTGTGCTCCAAGTTTAGTACTGCTGAAATTCAGTCGTAGGGATCTGATCTCCAGGATATTAACAGTGGCCAAATTTTGACCCTTCAGAAACAACTATTGTCATAACAGGGAATATTCAGCTGCTGTTTGGTCTATTTTGGAATGCTCCAAAACTTACAAGGGCTCAAATAAAGAGATCCAGAGGAAGCAGGAGGAACAGCCTATTTATATGTATTTTATATTTATTTATGATACTTGTATCCCACAATTTTCCCCAAAACATATTGTTTCAAAGTGGCTTACATGATTACAATCAGAAGCAGTGTTACATGGAGGGGCATTTTTGATATGACATCTAAGTCCGACTTTGGACGTTTTGCAAAATACGTCCAAAATCTAAATTGGAAAGAAGGTCATTTTCAAACAAGAAAAAAAGTCTATCTTTTTTTTTTTTTTCAGAAACAGTTTGTACAAGGTTTTGTGATTTGGATGTTTTGTGCAAAACACACAAAATCAAGCCATTGGGATGTAGGAGGAGTCAGCATTTTTAGTAGACTGGTCCCCCTGACATCCCAGGAAAGCAATAGGGCACCCTAGGGGGGCACTGCAGTGGACTCTATAAAATGCTCCTAGGTACACATCTCAGCAGGGCCGGCCCTAGGGTTTCTAGTGCCCTCCTGCAGTCTATTAGTCGGCGCCCCTACCCATCTAGGGGCGGGATCACTATGGCTCCGCCCCCACAGTAGACACACCCCTTTTACCAGCCATGGCATCATTGAAAATATTACACCAGTATAGAAGAAAAATAACTTAGCACCAGGGGCGTATCTGGAATCCGGCGGTAGGGGGGGCCAGAGCCAGAGAGGGGGGGCACATTTTTGCCTCCCCCCCCCCCCCGCCGCCGCCGCCGCCGCCGCCGCCGCCTCTCTCCACCCCCTCCCCGCCGTCAACCCTCCCCCGCTGCTTACTTTTGCTGGCGGGGTCCGACCCGCAATCTTCATATTTCGGCTTCCTCCGTGGCCATGTGTTTCCAGGAAGTAACGCTGCAGCGCTGATTCGTTGAATCTAGTTCGGCGTCTGACGTGCTGGGACGTCAGACGCCGAACTAGATTCAACGAATCAGCGCTGCAGCGTTACTTCCTGGAAGCACATGGCCACGGAGGAAGCCGAAATATGAAGATTGCGGGTCAGACCCCGCCAGCAAAAGTAAGCAGTGGGGGAGGGTTGACGGCGGGGAGGGGGGCCAGGGCGAAATCTGCGGGGGCCCAGGCCCCTGTGGCCCCACGCAGATACGCCCCTGCTTAGCACACAGACCAGGAATTAGGAGAACAGACAGTCTTGCCAACTCTGAAAAACAATGTGTTATCAAAATTTCAGAATCTAACAAACAGATCCCTATTCAGACACTTGGCCTTGCAGTCACACATGTAGAACAGAGATAGCCCCTCTTCAAATTCTTCAAAAATTAACCTGAAATCCTAAGAAGTTAGACTCTACATGCAGCACAATAGTCTTCCCATCCAGCACAGCTTAGGATCTAGCTAGGGCAGACTTAATCAGCATAAACTAACATATTCTACAGTCTGAGTTGGACAGACTAACAGGAGTTACTGAAGTGGGAATGAGAGATAGGAGATTGGTGATGGTTAGGAATTGAAAGCAGCCAACTAGCCCTCCTGTCCTGTGAGTTGCTGTGTTGGGGTGGGGGTGGAAAAGGGTGGGTCAGGTGCAGCACTAAACAGCAGTCTCTGACAAAACAAGGGTCCAGGCTGTGCTGTGCTGTCTCTGAGCCCTCTCTAGGCTGGACTCCAGCTCCTGGTTTCACTCTCAATCCCAGTGTGTTTGGAGCAGTGAGGTCCTCTGACAAACACAACAGGAGGATATTTCTCTGCTTGGGAGGGGGGAGGGGACTGGACAGAGAGCTGACAGCTCCTGCATTGGAGCCAGACTGAGATGAGCAGGAGAGATTAGATAAACAAAAGCCTCAGCAGGCGCCCTTGAAGGCAAACGCCCTCCTGCAATGCATAGCCTGCTTAGGGGGTTTGACGGGCCCTGCATCTCAGCATTGCTCCCTTACCTTGTCTGCTGAGTGCCCCAAAACCCACTACCCTAATTGTACACCACTACCATAGCCCTTTTGAGTGAAGGTGGCACTTATATGGGGGTACATTAGGTTTTTGGTGAGTTTTGGAGGGCTCAAAGTTTCCTCCACAAGTGTAACAGGTAGGGGAGGTATGGGCTTGGGTCCACCTGTCTGCAGTACACTGCATCCACCACTAGACTACTCCAGGGACCTGCATGCTGTTCTAATGGACCTGAGTATAACATCTGAGGCTGGCAAGTAATGGGGTAGAAGGGGGTCAGTGACCACTGAGGGGTATTAGGGGGTCATCCCTGATTCCCTCCAGTGGCCATCTGTTCATTTAGGGCACCTTTTTGTTCCTTGTTTATTATAAAAAGAGGGCTAGCTCAACATGTCTTAGTTTTAGTCATGGATGGTTTTGTTTTGTTCCATTATGGCTGAAAAACATCACTTTGATCACTTTGAATAGGTTGTGTCAGCATTGCCGTGTGGCTTAGTAAACGGGGGGGGGGGGGGGGGGGGTAGTTTTTTTTAACTGGGGATTTCCACAGTTTTGAGTCCTGGTAAGAGAACCTGGCTACCAGAACCGACTTATATAATAGTTTCTGGTAGCTTGGGTAATAGAAAGCTAGGGAATTTGCATTTTTCAGCGGGCAATTAGTTCTGTCATATATTCGGGTGCAAATCCAAAAATGATTTGATAGACTACTGTGTATATTTTGAAAGCAATGCACGTCTTTATTGGGAACAAGTATAAGGCCTGCAATAATAGACCTGCTCTGTCAAATCTTGATTTCCTGAAAATGAGTCTTGCATCCATGTGTTGTGCTGTTTGTAGTTTTTTTTTTTTTTTTTTTTTAATATTTGCTCTTTGCAATAGTCCACATGGATTAGTACCATCAATTGTACCATCATTCTGAAGACTTCTCTGGGGAAGTAACCCCTTATCCTTCTTAGTTTCCACATCATTTGAAACATTCTAGAGGACATCGTGTTGGCCTGATTTTCAAAACTAAGTTGTTGATCTAGGATGGTCCCTAGGATCTTCAGTTGGTTTTGAATTGGGTAATCAATTGCATCTACTGTGACACTCAATATAGTCTCCTTGCAGTATGGGTGACTGATCATGAGGAACCGAGCTTTTTCACTGTTCAGTTTTAATTTAAAAGCTTTAGCCCAAGATTGATTCCTGATTGGATCTTGTCCATGATTTCTTTAAGATCTTTGTTAAATGGGATGTAGATAGCCACATCATCCACATATATGAATGTCTGAAACTCATTTTTTGCTAGTGTTTTTGCTAATGGAAACATCATGATGTTTAATAATAGCGGTGAGATAGGGGAGCCTTGAAGTACTTCGCAGATTGTTGTCCAGGTTGATGAAATGGTTCCTTCCATCTTGACTTGGTAGGATCTTGATGTCAAAAATCCTTTAAAACAGTTGAGTACTGGTCTTATGATACTGATTGCATCTAGCAGACTTAGTAAAATGTGGTGGTCCACCATATCAAATGTTGAGGACATGTCAAATTGCAGGAGTCATATTTTCTTACCTGTGCTGAGCTGGGTGCTAGAGTTTGTGATCATTGTTGTTAGGACTGATTCTGTGCTGTATTGTGGTCTAAATGTGGACTATGACTTATGGAGTATAGAGAACTTGTTCAGGTATTCCAATAATTGTTTTGCAACTATTCCTTTCATGGTTTTGGCTATGAGAGGTATTGATGCTACTGGTCTGTAGTTGTTGACATCTGTCTTGCCGAACTTTGCATTTTTTGGGATGGGGTCAGTATTACGTCACCTTTGTCACTGGGATAGAGTCCTTGGGTTAGCATCAGTTATATGAAAGTATGAGGTGTGTTATGTAGGAGGGTGGAGCTTCTTTTGCAATGCAGTTTGGGCAAATGTATAGAAAGCAGTGGGATGATGTGAATTTTGTCAACATGTGGTGGGTAAGTTTGTTATCGGGTTTTAAAATTTGGTCCAACATCTGTCAGCTTTTATGTTCTTTTTGTCTAGGTTTTCTAGATGTAAGTTAGTGTCTCCTATTAATATTACATTCAGGTAGGTAACACACAAGTTAGAGATGTCCTGAATTTTACATGCAAATATTTCTAAACTTGGGGTGTTTAGATCAGATATAAGTTCAATGTTTAGGAAGGATCAATGCAGAATTTCTATCCCATCTCCTTTCTTTTTATCCCTTACCATGTGTGACCCTGTATCCTGGAGAACAGAGGCCATTTAGGATTGGGCAATCTTTGGTTCACAACCATGTATCTGTTAGGAAAACCAATCCCAGTGTTTCTTCTTCTATCCAGTCTCTTAAGCTATCTATCTTGTTTAGTATGGATCTAATGTTTGCGTAGCCTACTGGTATACGTAGATAGTTTTCATCCATCAGACTTGCCGTCTTTATTGGGATCAGGTGGCATTTGCCTTTCACGTTGACATTATTGCTTCCTTTTTTATGGTATCTTATCCCCTGTCACGCAAGCGGATGGTTGACTTGTGTGGTTAATGTCTTGCCTTCTTTAGAGGATTGGGTTTTTATATGGTGGTTGGAAGTGGACAGGATTGGGAACAGGTGCTTCTATTTTATGCATTAAATTCCTGCTCCTGAATGGTTGGTTATTCACCAACCTATTTATGCAATTTTTGTTTGCCTCTCCAGTGCATTCAAATTTAATATATTTATTCAGTTTAAAGTAAGAGAAGGTCTGGGTGGCCTTCATTAGCTCCTGTAAGATGGAAAATGCATGTTCTATTTTCTTTTCCTCCCTGGTAAATCATGGGGATATGAAATTTGAAAAAATCACATCTGGAGATGTTTCTGATCACTTTCAAAGAGATAGTGTCTGTTAGCATGGGCATGGCAGCGGCACTAAGCCTCTACACAACACAATTTAAGTGGGCAGGAGAAGCTGCTGAAAATTGCTTAGGGTCACCCAACTACTACTACTACTACTACTATTTAGCATTTCTATAGCGCTACAAGGCATACGCAGCGCTGTACAAACATAGAAGAAAGACAGTCCCTGCTCAACTGTTGATATTCAGCAACACTTAACCAGGAAGTGCTGCCAAATATTGGTTCTGACTGGCCACGTTTAAAGTGCACAGGTCAGAGGCAGTACAGGAGGTGGAGTTGGGGAAGAGCCCACAGTTATGCAGGTGACAGCAATATTCAGTGCTGGAGCCCGTAGAGCTAACTGCACAAATTTAGGACAGCTTCAAAGCTGTCCTAACTTCTCCTGGTTAGCTATGCAGGATCCAGCTGAATATTGGCTGAAACCCGCATAGCTGTCTTTTGTCCTAGCCTTCCCATTACCCTGCATAATGAACCCCTCCAATCCCCCTCCCACCTGAAATATACCCCCTCCTTCCAATACCCTTTCCGCCTGATGTCTCCTCCTCCAGCATTTCTTGAACCCCCCCTCTCACCTCCCGGTCTTGCTAGCCCTGCCCCCGCACTGGGGTAGTGGGGGGCAGGTGTGAAGCCCACTTGTTTCTGCTCCTAGCAGCTACCACAGTAATATGACTGCCACAGCCTCTTGCAGCAGCTTCATGGTACTCTGACTGACACCGACTGAATATCAGCCAGCATATTTCTAAGCCAAAAGCTTGGATGCACAGCCTACTACTACTACTTAACATTTCTAGAGCGCTACTAGGGTTACGCAGCGCTGTACAAATTAACAAAGAAAGGAGTTTACAATCTAATGCCTTTTTTGAGTTGTACATAGGGGGTTATGTTCCTAATGTAATTGGGCACTGGGTCTAAAAATAGGATTGATAACACTGAAACAGGTATGATGCATGGCTTCCAGTTAGATGTCTGCATGGAAAGGGATCATCAATAAGCTATATTGTGTTGATTTTAGACTACAGGAAGAGTAGTATGGAACAAACGCATCTTAAAGATATTCTGGAAAGCCTTTGTAAATTTGGGTGTAGAGCACAGATGTGCTTGCAAACTAGTCAGTTGGGTGCTAACAACCAATTATTGATGTTAATTGGAGTTGATTGTCACTAATTTGGATTTGAGCACTCTTCTGCCTACACACTCTTCTGTAATGCTGCACACCCAAAATGTCTTTTGTACAACCCAAAAGGGGGCGCGGGCAGGAGAGAGGCATGGGTGGGTCAGGGGCATTCCAAATATTTAGGTGCAGTGCTATAGAATACTGGGATTACACAGCCAACTTTTACACCAGGATTTACACCAGGTTTCTGCTAGTATAAATCCTTGTACCCAAAGTTGGGCATGGGAATCTGCATTAAATTCTATTCTATAAAGGGAGCCCAGCCTGCAGTGCCCTTTATAGAACAGAGCTTAGGTCACTATTCTATAAAGGTTATCAGTGTGTTTTTTTCTGCCAAAAAGTGCTGGTACTCAAATGCTAGGCCACCCTTCAGGAGTGGGATGATCACTGAGGGACCCACCCCACAATAGCCAGGCCTCCTGCAACTAGTCACAGAATGGTGTGTAGAGCCTGAGCTCTTTCATTAAAACATGGGGTCCGTGGGTCAATTTTAGCAGACAGTGGAAAAGGTACCGGTACTTAGTACCCCCAAGTACCCCCTCAAAAAAAGCCCTGAAGGTTATGCTCCTAAATTTACGCTCCTAAAATTTATGCTCCTATATTATGAGCATAATCTATTTTCGAACATAGAGTATGCTCCTAATTTAGGAGCATAAATTATGCTCATAAATTTAGGAGCATACATTTTAGGAGCATAACCTTTATAGAATAAAGCTCTAAGCGTGGATTCTCCCAGCGCCATTTACTGAATCTGGTCTTTAACCATCAGGTACAAACATTGTAAATCCTTTGAGGATGGAAACAATATGAACTGTACCCAAATGTAACTTGATTTCAGCTATAGCTGAAAAAAAATGTGAGCAAATCCCATCCATTCCATATATGATTTTTGGAGATGTCAATGCAGGGCCCTTTTACTAAGGCGCGCTGAAAAATGGTCTGCAGTAGTGTGGACACATGTTTTGGGCACACGCAGAATCATTTTTTTAGCATACCTGTTAAAATGCCTTTTAAATTTTTGCCGAAAATGGATGTGCTGCAAAATGAAAATTGCCGCACGTCCATTTTGGGTCTGAGACCTTACCACCAGCCATTGACCTAGCGGTAAGATCTCACGTGGTAACCATGCAGTAATCGTCTACGCACATAGAATGACGATTAGCGCCCAGTTTTTTGCTGCGCGCCGGAAAATAAAAATTATTTTCTGGCTCGAGTAGCGGACGTGCATCAAAAATGAAATTACCGCAAGTGCCACGTGGTAGCTGGGCGGTAACTCAAAATTGACGAATGTTGGGTGCATGTAGGCACCTACGCATCTTAGTAAAAGGGCCCCTGCATGTCCAAAATTATACATATAAACTTAGAATTGGGTCAGGACAGACACACAACACTTATATGTATAGGATCTGATAATTTAGCTGCTATACGTACAAGTTATTCTCTTAATTCTATAAATGTCTGCGTACAGTTCTACACTTAGCACTCAAAGTTGCATGTGCAAGTAATAGTATACTGTCAGTTGTGTGCATAACTTAATCCCCTGTTTACTGAGCCATGCGTACAGCTGACATGTGCTAGTGCCGACACAGCCTATTCACTTTGAATGGGCTGTGTCGGCATTGTTGCACAGCAGCTGCTAGCGTGGCTTAGTAAACAGGGGGGTTAATATGATAATTAACTGATAATTGCCATTAACTACTAATTATTGGCTATAGTTGATGTTAATTGGTGCTAGCTGGCACTAATTAGCAGCTATGCCTGTAAATGTTCTTAGTCGGGATTGTGCAAATTGCGTTTGCAAACTCCACAGCACACAATTGCAAAGGGACGTGGATTGGGTTAGCGTGGGAGCCCATATCGCCACCTCAGTGGATGGCGGTAAGGGCTCTCCGTCACATGGCCATGTGGTAAAAGTTCTCTTACCGCATGGCCATGTGTGCCTGGGGTCTGTTTACCCACTGCGGTAAAAAGGGCCCTGGCATGCGGCAGAGGCCTTTTTCCCACAGCTTGGTAAAAGGACCCCTAAATGAAAACACAGAAATACATATATAAACATTAATTGAAAGTTAATATATACTAGTAAACAAATATGTAAACAACAAATAAATGAATTAAAAGACTAAACCATAATAAGAGAGCTTCTACAATAAAGACTTTATAAATGTTTAGGTAAAATGATATACTTAAATAAGACTTATGCATTTAGGGGCCCTTATACTAAGGTGCGTTAGGCCTAACGTGGGTCTACAGTGTGCTAAAAGAAGAAAAGAAAGGCTACCCTTTTTCCTGCTGTGGTAGAAGGGGGCCTCGGTGCACGTCAAAAACATGCGCTGACTCCAGCGCAGGCCCCCCTTTTTTACCGCAGCTTGGTAAAATGGAGCCCTTAAGATGCACTTAAGGTGCAGTTAATGTGCAGAAACAGGCTACTGAACAATCACATTAAAGGGTTTTGTGGTAAGTTACCTTTTTCTGCAAGTTCAGCTACGCGTTAAGAGCTCAGGCAGTAAATAGCCACCTTCATATTAGTGCATGTCCATTTACTGCCCCATTAAAAAAAGGTCTGTTTCCCAGCCACAGTAAAAAATGTCTCAGTGTGCGCTAATTTTACACATCCAAACTAGCGCAGGCCACTTTTTACTGCAGCTTAGTAAAAGGGCCCATTTATGCATTACTGTAAACTGTCTTGAAAGGTTCCTTATTAGGCGGTACATTTAGACTTTAGTAAACTTGGAAACTTGGAAAATTAACATGCGGTAACTCTAAAATCCTCCGCGTGCCGTGAACTAATGAACATAGCAGTAGCCATACTGGGTCAGACCAATGGTCATCTAGCCCAGTACCCTGTTTCCAAACAGTGGCCAATCCAGGTCACAAGTACCTGGCAGAAAGCCAGTTAGCAGCAACATTCCATGCTACCAATCTCAGGGCAACCAGGTGCCCCCCCCCCCCCCCCCCCCATGTCTGTCTCAGTAGCAAACTGTGGACTTTTCCTCCAGAAAATTGGCCAAACCTTTTTTTAGACTCAGATACGCTAACCGCTGTTACCACATCCTTCGGCAAAGAGTTCCAGAGCTTATCTATCCACTGAGTGAAAAAAATATTTCCCCAGCATTTTTGGGACAGGTACAGTTAATATAGCTAGAAATTTGCTACCGCACGTTAAATGTATGACAGAGAACATGCAATTCTTTTTTTTTTTTTTAATATCTTTATTATTAGAAGAAAAGACATGTAACATTTGAACATCACATTCCGGCTCAATGAAGCCAACTATTTCCAATATCTAGCAGCCGATAATAACCTATGAATACAATGAATACATTGACTACATGTGTCAGCTAACAAACCTTATTGTATAGCCTTAACATACTACAACTTTCAAAATGAGGCCATTTTAAACATAAATATATCTCCTCTGCCCTTCCCTCTAACTTTTTAGTTTATACCCGTCTAACCCCCACCCCCTCCCCGCTCCTGGAGATGCCTTCTTTGCAGAGTACAGTACCTCAAACAGCTTCCATAAAGAACCATATGCCTGACCTCTCCCTCCAGTGGACTTACTGCGTTCCGTTTCCCATCTAGCCATCTGCAGCATTCTAGTCCACCACTGGTTGATAGCCGGCGGGTCTTCCAAAATCCAGTGTGCTAATACCGTTTTTCGTGCCAGCATCAACGCTACACATACAAACCGGACCTGAGATGGCTGCAACCGCGTGAACAGAGAACATGCAATTCAGTTGAACAACACCTCTTGTGGTGGGATTAGCTGCTCTGTGTTACCTGCCATGTAACCAGTTCATTGTGGTCATAACCTTCACTTTAGCTGTAAGGCATGGTGCCTGCCCATTCCCTACCCATTACATGGCCCACAATGTCATTTTCCACATTAGCTATACAAAGCAGCAACTGGCATGCACTGCACTCCTCACACTGAACTGCTAACACAGCTTAGTAAATTAGCCTCCTACAGTGGAATTTCAGTGTGGGGTTAAGGAGTATGCCTTACAGTTAATGCGGATGTTGTTAATGCACTTTGGGGCCCTTTTACTAAAGGGATGGATGGCATGCAGCGACAGGCTTGCCACGCACCAATCTGGAACTACTACCGGGCTTCTGCAGGATGCCATTTCCAGTGCAACAAAAATATTTTTGATTTCTCTAGCACTGGCGCTTACCTAGTGGTAATCGAGCAGCACCATGCACTGCCAGGTTACCACTGGGTTAGAGCGGGAGCCCTTACTGCCACCTCGATGCATGGTGGTAAGTGCTCCTCCCTGAAACGGCCACGTGGCAAGTGGTTTGCTTACCGCATGGCCATTTCTTTTCCAGAAAAAAAGACAGCCTTTTACCCATGTGCGTCAAAAACACTTGCTGACACTAGCACAGGCCCCTTCTTACTGCAGCTTAGTAAAAGAATCCCTTTAATTGCTAATATTGCAGATAAATGTAGAACACCTCCAGAGGAGTAGTGCGCAACATTTTGGGTTAGCAAATACACCTTCTAACACAGAGTAGCAACCAGTGCTCCACATTAGTACATGGTTGCCTTCCAAAGAGTATCACAGAACGTGAATGCTGGTAATTTTGGAAACTCTCATGCATATACAACTGCCAACATCTATCTATCTATTTATTTTAGTTACATTTGTACCCCGCACTTTCCCACTCATGGCAGGCTCAATGCGGCTTACATATTGTATACAGGTACTTATTTGTACCTGGGGCAATGGAGGGTTAAGTGACTTGCCCAGAGTCACAAGGAGCTGCCTGTGCCTGAAGTGGGAATCGAACTCAGTTCCCCAGGACCAAAGTCCACCACCCTAACCACTAGGCCACTCTATCTATCTATCTATCTATGGAGTAAAAGACCTCATAAACCTGTGATGGAATTCAACATTTTTTTTAACAAATCCAACCCAACAAGAGAAAGTAATCCATGTGGTTTGAGTGAATCTGTGAACCTTGAGTGATTTTCATATATTTCCAGTTTGAACATTAGCCCAAGAAAAGCACTCATACACCTTTCTACCTAGTAATTTCTATAGATACTTGTTCTGAGTAAAAACACATGCTCACTTTTGAAAATTCAGTACTATGCTCATAGATCTACACTCTGTCCCAACCCTGCCTCAGAAACACCTCTCCATACAGTGTGTAAAAATATGGATTAAATGGTGCTATACACATACTTTTAATTGTATTTATGACAGCCAATTTTGTAAAAGCCCATTTCCATGAATGAAAAACAGTTTTTTCTCTTTGAAAATTATCCTTCTTATGACATGATGATTACTATAATTGATAAAAGAACTAACCTCTAATTATATCTCTCTGACAGACTGATGAATTAGTCGCTCTTACAAAGAAAATTCATAGTCATATACTGCACTGCATATTTGCATATTAATTAACATTGAGAAGCGCATGACAAAAGTAAGAAAGACCTAGTTGTAATACAAGAACAAATTAAACAAGAAAACATAAAACATAAGATATAATCAAACAATAGTTAGACCACAATTTGGGCAAATCCAACAATATCCACAGGAAGTTTGATCAAACAAGCAATAATAACAAGAAAAAGCATAATCTTACCTATCGACAATGGGCCTTTCAAATTGTTTTGCCAGCACTGTCATTTAACTTATATATCCATTAGCTTTTAACTAGCACCTCTGAATATTCATCTGACCAGTGACCTGGCTGGCATCTATCTAAGCAAAGGTTAATTTTATAACAGGGAGCCTACATTAAGTGAAGAGGAAGGTACAGCCTATTTTTGTGCTAATTTATAATGACCGCAAAAACAAATGGGGTTCACACTTTCCACAAGAACAGAACACAACAAAAACAGGGTGGAAAAGAACCAAGTCCAAGAGATCAGTCCAAACACCAGGATATGATGCTCCAAACACAACTTTATTCATTGAGTGAAAATATATTTCCTCCTTTTGTTTTAAAAGTATTTCCACGTAACTTCCTTGAGTGTCCCCTAGTCTTTGTACTGTTGGAACAAGTAAAAAAAGTCGATTCACTTCTGCTAGTTCTACACCACTCAGGATTTTGTAGACCTCAATCATATCTCTCCTCATCCATCTCTTTTCCAAGCTTAAGAACCCTAACTTCTTTAGCCTTTCCACATATGAGATGAGTTCGATCCCCTTTAACATATTGGTTGCTCTTCTTTGAACATTCTCTAATTCCGCTATGTCTTTTTTGATATGCGGTGACCAGAAATGAACGTAATACGCAAGGTGCACCATTGAGCAAGGTGGAAAATGAACAATCAGATCAGTATATTATCCAAAATATTTTATTGAAGATACCGTATCTAAGACAGTTGCCCGACACAGGCCGTGTTTCGCCCACAAAAGGGCTGCGTCAGGGGCTAGTCTGTATCTCTACGAATAAGGACAATGTTGTGTTTCCAAATCACCAGCAAAGCTTTGATAGCAGACTACTTGCTGGTGATTTGGAAACACAGCCTGTATCGGGCAACTGTCTTAGATACAGTATCTTCAATAAAATATTTTGGATAATATACTGATCTGCTTGTTCATTTTCCACGTTGGATTTCGCAGATCGTTTGCCTTGCTGTTTTCTGGCACCATGGAGCAATACAGAGACATTATTGTATTTTCGGTCTTATTTACCATCCTTTTCCAAATTATTCCTAGCATCTTGTTTGCTTTTTTGGCTGCTGCTGCACACTGAGCAGAAGATTAAAGCATATTATCTACTGAGGAAAAGCTGGCATTTGGTTGCAAAGAAAAGGTGCCAGGCAATGGAAAGCTGTAGAATAAGAATAATCTAGACAAATCACCGAGAAAGATGGTATAACCAGAAGGTAAGCAGGGGATGAACAAAGTGAGTGACTGGGAGTGTAGGGTGTCGGTATTGCAGAGAAGTATAGTAGTTGTCCAGTATAGACAGCTTTATGAGTTAGTAGAAGGATCTTATATTATTGCTGGAGAAAAGCAAGAGTAAACTTGAAGGTGCTAGCCATTTTTTCTTGTGATATTTAGCAAAATATAATCCATCTAGGACAATGGTTTTATAGAAAAAGACCCTTGGAGAGCAAACTTTTTACTTTATTAACCTTACAATTTGACATTTGCTGAAAAAACTGTCAAAGAAGACATTATAGCTATGATTACAAAGAAACTTAAATGAAAACGAAGCCTCAACTACCCCGAGGGAGGTCGTAGACTTTTTAACAAACTTCAATGGGGTTTGCTATCATAGGCTTCTTAAATGAGACTGAAAAAACAGCTGGGGAAACAACTTCTGACAAGGGAGAAAAAAACACTGCTGAAAAAAAAACAGTAAAAACAGTCCTTTCTTTTTTTTTTTTTAATCATAATCCTACATAGATTATGGCACAATTGGATGTAGATACTGCTACTAGTATGTTAGTAACTCTTGATGTACAATCTTTGTACACAGTAATTCCCCAACAAGAGGCCGTGGAGATTCTTGCAGATGTGTTGAGCAACCAACCTCGCCCTTGGAAAGTACCCACCCAATTTCTGGTCCAGTTGGCTTCGGTAGCCATAAAGAACAATAATTTTTTGTTCAAAGATGAAATATATTTACAACTTACGGAAACAGCAATGGGAGCATCATTTGCTCCCTCAATCGCCAACTTATTCATGGCTAACTTAGAACAACACAAGATTTATACTATGGCTAGGTTTACATCAGTGATGTGGTGGTGGTGGTGATGATATATAGATGACATTTCTTTTAATATGACAAGATTCAGTACAAGCCTTGGCGGTGTTTGTGCAGGAACTTAATGCTGTACATCCTACAAACAAATTTCAATACACTAGCCACACTTCTACCATCACTTTTTGGATGTGAACAAAGTAAGTGAAAAAGGGAAGTTTAAAACTACTGTTTATACAAAGCCTTGGACCACAATTTCCTTCTTACATTTGACAGTATGCATCACAATCATGTAAAGCACAGCTTACCAGTATCTCAGGTGTTACGATATAGACAGATTTGTGATTTTGTATCAACTTACAAAGCAGCAGTACCAGGGTTACAGCAGAAGTTTGTAGAGAGGTGTTACCCTAAGAAGATTGTAAAAAACACTTTTCAAGTGAACAATAAAAGGGAATTATTGTCACAACCTAAGAGACAAGTGGCGACCCCATGGTAGCTTGTTTTGTGAAGTATACTTCCTCTTTTCCCAAGTTCGCTAAAATAATTAAACGTCACTGGGCTGTGCTTTCATTACATGAGACACTTCTGTTTACACTTTGTAAAACTAAATGCATGATAGCTTATGCACGTAATAAGAACTTGGCAGATCTATAGTCCAATTTGGACGTATGGTTAGATTACATCAGGATATATGAGGGTTATAGAAAATGTGGACAATGTTCAGTTTGTGGGATTATGGAAGAGGAGCGGAAATTGTAAAGGTGCGCTGTTCCACTACTTGTTTATCAAAAGGAGTTATTTATATGATACACAGTCCCTGTGACATGTTATATATATGTTAAACAAAATGAACTCTTAAAACCAGATTAATAGAACATAAACATTGTATTGCAACAAAAAAAAACTTACAGACTCAATGGTATGGAACATGGACTTCAATTTATGAAATCCAAGGGGATTGATCATATACTTATCAACAAACGGAGCGGGGACATTTCCAAAATTTTGCATTGGTGTGAGCAGCGCTGGATAATTAAATTGCAGATAGTGAGTCCGTCTGGACGAAATGGTCCAAAGTCTTTTTTTATTTTCTTTTTTTTGTGGTGAAAAAAGTTTTATTGAAAATTCTGTAGTTCCATACACAATACAGCTGAAAACTGCTGCCACATACCGAAGCTAATACACTAACAGGCTTATTTTCAAAAGAGAAGGGCGCCCATCTTTTGACACAAATCGGGAGATGGGCGTCCTTCTCCCAGGGTCGCCCAAATCGGCATAATCGAAAGCCGATTTTGGGCGTCCTCAACTGCTTTCCGTCACGGGGATGACCAAAGTTCCCGGGGGTGTGTCGGAAGCGAAGGCAGGACTGCGGCGTGCTTAACACATGGGCGTCCTTGGCAGATAATGGAAAAAAGAAGGGTGTCCCTGACGAGCACTTGGCCAACTTTACTTGGTCCATTTTTTCTTGCGACCAAGCCTCAAAAAGGTGCCCAAACTGACCAGATGACCACTGGAGGGAATTGGGGATCACCTCCCCTTACTCCCCCAGTGGTCACTAACCCTCTCCCACCCTAAAAAAAAACTTTAAAATATTTTTTGCCAACCTCTATGCCAGCCTCAAATGTCATACCCAGCTCCCTGACAGCAGTATGCAGGTCCCTGGAGCAGTTTTAGTGGGTGCAGTGCACTTCAGGCAGGCGGACCCAGGCCCATCCACCCCCTACCTGTTACACTTGTGGTGGTAAATGTGAACCCTTCAAAACCCACCAGAAACTCACAGTACCCACATGTAGGTGTCCCCTTCACCCCTTAGGGCTATGGTAGTGTTGTACAGTTGTGGGGAGTGGGTTTTGGGGGGCTCAGCACCCAAAGTAAGGGAGCTATGCACCTGGGAGCAATTTATGAAGTCCACTGCAGTGCTCTCTAGGGTGCCCGGTTGGTGTCCTGGCATGTGAGGGGGACCAGTGCATTACGAATGCTGGCTCCTCCCACGACCAAATGGCTTGGATTTGGTCGTTTCTGGGTTGGGTGTCCTCAGTTTCCATTATGGCCGAAAATCGGGGACAACCATCTCTAAGGACGACCATCTCTAAGGATGACCAAACAACACCAAATAAAAGATGGACACCCATCTTGTTTTGATAATACGAGTTTCCCCGCCCCTTCGCAAGGACGTCCTGCGAGGACGCCCTCAGGAAAACTTGGGTACCCCGTTCAATTATGCCCCTCCACGTCATCTAGTTCCCCCCATCCCCCCTTCCCCAGGGCATCATGGTAGGACTGACAACTGTGCTTTCATACTGTTCATAGGGTTGCCAAAGGTTTTTAAACATCACCAGGCGGCCTCTTCTCATTGCAGTAAGTTTCTACATTTGGTATAGATAGTCCACCTTCAGGCTTATTTTCGAAAGAGAAGGATGCCCATCTTTCGACACAAATCAGAAAATGGGCGTCCTTCTCACAGGGTCGCCCAAATCGGTATAATCGAAAGCCGATTTTGGGCGTCCCCAACTGCTTTCCGTTGCAGGGACGACCAAAGTTCAAAGGGGCGTGTTGGAGGCCTAGCGAAGGCGGGACTTGGGTGTGCCTAACACATGGGCGTCCTTGACCCATAATGGAAAAAAAAGGCTGTCCCTGACGAGCATTTGGATGACTTTACCTGGTACAGTTGTTCTTATGACCAAGGCACAAAATTGCCCGAACTGACCAGATGACCACCGGAGGGAATTGGGGATGACCTCTTACTCCTCCAGTGGTCACTAACCCCCTCCCACCCTCAAAAAAGAACTTTAAAAATATTTTTTGCCAGCCTTTATGCCAGTCTCAAATGTCATACTCTGGTACATCGCAGCAGTATGCAGGTCCCTTGAGCAGTTTAGTGGGTGCAGTGCATTTCAGGCAGGCAGACCCAGGCCCATCCCCCTCACCTGTTACACTTCTGGTGGTAAATGTGAGCCCTCCAAAACCCACCAGAAACCCACTGTACCCACATCTAGGTGTCCCCCTTCACCCATAAGGGCTATGGTAGTGGTGTACAGTTGTGGGTAGTGGGTTTTGGGGGGATTTTGGGGGGCTCAGCACACAAGGTAAGGGAGCTATGTACCTGGGAGCTTTTTCTGAAGTCCACTGCAGTGCCTCCTAGGGTGCCCGGTTGGTGTCCTGGCATGTCAGGGGGACCAGTGCACTAGAAATGCTGGCTCCACCCATGACCAAATGGCTTGCACTTGGTCATTTCTGAGATGGGCGTCCTTAGTTTCCATTTTCGCCGAAAATCAGAAATGACCAAGTCTAAGGACGTCCTCAGGAAAACTTGGGCGCCCCTTTCGATTATGCCCCTCTTTGTGTAGTATGAGTTGCTTAGAAAGTAGAGTCTGTTGTTTCTAAGCCTGTGCCAAAGACAACTTTACAGCAACAAAAAACTAAATTGCAAGCTTATGTTGGGAGACACGTATCTCCGGGGATTTAAAATGTAGCAGACAATACTCCACTTTACAAGGGTAATGTTGTTGCAATAATTGACGGACCAACCGGATCACTTGTTTCCAGTTAGTCTGGGCCACTGGGCACCCTCACCATATATGCAGGAATGAGCCTCGAGCACCACAATTACGCCAGCAATCTGAAGGTTCTTTGGGATACATTTGCTGTAATCTATCAAGGGTATAATACCACCAGTACAACATTTTAAAACCATTTTCTACCATAGGCTGGGCTAATGATGGTTTGAGCAAGAATCTGTACCCCCTTGACCAGTTTTCCCATGGGTGGGTGCTCTGTAATGCTGACTCCCATCTTTCAGTGTAATATAATTGGAGGTTAGTATAAAATAATAGAGCTAGATATATACAGTTCCTCTACCCCCCCCCCTTCCAAATTATGGCCAGTAGATCACTCCCTGGTAGCCATAGGACATCTCCTAAGGAATGGGTCCCGAGCCATGCTCGCTCCCAATGGAGCCATTTCTTGTTGGCGGCCGGGGTCCAATCTGCTAATATTTTCAACTGGGCTGCTTGATAATACAGATAGAAGTTAGGGACTCCCATAACCCCGCTAACATGTTTCTGATACATTATGGCCCGGCACACTCAGGGTGGGCGCTTTTGCCAGATGTAAGCAAACATTTTTCGATTAAGTTGTACAAAAAATCTGCAAGGTATTGGGATCAGGAGAGTTAGAAATAAATATAGTAATTTAGGAAGCAACATCATTTTGATTGCATGAATACGCCCTGTCAACGATACTGTCAGTCCCTCCCATTTGTCTAGTTCCGCAAAAAGTTCCAAAATCTTCTTAGGGTAATTACTACTACTACTACTTATTATTTCTAGCTGAAAATAGGCCCTACACATTGGGTGTTACGGAGATCCCCAAGTATTTAATGGATTGGGTGGCCCAGACAAATGGGAAGGCAGCTTTCAGCTGAGGAATTTCCTGTGGAGGAATAGTAAGATTAAGGATTTCCGATTTAGTAATATTGATCTTAAACCCTGATAACTGGCCATATTGTGTGATAGTTTCCATAGCCTGTTGCAGAGAGGACTCCGAGGAGGATAAGGTCAGGAGCACACCATCTGCAAACAGCATGATTTTATGTTCCCTTCGTCCCCTGACCAGACCCCTAATCCTAGGGTCCCCCCTAATCAAGCTAGCAAGTGGTTCAATACACAGAGCAAATATTAGTGGAGAAACTGCACATCCCTGTCTGGTTCCCCTAAGGAGCTCCAAGGGTTAGTATATGTACCATTTATTTTTAGAGTTGCTAACGGGTTTGTATACAGCAATTGGAGCCACGCCAAGTAGTGCCTCCCTATCCCCACAAGCTTCAACACAGCAAACAGGAAGGACCAGTTCACCCGATCGAATACTTTCTCAGCATCAATCAAGAGCAACAGCGCTGGTGCCCAATCATCTCTTGCCTGTTGAATTAGGTGCAGCAGGCATCTAGTGTTATCATAAGTCTGGCGACCCATAATATAACCCTGCCTGGTCCTCGTGTATCAGCCAAGGCAGGACCAGTTGAAGTCTACGTGCTAGAATCTTCGTAAAAATTTTATAATCTGTATTTAAAAGGGAGATTGGTCTATATGAGCTACATTGTTGGGGATCTTTCCCCGGTTTCAGCAATAGTATGACAGCCACCAGTCTCCAGGAATCAGGCAGTTCCTGCGCTATATCAAAGGAAGTGAGTACTCTCAGCAAAATAGGAGCCAGTCGCTTAGCAAACAGTTTATAAAACCTGGTGGAGAAACCATCTGGGCCAGGGGTCTTATTGTGGGGTAGGTCTGAAATTGCCCATTCAATATCATCTAATGTTATGGGTGCAGACAGCAACGCTGTCTCTCCTTGCGACAGCTGCAGAAGACTGACCTCCTGGAGGTAGGCCTCTATGGCTGACTGAGTTGGAGTTACTTCAGGTAAATAGAGCTCTGTATAGTAATCATAAAATGCTTCCTGAATTTGCTCCGGTAGGGTGCATTGTACTCCCGAAGCGTTTTTGATGTTAAAGTTATGATTATGCTGGGCTCATTTCTTTAATTTAGCTGTAGTCTAAGCTGATGTAGGGTATCGGCTCTCTTGAGATCAGAGGGATCCACTTTGTGCAATTTCTCCAACTGTGTTATTTTGCCTGTAAGGGACTTTTCCTGAGCAGCCTGAGTTTTAATAAGATGGGCCTGCAGTGCTATGATGCGTCCACGAAGGACTGCTTTTATGCCTTCCCACAGAGTGAGTGGCTTTACATCTCCTAGGCCATTAAATTCTAAATATTCCATAATATATTTCTCCACAGTAGAAATGTTCAGTTATTTCCCACTGTTATTTTTTCAGTCTTGTTTAAGAAGTCTATGATAGTAAACCCAATTGAGGTTTGATAAAAAGTCTATGACTTCCCTCGGGGTAGTCGAGGCTTCGTTTTTATCTGTTTATTTGTAATCATAGCTATGGTGTCTTCTGTAAGTTTTTTGAGATATTAGAGACTCTTTCTCTCTCTCTCTCTCTCTGGTTATCTGCCAGCCTGATTAGGTGAACATGCAAATTCCCAATCTTCAAACCCACATCAGCTCCTCACTCCTATGCCTCTCATATGACCCCTCAGCCCTGCTCCCTACAACACTCCACCCAATGTCCCAAACCTATCCCTCTGTCATTTCAACTTTAATAAAATGAGCTTTGAGCCTACATTTGAATAGGACCAGATACAGAGCATGACATCCAGACCCATGAAGTCTATTCCAGGCATAAGGCGCAGCAAGGTAGAAGAAACCGTGTCTGAAGCTGGCAATGAAGGAAAAGGGCATAAATAGGAGTGACGTATCTGATAACTGGCGTTCCTGAGGAGAGGTATAAAAAAAACGATAAGAGAGGCGAGATACTGAGGAGCTGTAGAATGAATGCACTTGTAAGTCAGTAAGAGACATTTGAACTGTATGTGGAAACAGATAGGGAACCAATGAAGTGACTTGAGAAGAAAGGTTATATGAGCTGAAGCGGAGGCAGGTTGAAGGCGCAGGATGAGCAAAAGCGGCACCAGAGGGGACTTCTGCCAGCACCAGTGTGTTTTCAATGCAACCTGTTGAAAGAAATTAGGCACTGGCAAAACTCCTTTTGGGGGAGCAGCTGCTCCCCTGGCACCCTCCCTAGCTACGCCACTGTATGTGAGTGCAGTTACATTGGCAGAAGACAAGTTGTGCAGCAGACTTTTGAACAGATCAAAGGGGAGAGAGATGGTTCAGTGGGAGACCTGTGAGGACCACATTACAGTAGTCTAAATGGGAGATGATTAAAGTGTGAATAATGATTTTGGTAGAGAGCTCAGAAAGAAAGAAAGAGATGCATTTTTGTGATGTTATGGCAGGATTTAGCAGTCTATTGGATATGTCTAGAGAAAGAGAGACAGGAGTCTGTGATAATCTCAAGGTTACAAGCTGAGGAGACAGGAAGGATGACAATGCTATCCACAGAACAGAGAACGGGGGAAGGTGAGATGTGGGTTTAGGGAGAAAGAAGTCTTCACTATTCTCAGTTTTAATGATGGTAGAGCATGTGGGTAGCAATGTCAGACAAGCAGGCTGAGATTTGGGTCTGGATTCCTGGTGAAGTTTCTGGTGTGGCGTGGTAGATCTAGGAATTATCAGCATAAAGATGATACCAAAAACCATGGGAGGAGATCAGACCCCCAATGGAACAAGCATAGGCACCCGGTATAAGAGGCTTGGAGAGGCTAAGCCTCCCCTGCTGTGCTCTGAGGGGTTTAAATTGTTGATTTACCTCCATCCTCACAGCAGGAGCTGCAGTGAAAGCCCTCTAGCCTTGTGAATCAGTTGTAGAAATTGGTTTATGGTTTGTTTACCTTACTGCTGGGGGGGGGGGGGGGGGGTTGGCTGGAGGTGTCCTGGGTTGCCAGGGAGATATTTAACGAGGATGACTTCCTGACCTGCACTGAGGATAGATAGCAGCAGAATCAGATACTGGACCAGCATGATCAGAAAAAGTCACCAGACAACAAAGGTAGAAAAGATCATTTTATTTTCATTATAGTGTTTGGAATATGTCCACTTTGAGAATCAGGTGCTCAACATTAAAAGTTTATAATTATTTACTTATTTATGGCATTTTATCCCACATTAATTAGGGTGTTTTGTGGCTCTACATGAGAATTGTGATGATATGATCCCTTGTTTCATATTGTTGACGGTCTGCATTTTCCATATGGGTGGTATATTGGTGTATTAGGTTCTGCCCAGTGTAATATTTATGGTACAGTAAGGTTCTGTGTGTGTTTTTGGACAAAGTTGTGCATAGTGTTTTGCAGTTGAGCGATTGTGGTTAGAATATGCTTTGAGCAACCACTTTATTCTTTGACATATGATACATATCTAATATCTAAATTTAATAAAGGGTATTAATTGTGACTTTTATTTTTATTTATTTATTTTTTCTGTGTGTTATCAGACAATTATGGATTTAAGCTCCACCCCTCGCCCCACCCTAACCCCGCCCCCTTTAGCCTCCCCAGACAGTTGGGCCACCGACCGCCTATTGGAACAAGCATAGAGAAAGTAGTAAAGATGTGCAAATACAGACTCCGAAGTACATTGACCTATAATGGGACAGCAGTGGAGGAGGATTCACCAGAGCATACACTGCAAGTATTATGGGAGAGATAAAACAACAACCAGAACAGAGCCCTGAAATCCAGGTGAGGATGGTACATCAAGGAGTAGGTACTGATCAACAGCATCAAAAGCAGTGGATAGGTTAAGAAAGACGAGGATCAAGTAAAGGCCTTTGGATTCAGCCTGGAATGGGTCACTTGAGACTTTGCCAAGGGCTGTCATGATTTTGGCCACCATACCTTTGTCATTATTCAAAACATCTATCATCCACCCAGGAAGAAATGTCTTCCCATTCTTTCCCTGCATATCATGAACCTCTATTCTTGAAGTTCCCCCTTCACGGAAGACTCCCCCTTCCCCTATACAAATACTTCATGAAAGACTGTCAAGCATTTGAACGTTTTCTCAGCTGTCCATTTCTGCAATGCTCAGGGGCTTCCTGTAATGCTTTACTGTACTTGATATCTACTGCTATCCTGTTTTATTCTATACTTACAGTATATCAAGGCCTACACTCATTTTTTATGGCAATTCCTTTCAAAGTTCAAGTTTCATCATTATTTATAAAGAATCATAAATATTTACAGCACACAATAAATCAAGGGCATCTAGGAAAGATGATGCATCTAGGAAAGATGATTCTAGTCCAGTAAAAAAGATATATAGCATGTCAAAACAATGAGGACAGATACATAATTCTCAAGGATGCTACCCAAAGGGCCTGTGAACCACAAATAAATATAATCCGTATCTCTTCTTGGACATGGGCTTAATTATGCCACTCTTCAAAGTGTACACAAAGAATTTGTTAAACTTAGAAAAAAAGGGGTTCTGGTGGGTGGGAAGAGGCTACAACCTCAAGGCCCTGACTGCTTGATCATATTGGGAAAAAGTTTTACACTCTTCCATGTCTTATAGAAAAGCAAGTCCAGTCCAGAGGATATATATTTACAAAATCAACAAAAACCAAAGCACTACAGTTCAAAAAGACAGCAGGATGACAAATGAACAGAAGCAGCAGTTTTTCCTGTGAATCTGTTGCTATTGTTTGTCAGGTCTTCTGTTATCTCTATCAATTTCTCTATTCTTTGGGCCCATAAATGGACACTCACTCTTCTTCTCACTCTGGAAAACACTTTCAATAGAATAAAATTCTACAAAAATGTTAAGTAAAGGGGTGTGGTAGCTGGGTAGTCCACTTTTAAAGGTAATAAATAGACAACATAGCACCACTTCAAACCAGAACCTCACATAGAAAAAACTCAATACCATGATTTAACGAAGAATTGAAAGAACTAAAAACTCAGGTCAGAAGATTAGAAAGAGCATGGTGCAAGAAAAAAGATGAACACACACTCAAAGACTGGAAACAACTACAAAGAAAATACAAATACACTATCAGACAAACTGAAAGGACGTACTACAAAACCAAAATAGGACCAAATTACAAGGATACACACAAACTCTTCTCACTCATAAACAATCTCCTAAATACTACAACGGTTACCTCCAACAATACAAACACCCCATCAGCAACTAATCTCGTGAACTACTTCAAAGAAATAATCATAAAACTCCGACTCATGATACCCACCAATATAATGGACTACACAAACATCCTTGAATGTCTAGACCCAAAACCCAGGGAAAGCCCAGCAGATTGATTATGGACCAACTTTGACACGCTCTCATCAGATGAGATCTCACATTGGCTCGGAAAATACGCCAAATCACAATGCAAATTAGACATTTGCCCTACCAGTCTAATAAGATCTGCACCCAAACAATTTAAAACAGACCTCACGAACCATGTAAACCACAGGCTGCAAAATGGGCTCTTTCCCACGGATAAAGGAAACATCCTACTTACCCCGCTTCCAAAAGATGCTAAGAAAAGCTCAATGGACCTATCGCCCAGTAGCATCTATTCCGCTCATAACCAAACTCATGGAGGGCATAGTGACGAAACAACTTACTGAATACCTAAATAAACACTCAATTCTGCATGAGTCTCAATCAGGTTTTCAGTCAAATCACAGCACTGAAACGGTTCTAGTGTCCGCAATGAACTCATTCAAACAAGCAATTGCAACTGGCAACAACATACTCCTCCTACAATTTGACATGTCCAGTGCCTTTGACATGGTTAATCATGGAATACTATTACATATACTAGAATACTTCAGAATAGGAGGTACAGTTCTCAAATGGTTCAAAGGATTCCTGACCACAAGATCATACCAAGTAACAACGAACGCGGATAGATCACCCCCATGAATACCTGAATGTGGAATCCCCCAAGGATCCCCCCTCTCACCAACCTTATTCAGCCTAATGATGATACCTTTAGCCAAACTTCTAGCCAATCAAAACCTCAACCCTTACATATATGCAGACGATGTCACAATTTACATCCCGTTCAAACATGATCTAAATGAAATCACCAACGAGATCAACCAAATCTTCCACATCATGCACACCTGGGCGGATGCATTCCAACTAAAACTTAACGCAGAAAAAACACTATCCAGCTTATAATTGAAAAAGAAAAACGCCTATATTGCGACCCAAATCGGGAGATAGACGTTTATCTCACAAAAACAAATAAAGCGGTATAATCGAAAGCCGAATTTGGACATTTTCAACTGCACTCCATCGCGGATGCGGACAAAGTTGATGGGGCGTGTCGAAGGCGTGGTGAAGGCGGAACTGGGGCGTGGTTATCGGGCGATCAGAGATGGGTGCCTTTCGCCGATAATGGAAAAAAAATATGTGTTTTTAGCGAGAATTTAGGGCACTTTTCCTGGACCCTGTTTTTCCACGAATAAGGCCCCAAAAAGTGCCCTAAATGACCAGATGACCACTGGAGGGAATCGGGGATGACCTCCCCTGACTCCCCCAGTGGTCACAAACCCCCTCCCACCACAAAATATGCCGTTTCACAACTTTTTATGTTCACCATCAAATGTCATAACCACCTCCCTGGCAGCAATATGCCGGTCACTGGAGCAGTTATTAGGGGGTGCAGTGGACTTCAGGCAGGTGGACCCAGGCCCATCCCCCCCCACCTGTTACACTTGTGCTGGTAAATGGGAGCCCTCCAAACCACCCCCCAAACCCACTGTACCCACATGTAGGTGCCCCCCTTCACCCCTTAGGGCTATAGTAATGGTGTAGACTTGTGGGCGGTGGGTTTTGAGGGGGATTTGGGGGGCTCAACACCCAAGGGAAGGGTGCTATGCACCTGGGAGCTGTTTTACCTTTTTTTTTTGTTTTTGTAAAAGTGCCCCCTAGGGTGTCCTGGCATGTGAGGGGGACCAGTGCACTATGACTCCTGGCCCCTCCCATGAACAAATGCCTTGGATTTATTCGTTTTTGAGCTGGGCGCTTTCATTTTCCATTATCACTGAAAAACAAAAACGCCCAGCTCACAAATTGTCGAATAAAACATGGACGTCTATTTTTTCCGAAAATACGGTTCGGTCCGACCCTTCACGGACTCGTTCTTGGAGATAAACGCCCATGGAGATAGACGTTTTTGTTCAATTATGCCCCTCCATGTCTTATACTCACCTCACAACATAACACAAAAAACTTCTCCACCATAAACACACCATACTGTTCTCTTCCTGTTTCACAAAACTTGAAAATTCTTGGAGTTACCATTGATCGAAACCTCACTCTCGATACCCACATGAAGAACACAATGAAAAAGATGTTCCACTCCATGTGGAAGCTCAAAAGAGTAAAACCTTTATTCCCGAGACACGTCTTCCGAACCCTGGTACACTCAATGGTAATAAGCCACCTGGACTACTGCAATGCACTGTATGCTGGCTGCTAAGAAGAGACTATGAAAAAACTCTAAACAGCCCAGAATACTGCCGCCAGACTCATATTTGGGAAAAACTAAATATGAAAGTGCAAAACTCCTAAGAGAGAAACTTCATTGGCTCCCACTTAAGGAACGCATTGCGTTCAAGATCTGCACGATTGTACACAAAATCATTCACGCAGACGCCCCAATCTACATGCTAAACCTTGTGGACCTACCTCCCAGAAATGCCACAAAATCGTCCCGCAAATTTCTCAATCTGCACTTCCCCAGCTGTAAAGATCTAAAATACAAGCTGATGTATGCCAGTACCTTCTCTTACATGAGCACACAGTTATGGAATGCATTACCCACAGACCTGAAAACAATTGAAGAAATAACTAACTTTCGCAAATCTCTGAAGACATACTTCTTCAACAAGGCCTACAAAGAGAACCTATAGCCCAACAACCCACCTCACCAATCCATCCAGTTATGAAAGTCCACCTTCTAAACTTACCCGCCCAATCACTTCCTTCTTCTTCCCCTTACTTAATCTCTAGATATTAGTAATTGTATCTGATATCCTGGAATGACAGTATCATTACTAAACTATGTAAGCCACATTGAGCCTGCAAATATGTGGGAAAATGTGGGATACAAATGCAATAAATGCTGAATTTCCTCTTTCCTATCTTAAATGGTTCCAGCTCTTTCAATCCACCCCTTTTACTTTACCCTTCAAAACCGTTTGATCATGTTACACCTTTGCTTCAGGCAGAATACTGGTTGCTGCTGTCTACTCGGATCCAGTATAAACTTTGTATTCTTGTTTTCAAATCTTGTCTTCTGCCTTCTTCAGATTATCCTTCACTTCCGTTTATAACCTATGCACCTTCTCGATCTCTTTAGTCTTCAAATGCTAATACTCTTTGGTTACCACCACCACCTTCTGTTGTGCGACTTGATGTTACTCGCTCCACTGCCATCAGTTATGCCGATCCACAGCTCTGGAATTCTCTCCTTGCCCACTTAAACTCAGAATTCCCCTATGTGAAGTTTAAGGCAGCCCTAAAAACACACCTGTTTATGATTGCATATCCCTCTACCCACTGACTCTGTGTTCTCTTTACTTTATCTCTAATTCTCACTCTCCTTTTAAGCAGCTTTTCTTTGGTTGTAAACTGCACAGAAGCCATTATTTGGCCTGTCATAGTATAACAAGTTATTGTAAATAAATAAATCCTAATATTGATTAGATAAATGTTAAATCGGGGAGTGCTAGGGAGGTTAAATTCTAGATGTAATAAATGACTGCTTCTTGAAGCTACTGTTCCAGGAACCAAAGAGAGGGGGAGCTATTTTGGATCTAATCCTTAGTGGAATGCAGGGCATAGTATGAGAGGTTTTGTGCATCTCTGTTTGTACTCCCTGCAGTTTCTATACTGTGGTATGTATTATTAAAAACCAATAAGAACATTTAAAAAAGACCTAGATTGTGGGTTGAGGGTTTGGAGTGAGACTTGGCCAGATCATTCTACCAGATCCTCATACAAGGTCATATTGACCTCAAAGCTCAACCTGTACCATATGGCTCCAGAAAAAAACAGAACAGATTCAGCTAGTCTGGATTTTACTTCCAGCAATGGAAGTAAAACCCAAACTGGCTCAATGTGTCCTCCTTTTTCTGGAGCCATATGGTAACCCTAGACCTTACCATATCTTACTCTTACAAAGATTCCAGCTATTACACTAATTCCCCACAATACCTTCTATCACACTCTTGAATCTTCAGCAAATCCATTCAATGTTATACTCATTCAATTAGACATATTGCAGTCTCTGAAAGGTGGAACTTCAGACTGCAGGCAGTATATGACTGTGGTGTGCTGCATCAGTCTGTCACATAGTAACAGTGAAACAGTTAACACATTTTTCATACTCTAGCCTGTCAGTAGCATTTTAAAATATTTATCCCCAGCCATCCTATTCCTCATGCAAACTTATTGGCTAAGCTGAAAGGCTACCAGCTGCTCTCAGAGTTCTTACATAGTTCCCATTGCCAAGGAAACCACCTCATAGAATAAGTTTTTGCATGTGGGATTTGACTCTCAGGTGCTCTGGATTATATTAAAAAGGAAAACAATGACAATAAAACAGAACAAGAAATCAGTGTATAATTAATGAGCCTGATTCCTGTGTCTGTGGACAAGCATGCATATACTTTGACTGGCAGAAAGGAGTAGAGAAAGCAAAGAACACAAGGTGGGGGGCAGAGGGGAGGATGGAGAGAGAGAGAGAGAGAGAAAGAGGGAAACAAAAAGTCAGGAAAAAAGAATGGAATCATAGTATTCAATCACCTCTCTGACCTCCTGTACAACTTTCTTTAAATTAGTACCTTAATTTCTTACTCCTGCTACTCTGTCTTATCTATATATTCCATCTTTGCTTATACCCTATGCTGTCTATTAAAATGTTTTATTGCATATTGTGTTGACTAGAGGCTCATTTTCAAAGCGCTTAGGGCCTTTTTTTATCAAGCCACGCTAGCAGTTCCCGTGCGGCAATGCTGATGAAGCCCATTGAAAATGAATGGGCTTTGTTGGCATTACTGCACCAGGGACCGCTAATGCGGTACGATAAAAGAGGCTCTTAGACTTACAAAGTTCCATAGGTTACTATTGTAATGTAGCATACCATGCCATACTTTGTACTGCTTGAATATTTTTACTGTTGCAACTGTCTATTGCTTATGTTTGACTTATTTTTACTGTACACCGCCTTCAGTGAATTCCTTCAAAAAGGCGGTAAATGCATCCTAATAAATCAATCAGTCAATAAAACAGGAACATAGTAAATGGCCGATGGTAGGTAAAAACAGAAACGGTCCATGCAAAATATCCTTATGCCTTCTGTTTAGGTTTACATCTGGGTTTCAGTACATACTGTGTCCCTTCCACCCCCTCCCACCTTGCCTTCCTGGATGTACAGCCATTCCACTGCTGTTACTGCATTTCAAATTATACTCTTGCACCAGCCCTGGGAGAGAAGGAAAGAAAGTCACGTGGAGGGGCATTTTCGAAAGGTCGTCCAAGTATGAATTAGGATGCCTTCGTAAAGTTGGCCAAAATCAGGTAGGTATAATCGAAAAATAGTATGGATGTCCTTAGACATTCCATTATCGCAGTTCAAAACACCCAAATCAGGGACGCCCAAAGTATAGTAAAAAGGACGCCCATCTTCCAGAACCACGAAAAGACGTCCCTAAAACATTCACTGTACTTGACCAATTTGTCATATCAACGTCCTTCTCCGGTTCTATGAGAAAGACGTCCTCATTACTATACTTTGGACTTCTCTGATGTACCTGCTTGTTCCGTAAGTACAGTGTATGGTGTATGTAGTTGCGGACATCCAAGTAAGAGAAATATAAGGAACATTCATAAGTGTAAAATACAGTAACAAGGACGTGTTTCTCACAGAACTGCCGAAGGACGTCCATCTTACAAGGCCCCCTGAAGGATGGCGGGCCTGTCAGTGGGACGTCCTTCGGCAGTTCTGTGAGAAACACGTCCTTGTCACTGTATTTTACACTTATGAATATTCCTTATATTTCCCGTACCTGGATGTCCGCAACTACATGCACTGTACTTGCGGAACATGCAGCTATGGGAAATATAAGGAACATACATATTTTATTGTGTATATATGAAGAGGTTCGCACTCTTGATAATGATCTATATAAGGAAGGCTCCACACGTATGAACACGTACACATCCAAATAAGGCCCCACACGCGTGACAACGGTCCATGCACGTCATGGATGTCCATGCTTCATGGTCGTCCATGTGCCGACCCAATATGGGGCAGGACGTCCACGTGCTGACTCGTCCATATATGGTGATGGTCATCCATATCTGGAACTGTGCATTTAAGGACGTCCATCACGCATGGGCGTCCATATAAGGCAATGCACATTTTCCAACGGTTATTCACTGAGAAACATGGCTCTCAGACGGGAGCCAAACTTTAGTTTAGCGGAGAGTCTGCTCCTGGTGCAGCTCTGCCTGAGGCACCGGCACAGGCTCTTCCTACACCACCACCACCTGCCCCCCAGGACAGTGTCCATTAGAACATGGGCACAGATACGACAAAGGCTGGAAAGGTAAGTGCTGTTTTTCATTCCCCCCCACCCCCACCCACTGTTCCTGGGCTATCAGATCCCCCTCCTGTAGCACCACATTTAAGAGCTCCTTCAGCAATGTAAGCACTAACTGTAGCCTGTATTCAAGGGTAATCAGTGATATGTGCACATGCACATTCATTAATAGAATCTATGAACTAGAATGGAAAAACATTCCCACATCCTTACAATACTGCACACAAATGGTACTCTCAGTCCTCATGTCCACCTCAATGACATCACCTGTACCAATGTAATACCCCCCCCCCCCCCAATCAGTGTTGTGTGTGTCTCTACAATTTGGCTGCCAAATGAATTTGTGTTGTGAAAGCAAGAAGGGCCATCCCCTGACTCCTGGTGTACAAATTTATATCTTGCAATTCGGAGGGACCTGGCGTATACGGCGGGATAGCCCCAATCTCATTAGGAGCGTGTGACGGCGCCTCAGGGCTCGACATAAGTATTGTAAACAGGGCACCTGTACTCAGGAAGAGGAGCAGGAGGAGGAGGCAGGTCTGCCTGCAGTGGTGGTGGAGCAAGAGGAGGAGGAGGACCCCTGGCATGACATGCCTCCCTTCAAGGAGGAGGGCCCAACACCTCCAGCCCTCTCCGCACCAGCCCTATCACCAGGCCCATCAAATGCCCCAGCACTGCACCTCCTGCAGCAACTGGTGAATAGCCAAAACCAGTTGCTACAGGAGGTGTCAGCGATGAGGATGAGGCTGGAGGTGTCGGCAATGCGTCAGGCTAACGAGCAGCACTTCAGGGCTCAGAGGCTGCTCCTGGTGCTGCTTGTTAGCCTGCTGCACAATGCCTTGCAGGGACGAGAACGTGGCCTCCCGTGAAGGACTTTGGGGGGGGGGGGGGGGGAATTGTACATAGTTCTATTTTTGTTAAATACACGTTGGATATCTTTTCATATAACAGGATGTGTGTCTCTACTTTGTGCACTACATATTATCAAATGCTGGGGTTGATGTGAGAGGAGTCGGCAAGCTGGGTTGCATGACAGGTGAAGTGTGACAGAGAAACTTTGGTACATATGTGTCATAAGTGTGGCCATACAGAAGGCCACTTGTTCCTTCCAAACTGCATGGCTGTATGGTAAGGGGGGGGGGGGGGGGGGCTGGGGGGGCATTTCTGCTGAGGAATAGAAATGCCCATCCAGCCTCTCCCCCCTTACCATAGAGCCCTACAGCACAGAGTTGTGTAAATAATAGGTATATTGTCTAGAACGAGTGATCTGCCAAGTAGAAACTTGCAGATAACCATAGGTAGCGCATAGACGATGTTTGCTCTCTGATCACCAGACACCCTTACCCACAACCAAACCACATTAGTGAGGGCGAGGAAGGAGCTACAAACAGCTGGGTCATCTTTTCACATGTATCAGCAATGGTATATAGTGCTAAGGAGAAAAGGGAAAACAATGGTAAAAGCATTAGATGGATGTTTACTTCATCACAATTACAATATAATACATCAGGTACAGAAGGGCACAGGCTAGGGGAATTATATAGGCATCAGGCTGTAGCCACCTGCAGGTAATTTAGAATAGGAACTGTAACCAGAACCCCTCTCCCTCACCATGACTTAAGGGCTCAAGGCCGTGGTAGGCACGCACTTGTGGCCACCTTGAAAATGGTTTGCAGGATAGAATTTAGAAATGTTGTTGTTCCATAACTATGGAGGATTGTAGGCCTGTGTTGAATAATGTGTAAAAGACATTCAGTGCATATATGCTTCCTCCCTCCCCTCCCCACCCCCAGCAACCTTGAGAATGGGTGGGCACTTCATAAAAGGGGACTGGGGTTCACCACATAAAGAAGGATGGAACCTACTGGTGAGCGATACAGGCCCAACGGGAAGCGGTAAAGCAGCTCCAACGGCAGAAGCATAGCATCGAGGGTCTACGTCGTAACCTGCAAGCACACAGTACAGCCCTGATGCAGCAACAAATGGCATCTCCTTACACCACTGCACAGTAACCACCGGTAAACCTGGTGAAAATAGAGGTAAGATTTGAATGCAGAAAACATACAGAGAATGGGGAGCCCTTGACCATGAGGGATGCACACATCCATTCTCAGGGCCTCTTCCCCTCCCCCACAGGCAGGCACAACTGAGTGTGTCCAATAGAGAACAAGACATATGTACAATGAGCTGGGTAGAAACAATCATCAGTGTCATAGTCTAGTGCAGTGGCGTAGGAAGGGGGGCGGTGGGGCGGTCCTCCCCAGGTGCACGCCACTGGGGGGGGGGGGGTGTCGGCTTCGCTGGTTCCCTGCTCCCTCTGCCCCAGAACAGGTTACTTCCTGTTCCAGGGCAGAGAGAGCAGGGAACCAGCGGAGCCGACGCAGCTCCCAGCGACGTGCACTCGGGGTGGATCGCCCCTTGCCGCTTCCCTATGCAAGTACGAATGCGCTCCGGGGGGGGCGGGGGGTGCGCAGTGGTGACCCGCCCCAGGTGTCAGCCGCCCGTGCTACGGCACTGGTCTAGTGTATTAGAGTCCACTGCTGTCCCTTGCAATCCTGTTGACCAGCTGTAGTGCAAGATGCAAGAAGTGTTTGTTTAGCACCTACATAGCAGAAGGAGAAAAGGTGGCTGAGAGGTATGAACTTACCTTGAAGTTGTGGTTCCAGCAATTGCCAAAAGGAACACCAATATGTTTGCTCCAAGGGTTGCTTCAACTAAGGAGAGAGAATGGGGATCAGTGAGGGACCGCATCAAACATAGCAAGCAGCTCCTGGAGAGTAGAGGATGGAGAGTTGGTCAGATGCAGAAATGCAGAGTATATGCTAAGCTGCCAGCTAACACCCAGTCAGAAACCTTTTGAAAGTTAAAGTACACAGCCCACACACCAGTTATCTTTTAAGAATTGGGCAAAAGGTACCCCCCCCCCCCCGCAAAAAAAAATTAGACCGAAAAAAACAAACAGGTCTACAAAAGCATACAGTGGCAAAAACAAGGTTCACTATAACTGAAGGTAAAACACATAAAAATACCACGCCATGATCTAAAGAAAAACCTCTAAAGTGCAAGCACAGAGAAAGCCGTTTTAAAGAGGCGCCAACAAAGGGAATGCAAACTTCCAAACTGGAAGAGCAGCTGGGGACGTTTACCATTTTCACCCATACTTGAAGTTAGGGCGTCCAAAACACAGAGCAGCTGGGGACGTCCATAGTTCCCCACCCATAATTGAAATGGGGATGCCCAAATTGCAGAGAGCAGCTGGGGACGTTTAGGGATTTTGTCAACGAAATTAGGATGCCCATCTCAGGGACGCCCATCACGTTCTTAAATGGGCGTCCCTGGGATAGTATCTAAGCGCCCTTCTCAGTATTTTCGATTCTTTGCATCGCATTGGTACAATGGCACCAAAACAGTCACCCACCCACAAAGGTAATTTCACTGTGACCGCTACACTCCATCCACAGTTCTCTGTCTACCTCACCTGCCTGTGTGGCTCTCTTGCACATCAGTTTCTAAAGTGCACTGTACTTCTCCTCTCCATCTGTGATTACCTGCTAATGCCATTCTTCATCATCTGTTTCCTGGGTCTTCACATGTGGGACTATGTATATGAATGCTGCAAAACAAAACTGGGTTATTTTAAGCAACACACTTCCGCCCCTTTTGCTGTGCAGGTGATGACACCAGTCAGACACAGAAGCTGGTCTTAGTGGGCACCAGCCCCAGCATACTGAAGGGCAGATAGAGCAGCAAACCAGGGACAGAGACAAAGGCAACAATAAAGACTTCTCATAAATTAAAAAAAAAAAAAAGGTAACAGGGCACTGAACAACTCTCAACTTTCTCTCCCAACAAAGATCTCGCCACTCTCCAACTCCACAAAATCGCTAATAGGTCTAAAGACGACTTCCCCCTTAGCCTGGTCGCTTTTATTTCAGGTCTAACTAAGGACGCCCATGTTTCCGCCCTTGCGAACCCATTTTGCTAGCTGTTATATGGTGGAGGCGCCCATCTCGTAACACTGCACATAACACGCCCCTAACATGCCCCCTGTGGGGACGACCATAGATGGGCGTCCTCGCGCTGAGGATGTCCTTATGGCCCTGTTTCAATTATTGGATTTGGGCGACCTTCTTTCACGGGGACGCCCATGTGCCTTTTGTGTCGCTTTTTGGATGCCCTTCTCTTTTGAAAATGAGCCTGATAGTCACCTGCTTCCCTTGCCTGTTATCCTATATGACAAGGGGACAAATTTTGTCCCCATCCCATGGGTTCTGCCTCCGTCCCACTTCATCCCTGCCTTTGTGTGTGTGTGTGTTGGGGGCATGTCAGCACTGTTCCCTCTAAACTGAGCAAGAGTCCTCCAACTACATTGCTACCAGTAGGGGGTGGTACTTCAATATTGTGTTTTCAATCTCTAGGGACAGGCAGGTTCCCTGGAGTCCTGCAGAGCTTCCCTATTCCTTACTATTGAAAATGTGATAGTGAAACAGCACCCCCCAGTGGCAGGACTGTAGGTGAAGGACTGCTGCTCAGCTTAGCGGGAACAGTGCATGTGCAAGGGGGCTGGAGAGTGAGTGCTTCTACATGAATCAGATAGTGCATCCAGATTACTGCGCGCTATCTGGTTAATGCAGGATTACCATATGAGCCCTTACCGTGTACAAAATAGGTGTTGTAGGTGCGCCCACGTTAATTTTTTTTCAGTAGCAACTCACTAATGGCAACATTAGTGCATGGCCATTAATTGGAGAAAATGGAAAACTGGCCATTTTCCTGCCACAGTAAAAACAGCCATAGCAGGACTAGAGGGAGGGGTGGAGCAAGATGGCGGCATTAACAGAGCTCCCTGAATGACTGCCCAGAAGAAGTTGGGTGTTTCTTTCTCTCTTCGTTTTTCCTGAAATTATTTTCCTATATTTCTTACCTTGAAAATGCCTCATACTAAGAGGAAAGGTTCTGTTAGAACCGGGACCCAGCCGGCACTAACTTCTACACCTACTCAGCAAACTCTGGACTGTTTTCTCGCGAGATCCACTGTGTTTGTGGTTGGAGATCCTGCTGAGCTTACGGCCCAAGGAGAGGTCGAGCTCTTAGGACAGGACACATCATTGTCCCCTTCGACGCTTTTCCCACCGCTGCAACCGGCTGAGTTCGATAGTAGCGGCGGACCCCTTACCCGTGAGGATGGTGGAGGGGCGATGTGTCTGGGACCCGAACTCGAATTGTCAGCCGAGGACCTCCTTCCAATGGAGGCTAAGAGAATCGCTGTTCTGGCGGAGAGGCCAGGAAGTTCTAAGGTCTCTTCTCCGGTAACGCTTAAGGCTATTTGGGAAACACTTCAAACTGTGATGATCTCAACTAGCAAAATTGATTCAATTTTTTTTGTTTTATTTGTACCCCGCGCTATCCCACTCATGGAAGGCTCAATGCGGCTTTTATGGGGCAATGGAGGGTTAAGTGACTTGCCCAGAGTCACAAGGAGCTGTCTGTGCTGGGAATTGAACTCAGTTCTTCAGGACCAAAGTCCACCACCCTAACCACTAGGCCACTCCTCCACAATTCTGAGTAATGTTCAAAATGTATCATTAGCATTTACTACTATGAAAAATGAAGTTACTGAAAAGATAAATCATTTGTCTGAGAACATTAAGTTGAAAGAAACTTCAGTAAAATTGATAAAGGATAATATTATGAAACATAACAAATTGGAATACTTTGAAAACTATAGTAGGAGATTAAACCTTTGTTTGATAAATTTTCCACGGACACCAATCTATACTCCTTTGGAGATATTTAAAAGATACTTAATAGAGAACTTAAAATTTTCTTCTGAAAATATACCACCTTTGAACAAAATTTATTATTTACCTACAAAAACAACTAAAGAAGATTTACAAAATCTTCCACAACCACAAGGTGATTTGAATGTATCAGAATTACTTGAAACTTCCTTATCAGCAACAACGGAGCGACAAACATTATTAGTTTCGTTTATTTTTCAACAAGATCTGGAATCTGTGAGGAAAATGGCTTTGAAGAACTTACAAGCTCCATTTTACGGAGGAAAAATTTGGGTTTTCCCAGACGTTACTAAACAAACCCACTTTGGCTTTGGGTGCTTCATTTAATTTGAATTATCCTTGCAAATGTAATATAAAATACTTAAGTGTTAAATATGTTTTCTTTAATCCTGAACATTTAAAGACATTTATTGAACAGAAAAAGTTGCTATAGTGCATGTTGGGATCAAACAGTTTGACAGGCCCTGAGCTTTGGGTTATAAAGATTGAAAATTTTTTTGAGTGTATATATTGCTAAGCTTTTTTTCTATATTTTGATATGTATGAATCTTATTTCCTGAGTTTGTAACGGCTCTTTCCCCCCAATATGGTGGTCTAATACAAGGCGTATAATTTTTTCTTTAAAATGTAAGATTTTCTTTAAAAATTTTCTGAACTGTTCTTCCTATTCAAGACGTAATGCTTGTAAATTATTAAAAATGATAGAGTTTTTTTTTTTAAAAACGGCCGTAGCATTTGAGAAAAACCTGAGTAGAGGCACACTAAGGCCACTTTTTACTGCAGCTTAGGAAAAGGATCCCTTAATTAGTTCTGGCAAATTTGCCACTGGCCAGTAGTTACAAAAAAAATGTGTTTTTTTTTTAAATTTTGTATTTATCATTTTACTTAATTACATTCACATTTATCACGTAAATGTAAGGAAAAACAGAAATGAATATAAGGAAAAAGAAAAAACATTTTCTCACAACAATATATATAATTGTCCACAATTGGGGGATCCAAGATCAGGAAAACAATCTCAAAGAAAATAAGAAAAACACCAAGTGGTTAATCTTACAAATTCATATTTTCTGAGGGAGGAAGGTTAATCGGTAATTGCAGCCGGTACAGTGGTAACTAAAGGAAGTTGCTGCAGAGGGTTCTTCATCTGTTCTTTTAACTCCACAAACTCTTGTAATTTCTTGGGTTCAACAAATAAGTAATAAGGAAATAAAACACTTACAAAGGAATTGCTCTAGGAAGGTCCCACCTAGGGCAATGATTCTTGGCTTAAAAGCCAAGAGTTCACACCTCCTAGTCTGCGATTCCCTTGCTATATCAGGAAATATATTTATCTTTGAACCCAAAAAACTATCAGCCATGTATCGGAAATACAATTTCAAAACATTGTTCCTATCTAAATCAAAGGCAAAAGTCACTAGTAATATAACTCTCTATATCAATGGCGTAGCCAGACTGCCAATTTTGGATGGGCCTGAACCCAAAGTGGGTGGGCACAAAATTTTCTCTCTACCCCCCTCCCCCAGCAAAATTTAGTCACGCTAATCAGATGCATTTGTCATACAGGGTAAAGTGCTGCTTTTCAGTGCATCAGATTTCAGAAAATTTATTTAATAGCCTAACACCCTTTTCAGTGAGCTTTCAGAGGCCAAAACCTCCTGCCTCAGGTCAGTATAATGCTGTTACGGTATCCTCGCCTGACCTAAGGAAGGAAGTATTGGTCTCTGAAACTTCATTAACACAGGTACCATATTACTTTATCCTAAATTAAAAATAAAATTATTTTCTTTACCTCTCTTGTATGGCCATTTACTTTTTCTCATTCTGTCGCTCCCAGTCTCTAGATTCTGCTTTCCTTCGTTTTCACTTAACTCTTCTGCCACGGTTTCCTGGCCATTTCTCATTTTTCTCTCCTTTTTCTTTGCTTTCTTCAATATTTTTCTGCCTCTCTCTCTCTCTGTCCTGATTTAATTCATTCTTACTATCCATTCTTTAATTTCCTTCATCTACTTATGGCTTTTCATCTTTTTCTCACCCTTGTTCTCCCCATGACCCTTCCTCTTATTCTCCAGTCTTTCACTACTCCCCCTTTCCATCCAGCAGCTCTCTTCTTTCTCTCCCCATCCTTCCAGTCTCCCCTCTCTCGCCCCATTCTTCCAGTAGTCTCCCCTCTTTCTTTCTGCATCCTTCCGTCCAGTGTCACCTCTTTCTCCCTACCCTTCCATCCAGCGTCTTCCCTCTTTCTCTCCCCATCCTTCCATCCATCTACCCTCTCTCCTGATCCTTCCATCTAATGCCTCTCTCTCCCTCTTTCTAACAAGTGTCTCTGTATCACTCTACCCTTTTCTGTTCAGTGTCCCTTCTCTCTCCACATCCTTCCAGTCTCTCCCCTTTCTCTCCCCATCCTTCCATCCAGAGTCTCTCTCCCCATCCATCCGTTTTCCCTCTTTCTCTGCCATCCTTCCATCTGTTTTTTATCTTTTCTCCCCATCCTTCCATCTATTTTCCCTCTTTCTCCCCATCCTTCCATGTTTTCCCTCTTTCTCTGCCATCCTTCCATGTTTTCCCTCATTCTCTGCCATCCTTCCATCTGTTTTCCTTCTTTTCTCCCCATCCTTCCATGTTTTCCCTCTTTCTCCCCATCCTTCCATGTTTTCCCTCTTTCTCACCATCCTTCCATGTTTTCCCTCATTCTCTGCTATCCTTCCATGTTTTCCCTCATTCTCTGCCATCCTTCCATCTGTTTTCCCTCTTTTTCTCCCCATCCTTTCATCTGTTTTCCCTCTTTTTCTCCCCATCCTTCCATCTGTTTTCCCTATTTTTCTCCCCATCCTTCCATCTATTTTCCCTCTTTCTCCCCATCCTTCCATCTATTTTCCCTCTTTCTCCCCATCCTTCCATCTATTTTCCCTCTTTCTCCCCATCCTTCCATGTTTTCCCTCTTTCTCTGCCATCCTTCCATGTTTTCCCTCATTCTCTGCCATCCTTCCATCTGTTTTCCCTCTTTTCTCCCCATCCTTCCATGTTTTCCCTCTTTCTCCCCATCCTTCCATGTTTTCCCTCATTCTCTGCCATCCTTCCGTTTTCCCTCTTTTTCTCCCCATTCTTCCATGTTTTCCCTCTTTTCTTTGACGAGGCCCGCCCTGCATGCCAGCGCCAGCCAGCACCAGCTCCCATTGCCGGCCACTGCTGCTTTTACTGTTGAGCAGCAGGGCCGGCGCTACAAAAAGAAGAAGCGCTAACGGCGCTAAGGACGAAAAATGTTAAAAAAAAAAAAGCGCGGCACCGGCAGACACTGTCTAGGCAGCCTTGAGGCATTGGCCCTCGAGGAAATAGGAAGTTACTTCACAAGAGGGCGGGACATCGAGGGAAGGCCCGAAGCCAGCACTGGCGATTTACTTCTTTCACAGCAGCACACACAGGGCAGAGCCAAAGCGCTGCCTGCGTGGCTGCACGGATTAAAAAAAAAAAAAAAAGGCAGGTGGTGGCAGGAGAAGAGGGCTCTGTGGCTTCAATGGAGGGGGGACGGGACTAGGTCAGGGGGGGAGTTCAGAGGGGAGAAGGGGATTGGAGAGGGGGTGGGGGAGTTCAGAGGGGAGAATGGGGATTGGAGAGGGTGGGGGTGCTCAGAGGGGAGAATGGGGATTGGAGAGGGGGTGGGGGAGTTCAGAGGAGGGGTGCTCAGATGGGAGAAGGGGATTGGAGAGGGTGGGGGTGCTCAGAGGGGAGAATGGGGATTGGAGAGGGGGTGGGGGAGTTCAGAGGAGGGGTGCTCAGAGGGGAGAAGGGGATTGGAGAGGGTGGGTGTGCTCAGAGGGGATTGGGGAGGGTGGGGGAGCTCAGAAGGGTACTTAGAGGTGAGAAGGGGATTGGGGAGGGGTGGGGGAGTTCAGAGGAGGGATGCTCAGAGGTGAGAAGAGGATTGGGGAGGGGTGGGGGTGCTCAGAGGGGATAAGGGGACTGGGGAGGGAAGTGCTCATGGGAGAAGGGGTCTGGAACTGGGGGCTGAAAAGGGGCAGGGGCTGAAACTATGGGGACTGGGGACTTTAAAGGGGACAGGGAGAACTGGCTGGGGCTGAAGCTCGGGACTGGTGAGAGAAAAGGGCTGGGGTTGAAACTAGGGGCTGAAAAGGGGACAGGGAGTAGTGGCTGGGGGCTGAAGCCCAGGACTGATGGGAGAAAAGGGCTGGGGACTGGTGGGATAGTGGGGCTGAAAAGGGTGGCAGGTGGGAGATGTGGGCTGGAACTGGAACTAGGTGCAGGTGGAAAGAGGGGGCTGAAAAGAGGGGGCAGAGAGAGGGGACAGACCCTGGATGGAAGGGGGGGAGCGTGAGGGAGGGCAGACCCTGGATGGATGGGATAGGGAGGGCAGGCGGATCGAAGGGGCAGAGAGAAAGGGCAGATGGTGGGTGGAAGGGGGAGAGAGAAAGAGGGCAGATGGTGGATGGAAGGGGCAGAGAGAGAAGGCAGACGCTGGATGGAAGGGACATTAGAGAGGGCAGACACTGGATTTCAGAGAAAGAGCGAAGACAGATGCTGGATGGAAGGAAGACAGTGAAAAGAAGATGAGGAAAGCAGAAACCAGAGACAACAAACTGTAAATAAAATATATTTTTTTAATTTTTTTGCTTTAGGGTATAGTATTGTATCTGTGTTTATGTGTTAATAAATGTTTATAAATAGAACATATAAATAAGGTAATCATTTTATTGGACTAATTTTTAATACATTTTGACTTAACTTTCAGAGAACAAAACCCCTTCCTCAGGTCAGGATAGGATACTATAACAGCACTATACTGTATTGACCTGAGGAAGGAGGTTTTGGCCTCTGAAAGCTAAATGTATTAGTCCAATAAAATGGTATTTTATTTTCTATATTTGTTTTATTTCTATTTGTTAATTTGTAAAGTGATCGGATTTGTTAGTTTTTTCAAATTTTATATTTTGCACAGTACTAGGGGACATTTTCTGTTTCTGTGGTGTTGCATTGTATGCAGAGTCTGGCATCGGGGGTTCAGTTTAATTTTTGTCTAAATAGAAAGTTTATGATTACTTATTCTATAGTGGATTAGGGTGTATCTGTGTTTGTGAAAAAGACATGGCTTTCGGTTGGCATTGACTGTGCAGGATCGACGATCTGTACTAATCTGTCTGTTTTCGTTTTACAATAGGTGAATTGATGTTCTAGTGCTCACTGTAGTGTTTAAGATGCTTGTGTGACTTGTAGAAATGACTGCTTATGGTATGGTAGAATTGCGCTATAGGTCCTGAGTGTTTTGTATTCTCGGTATGCCTAGTACTGGATTTGGGGGGGGGGGGGGTGTTAAAAAATGACTGGCCCGGGTGTCAACTACCCTAGCTACGCCACTGGATAAGACCGCTGACCATTTAGATCGGGGCTTTCTGGCCATTACATCATTTTCAATATCGATCAGTAAAACACAGATTTGACACCTTATTCTTCTTCAACTCTTCCCATGAAGGGACAACCTGACAGAAATCTTTTAAATCATGACAGAACCAGAGAGAGAGAGTTAAAGAGGAGAAATAAAAAGGGCACTTGCTCACATGCATTAACAAAAAAAAGAAACTAATTAGGAGAAAAATAAGACACACATTTCATACCTCAAAATTCATTCTAGTTTTCTTTTAAATGATCTTGACTAAATAAAGGTCCCAATAATGAGTCATCAGTGGATCTTGAGAAATGTCAACACTGGGTTTCTTAACTTTGGGTAACTCAAAACCTGAAAGCATCTTGCAGCTTGATAAATCAGTAATCACATATTTCTTCTTGCCTACCATTACATTAGGTTTAGAAGCATATAAAACAGCAAATAAGGCATGAAGCACAGAATATTATAACCAAGTGAAATAAACTTGGCAAGACTGATGAAAGACATGAGAAATATCAGGAAATTCCACCTCCCACATACATCAAACCGTACAATTACTAAGGTACTGCATCATTTTTGAATAAAAGGTTTCCAAAGGAGGTCTGTTTAATAAAGTGCAGTAAACTTTCCCAGTTAATGCATATTAGTTGCAAAACTTAACATGCATCCCCCGATATTCAAAACTATTTAACCGGCCAGGAACAGCTCCTGACCAGTTAAATAGCGGTTAAGCACATAACTGCGCATATTCAGTGGGAGATAACCGGTTATATCCCGCTGAATATCCCATTTAGCTGGTTACGCATGGATATTCTGCTGCGACAAACTGGCTATGTTGAGCGGTCAAAATAGGCCACTTAAAATAGCAGGCCTATCTTTGATCGCTAAAATGTTAACCGGTTAGCGCTGAATATCAACCGGTTAACTTTTTAGCAGACAAAATAAACCTGGATATTCAATGCTGGTCACTGGAAATGGCCTGGCATTGAATATCTGGCTTTAATGCCATGTCAGACAGCAAATGCGCTGCCCGCCACCAGCTGAATATCAGGCAGTAACTGCAGGGCCTATATGGTGACTGTTATCGGGATGCCCATGCAGTTATTGCTTAGCACCTATGTTTTGGGCTCCCATTTTTGAGCACCATGTATAGAAATCCCCCCTGTATGGGTATAGGTCACGAATTTGATATTATAAACAGGTACTTTTTCTGTTCCTAGTGGGGCCAAGATCTATACTATAAGGATGTGTGTAAGAGGCCTAGTATGTAATTGCAAGGGGGGGGGGGGGTATTCATGTGGGTGCAGCATGGGCAGTGCTGTCTAAGGTTACCATATTTGCCCTGACAAAAAAAAGAGGACACCAATAGCCACACCCTTCCTCACCCCCATGCCACAGTCACCTTGACTTGACCCCCCCCCCAAAGAAAGCCATCCCCTTCTATATATTTCTCTCCCCCCAAATCTTTTAACAGCCTCCCTCCACCCACCATTATTTACAGCTCCCTTATCCCCTACCCTCTACCCACACTCCACAGCCCCTCCCCTACCTTATCGTGCCCTGGTGGTCTAGTGGCCTCTTCAGGGCAGGAAAGGACCTCAATCTTTCCTGCCTGGTGATGCCGCTGCCAGCGTCATTTCAAAATGGCTGCCAACACTTCAAGCGGTGACCTAGTAAGACTTCTGGAAGTCTTGCAAAGCCACTGCTTGACGTCTCGGCAGCCATTTTGAAGTGGTGCTGGTACCAAGCGGGAGACTTACTTGACCACTTTTTGAGGACACTGTGGGACATCCAGGTGGGAGATTCCAGCCTGCCCGGATGTCCCAAAGTGTCCTCAAAAAGAGGATGTGTCCGAGTAAAATCGGACATATGGTAACCCTATTGCTGTCACTTATGCATGTAACTTACAGAATACTGTAAACTACTCGTGCCCTTGCTGCATTAGGCATCCACAATTCAGCCAGGCCTATGGCTGCTGTGCTTTTCACTCTGTTCTCATGTGGAAGGTCTTTAAGGTCTGACTTTACTAAATGGTTGAGTCTTTATCTGGTATCTTCTGTGCATTAAGCTACTACTTGCACATCAGTCTTTTCAGTTGCAGGAACGCTTATATGGAATGCTTTGCCTGGCCAGTTACGTATAAGTCCTAGTCTCCAGCAATTTAAAAAAATGTTTAAAACACAACTTTATTTGTACAAGCTTTTTTCTCTGATGATAATGTAGGGTTGCAGAGTTTGTGATGGCAAAACTTTATGTTCTTTGTTAATGAAGATTTATTTTTAATGTTATTTTGTATTTTAATATGTATTTTATTTATTATTTATTAGGATTTATTTACCGCCTTTTTGAAGGAATTCAGTCAAGGTGGTGTACAGTAAATGTTTTTATGGAAACCACTTAGAGAAAGATTCTATATATGGCTTCTAAAAAATTGGCACAGAAATCAATGCTGACCAAGCATATTCTGTAAGCAGTGCATAGACTAACACATGGTTTATAGAATTTTTTTTAATTTTTGTTACATTTATGCCCTGCACTTTCCCACTCATGGCAGGCTCAATGCAGCAGGCAATGGAGGGTTAAGTGATTTGCCCAGAGTCACAAGGAGCTGCCTGTGCTGGGAATCAAACTCAATTCCTCAGTTCCCCAGGACCAAAGTCCACCACCCTAACCACTAGGCCACTCCTCCACACGATATCAACTATGCTTAGTTGATATCTCAGCACCTAAAACTATGTGCCTCCATCTACACGAATGGAGCCCACGAAACGCCCATTACCCTGCCCATAACAATGTCCTTTTTTGCCTGCACGCATTAGAAGTTAGGCACACTGCGCTACAGAATATGCTTAGCTAGTTGTGCTTGTAAATTCTAATTATTGCCAATTAATGCTCATTATTGCTTAAGTGCTGTTATCAGTGCTAATTAGCTTGTTAGCTAATTAAGTTACACACATTGTTATAGAATCTGCTTGGATTTCAGTGTGGATCTCTAGGCGCACTATATAGAATATAGGGGTTAGTGTATAAGGCATGCAGATGCTGGGTTATGCTAGTATTCTATAAGAGAATCTGGGCACTCACTGCACAGCCTTAAAGGAGGCACCCCCTTTGGTGGTAGTCCAAGAATTGGGCACTTAGATTGATGCAATTCTATAAGTGGATGCCTCCTTTTAAGCCACAGCATCTAAGCATCCAGATCCTGTTACAGAATACTAGTTTAACCTGGCATTGGTGCACCTTATATTTATGCATCCACAGTTACATCATCCATAGATCTGGAATAACTGCAGGTGCCTAAATGGGCGGATCCTGTTCTATAATAGAATCAAGATGCCTAGGTTCTGTTATAGAGTGCTAACATAGCTCAGTATTAGTGCACTTAACATCAGAACTGGTGTAAGTGCAAGCACCTAAATCTGGCAACAGCACACGTAATGTACACGTCTGAGTTAGAGCCCTACCTATATCCCATCTATTCATCACCCATGTGTACACCCCCTTGCAAAAGGTACTATGCAAGATAGGTGCGTATTTATAGAATAGCCAGAGAATGTGGTAAAAGCAGTTATCTTAGAAGGGTTTAAAAAAGGTTTGGATAATTTCCTAAAAGAAAAGTCCATAAGCAATTATTATGATGGACTTGGGGAAAATCCACTGCTTTTTTCTACTACTGTTCTGGGATCTTGTAGGTACTTGTGACCTGTATTGGTCACTGTTGGAAACAAAATACAGTGCACTCCATTTAAGTGCACGTCGGATAAGCGCATGCTCTGTTTAACTGCATGCCGTACTTTGGTCCTGTTTTTGGCACCATCAGTTTCTGTGGGGATAAACTTCGGTTTAGCGCACCACTGATAAGTGCAAGATTTGCTTATATGCATGGTTCAAGACCGCTCCTCTGCAGGAAAGACTCCGCATAAGCGCGCGCATGGAATATGGAAGCCGATTGGCGTGTGACAACCAACGAGATTTCAAATTTACTGCCTCTTTAACTGCCACAGGCAGAACAAGCAAAAGAATGCTGTTAGAGCGTGCACCGGGGTCATCATTGTCGTCATTGCGGCGGAACTGTAAGACTTTAACACTGGCTGAACAAAGACGTTCTTAAAAAATTAGAAAACAAAGTCAAGCATCTATTGCTAAAGAATATGGTGTCAATCCCAGTCAAATTTCACGTGTCTTGAAGCAGAAAGACCAGCTTCTGGAAGACTGGCAAAACAATACAAATCCACAACGAAAATGAACACGGGCGGAAAAAGCTGAGGAGGTAGAAGATGCTCTTCTTCGGTGGTTTTCTCGAGTTAGGAGCAGACAGTTTCCTGTCAGTGGTCCACTGCTTATGGAGAAAACTAACTAGCTAGCTGAAAGTCTTGGACTAACTGAATTCAAAGCCACTGTTGGATGGTTGGAAAGATGGAAGGAGAGGAACAGCATAAAATTCAAGAAACAGCATGGTGAGAAACAAGACACTGATGACTTTGGTGCTGAAAATTGGGTTGTTTCAGTTCTTCCTACCATCTTGAATGAGTTTGCACCTCGTGACATTTTCAATGTTGACGAAAATGGTCTCTACAGGTGAGCGATTCCTGATGGAACACATGCATTCAAACATGCCGAAACTACTGGAGGTAAAACGTCGAAGGACCGACTGACGATCTTCCTTTGCTGCAATATGGATGGGAGTGAGAAGTTGGAACCCCTCGTCACTGGAAAGAGCAAACAGCCCCGTTGTTTCAAGAAATTTAAGCAACTTCCTGTGTCATATGAGGCTAATGCAAATTCATGGATGACTGGGGAAATTTGGAAGCAGTGGCTAAAGAAGTTAGACACTAGAATGCAGGCACAAAAGGGTCAGATTTTGTTGCTTTGTGATAATTGTGCTGCACACAGGGATGATGTCAGGCTGTCTAACGTCAAGGTGGTCTTCCTGCCACCAAACACTACCTCTCTGATCCAACCTATGGATCAGGGCATAATAGCCAATTTCAAACAGCATTATCGGGCTCTTGTGCTACGTCATCTGATGAGCGTTATGGATGACCAGACTGGCAAGGATAAACGTGCTGTTGAACTGGCTCGTAATCTATCACTGTTGGATTCCCTACATATTGAAAAAGAAGCCTGGAATCATGTTACACAGGCAACCATTGTGAACTGCTACAAGCGGGCAAGCTTTGTTAAGTATGTAGAGAGGGACGAAACAGATGCAGCTGTTGCAAACGCGTCAGATGAACAGATGACTGCAGCTGTTGCAAACGCGTCAGATGAACAGATGACTATGTTGGCTTTTTCTAATCTTGATTATTGTAATTCATTGTATGTCGGTCTGAATAGTAAGTGTTAGCTAAATTACAACTATTGCAGAATGTGGATGTACGACTGATTTTTCGTTTATGAAAATATGATAGTGTTTCCAGTCAGTTGAAAGAATTGCATTGGCTTTGTGTTCATGCATGAATTATCTTTAAAACTGTATGTTTAGTTTTTCAGGTGTTATAACATCAGAATTAGTGACTAAACTTTTTTCTTGTTGTTTTTTTAATTCAGTTTGAGTTTCTAATAGTTTACTATTAAAATTTCCAGTTTTCAAGAATATACAATTCAAGCATCAGCTTGGTTCTATGTTTCTTTTTCAAGCTATCTCTGAATGGAATAATTTACCTAGTTTAACTTGTTCAGAATTGGAATATATATGTTTGAAAACTATTTTGATAAATTTTATGGATGATTTTTATTTCATTTTATGTATTTTTTACTTCTCACTCTGTTGTGAGTTCTTATATAGTAAACCACCTGAACCTTCTGCTGGAACAGGTGCAGTATATAAACTGTGAATTAGATTAGATTAGACTAGTAGGGACAGATTTGGGAACACCTGCTGTAGATGCCTCTTCTCTTGGGGATAAACCAATTTTATTAATGTGATGATATTTGACTACCTATATTAGTAAGATTTCAGATAATTAAGTTGTAATCTTTTCATCTTGAACTTTACAGATCCTTTGCCAATTCTGGTGGAAATACAAAAATAATTAGGTTTATATATCAGTAAATTAATTAGAATTTCATTTTGTCTGTGTAATGGCATATTATCATGAATAAGCATAGGGGTCATTAGAACATCCTGTATGTCTTGTTTTAAATTCTCATACTCATTATCTAGTTTTAATCTAGAAGCTGCTACTATTTTCAGTTTAAATTCTGGTCAGACATTCTACTATTATTTCTCTCATGAGAATGAGTTCCTTTAGGAAGAATGCAAAATATTACCTTACCCAGTGAATCCTGTTCAAGCAAATGAGGACCCTTATTATTATGTCTGGGGGAAGGAGAGTCAGACAAATTATTAAAAAATATTGATTACTGTGAATGAGTAGGGCAAGTGAATGTTCAATTGATTGTTTTAGGGAAAGCCCTAAGGACAACCAAGTAGGCATGCAAACACTTATCACTCACTCTGAAAGTGATTTTTGAATTTTAGGCCTCAGTGAACATGTGCAGTACAGAGCAAGGGGTGTATCATGCTATTTACTGTCCCCTTTGGGGTGGGTTGGAGGCTGAGCTGTTAAAGAGCGGTGAAAGGACTCTCAGAGAATCACCATTCTGAATGAAAAAAATGAGGTCTATACTCTGAAGATTTATTTGGTAAACTTATGGATTTAAATGAACAAATTTAGATTTTAAAAATTCTTTGGAAAATATAACTGCTGGAGAAGTAGCATGGCCAGTGACCTCAATTAGGTATTAACTAAGGTGTGAGGAAGTAGAATATTTGCATAGGTTGCTGAGTTAGCTTCAAAGAGCCTGTTTTGAAAAGGTCGCCTTAGATTCAAAACTATAAGAAGAAAGGTCCCACTGAACTTCCTTTCTGAGAAATTCTGAGAGAAGAGGACATTTCTCTGGTAAGTGAACACCAGGGCCGGTCAAACCCGGTAAGCGGGGTAAGCACCCCAGGGGGGCGCCTGCTTTCAAGGGCGGCACTGCACTGCCACACCGCGCTGCCCTTGGGGGTTTAAATCTTTTATTTACCTCCGTCACAGCGGCCACGTAATTTCAAAGCCCTGCCCATCTCTAGCCTTCCCTCCCTTGTGAGTTCGTTCCCTCAGTCTCGCCTTCTGATGTCATTTCCTCTTTCCTCGAGGGCGGGACTCTGAGGGAACGAACTCATGAAGGGAGGGAAGGCTAGAGACGGGCAGGGCGTTGAAATGACGCGGCCGCTGGGACGGAGGTAAATTAAAAAAGACTTAAACCACGCAGGGTGGCAGGAAGGAAAAGGGGGATGATGGGGGGAGAAGAGGGCGGGCAGGTGGCCATAAATGGGAGGGGGATGGGGTAAAGGAGAATCGCTGGACATGGATGGGAGCCGGAGGGCAGGGGAAAGAGGAGGGTTGCTGGATATGGGTGGATGGAGGGCAGGGGAGGGGGAGGGAGAGAAGAGAATTGCTGGGTATGGATGGATGGATGGATGGATGGAGGGGGCAGGGCCCAGGGAGAGAAGAGAATTGCTGGGTATGGATGATAGAGGGGTCAGGGGAGAGAAGAGAATTGCTGGATATGCATGGAGGCAGGGGAGAGGAGGGTTGCTGGACATGGGTGGATGGAAGGGAGAGCAGGGGAGAGAGGAGGGTTGCTGGACATGGATGGAAGGGAGGTCAGGGGAGAGGAGAGTTGCTGGACATAGGTGGATGGAAGGGAGAGTAGAGTTGCTGGACATGGGTGGATAGAGGGGAGGGCAGGGGAGAGAGGAGGGTTGCTGGACATGGATGGAGGGGAGGGCAGGGCGAGAGGAGAATTGTTGGACATAGATGGAGGGGAGGGAAGGGAAGACAGGAAGGAGATGCACATGGATGAAGGGGAGAAATTCTGGACATGGATGGAGGGGAGGGAAGACAGAGGAAGGAGATGCACATGGATGGAGGGAAAGAGAGAGGGAAGAAATGCTTGACATGGATAGAGAGGAGGAAAGAGAGAGGAAGGAGATGAGGGAAAAGGGAGAAAACCTGCACATGGTTGGAGAAAATAGGCAGAAGCTGGATCCACTGGACAGTCAAGTCTGCAGAGGACCCAGCTTTTACTTACGGATGTAAGGCAAGAAATGAAGAAGAAAGGAGGAAAACAAAGAGTGGAGAAGTGGCCTAGTGGTTAGGGTGGTGGACTTTGGTCCTGGGGAACTGAGAAAGTGAGTTCGATTCCCGGCACAGGCAGCTCCTTGTGACTTGTCACATAACCCTCCATTGCCTACCGCATTGAGCCTGCCATGAATGGGAAAGCGCGGGGTACAAATGTAACAAAAAAAAAGAAATAAATGGAAAGGAAGTCCTGGAAACAGAGTTAAGAGGACAGATAGCAGAAGAATCAGGTACTGGGCCAGCATGATCAGAAAAACAAAGTCACCAGACAACAAAGGTAGAAAAAATCATTTTCATTATAGTGTTTGGAATATGTCCACTTTGAGAATCAGGTGCTCAACGTTAAAAGTTTATATTTATTTACTTATTTATGGCATTTTATCCCACATTAAACATGAATTAGATTGGAACCTGGGACCATTTCATTTTTTTTCTGGAGAGAGTAATGCATTGCCCCCCCCCCCCCAGGCTCTCTCCCCAGCTATAGCCAGCTCTGCAATTTTTTTTTGGATTGGGGGGCAGAGGTGGATCAGGGAGAAAGCCTGTTGTTAAACATTTACCAGCACACCACTGACTGAACCGGACAGACTCAGTGTTCAGCGCCGTGGTGGAGAAGGCAGAAGGCTGCAGCGCAAATGGTTTCCCTCCGCTGAGTCCGCTAGCGAGTCGTTCCTCCTGTGCATGTGGGCGGCATGGCCAACCTAGGCAGTCCCTATCCTATCTGCTAATTTTGTGATCATGAAGCACGAAAAGCTAAGTGGTTGTAAACCCTCTCTTTGTTCAGCAGTCCCACAAAGATGCACTCCATCTCTTTCAGCTCCTATTTCCTTTGCATCTTGTGCTCCCTCAGCCTGCAGTTCTTCAACTTGTTCTTCACCTTTTAAGGCACTGGGCTGAAAAAGGGGGGCAGGGTGGGAGAAAAGGGAGGGAGAAGAGAGAAAGGAGATGCTAGACGGTGGTGGGGGGGCACCAGAGACCCTAGGACCAGCCCTGGTAAACACTATTTTGCTTTGTGCTTTGGGAACTTAAAGATTGGGGTTTAAAGGAGGAATTGTAGGTTAGTGACAGGAAGAATAAAAACATAAAAAAACAAATTTTTATCAACTAATCTCCATAGTCGTTTCCCCTTAGTTTTAAAACTTGAACTTTGTACCACAGCACTTACAGATAGCTTCTAGCAGGTACTGCAGGATCTAGTTTAGTCTTCCCACCCACCCCACATCCGCCCACCCCTAGGACAACTCTTCATTTATAGTCAGTTATTATAATTAGGGTAACAAGCAAGGAGTGCTCTTACAGAGTTTTAAATACATTTCATTACAATCTAAGAAGGAAACACTAAATAAATTGCACAATATACTATACAAACTAAAACACATTTTTATATTAGGCTAATATCCTTAATACTTTAGCAAGTTTTAAATGATTGGAAAACTCAGCAATACTAAGATGGAGTCAGCAGTCCAGCAGCGAGAGGGATGCTATCCAGTCTTTTACATTGAGTGTCACATGTATGATTATCTCCCAGTTGGTGAGAGGTTATATGTGTGTGTCCGATGCAAAGAGCTCCTAGCTCTCAGAGAACGTGTCCATTCTCTTGAGGCTAGATTAGCAGACTTGATGGAGCTGAGGGAGACAGAGAGGTACATAGAGGAGACCTACAGGGATGTTGTAGAGAAGTCCCACCTCCGGTAGCCCCTGTGCTGCCTTGGAGGAGGGAGGTCTCCTAGAAGGAGAGCATTACCCTGGTGAAGTAAGAAGTACTCCTGTAGCCAGGACCTGCCTACCAGGGGATGTCCTATCCTCTCGCATCGAGGATATGTCTCCAAGTGCTGCCCAGGAGGGAAGGGTTAGGGCAGCTGTTGCAGTTGGTGATTCAATCATTAGGCATATAGATAGCTGGGTGACTGGTGGAAGTGAGGAACACTTGGTGACTTGCCTGCCTGGTGCGAAGGTGACAGACCTCACACATCACCTGGATAGGATTTTAGATAGTGCTGGGGAGGAGCCGGCTGTCTTGGTACATGTGGGTACCAATGACATAGGAAAATGTGGGAGAGAGGTTCTGGAAGCCAAATTTAGGCTCTTAGATAGAAAGCTCAAATCCAGAACCTCTAGGGTAGCATTTTCTGAAATGCTACCTGTTCCACGCGCAGGGCCCAAGAGACAGGCAGAGCTCCAGAGTCTCAATGCGTGGATGAGATGCTGGTGCAGGGAGGAGGATTTTAGATTTGTTAGGAACTGGGCAACATTCTGGGGAAGGGGGAGCCTATTCTGAAAGGATGGGCTCCACCTTAACCAGAGTGGAACCAGGCTGCTGGCATCGGCATTTAAAAAGGAGATAGAGCAGCTTTTAAACTAGAAACTGGGGGGAGGCTGTCAGTTGCTCAAAAGTGCATGGTTTGGGATAAGGTAACTTTCAAAGATATCACCAAAACAGGGAAGATAGGGTATCCCGATAGTGAGGTTGCAAAAGAGACTGTAGTAGATCAGGTGTCCTTAAATAAAAATAAAAGTCAGACAAAAGATTGCAAATTAATACTGTCAAGTACTGTGCATGATGTAAATAGGAACAACAAACATAGTTTTGTAATGTCTATATGCGAATGCCAGAAGTCTAAGACATAAGATGGGAGAGATAGAATATATTGCACTAAATGAAAAATTAGATATAATAGGCATCTCTGAGACCTGGTGGAAGGAGGATAACCAGTGGGACACTGTCATACTGGGGTACAAATTATATCATAGTGATAGGGTGGATCGAATTGGTAGAGGGGTAGCATTGTATGTAAAGGAGATTCTTAAATAGATTGAAAATTCTGCAGGAAACAAAACACATCTTGCAATCCCTATGGACTGAAATTCCATGTGTAAAGGGGAAAAGGATAGTGATAGGAGTGTACTACCGTCTGCCTGGCAAGGATGAACAGACGTATGTAGAAGTGTTAAAGGAAATTAGGGAAGCAAACAAACTGGGCAACACAATAATAATGGGTGATTTCAATTACCCCAATATTGACTGGGTAAATGTAACATCAGGGCATGCTAGGGAGGTAAAATTCCTTGATGAAATCAAGGACTGCTTTATGGAGCAGCTGTTACAGAAGCCGACGAGAGCAGTAAAAATTCTAGATCTAGTGCTTAGTGGAGCGCATGATCTGGTGCAGGAGGTAATGGTGGTGGGACCTATTGATAATGGAGAAACTGAATGAAATCTCTATAGACCTAGAGGATGTAATGGGGCAATTTGTCAAACTGAAGAGTAGCAAATCTCCTGAACCGGATGGTATTCATCCCAGAGTACTGATAGAACTGAAAAATGAGCTTGCGGAGCTATTGTTAGTAATATGTAATTTATTCTTAAAATCGAGTGTGGTACCGGAAGATTGGAGGGTGGCCAATGTAATGCCGATTTTTAAGAAAGGTTCCAGGGAAGATCCGGGAAATTATAGAGCGGTGAGTCTTACATCGGTACCGGGCAAAATGGTAGAGACTATTATAAATAACAAAATTACAGACCATGTTCAAAATCATGGATTAATGAGACAAAGACAACATGGATTTAGTGAAGGGAAAACTTTCCTTACCAATCTATTACATTTCTTTGAAGGGGTGAACAAACATGTGGATAAAGTTGAGCTGGTTGATATTGTGTATCTGGATTTTCAGAAGGCGTTTGACAAAGTACCTCATGAATGACTCCAGAGGAAATTGGAGAGTCATGGGATAGGAGGTAGTGTCCTATTGTGGATTAAAAACTGGTTAAAGGATAGAAAACAGAGAGTAGGGTTAAATGGTCATTATTCTCAATGGAGAAGGGTAGTTAGTGGGGTTCCCCAGGAGTCTGTGCTGGGATCGCTGCTGTTTAACATATTTATAAATGACCTAGAGATGGGAGTAACTAGTGAGGTAATTAAATTTGCTGACGACACAAAGTTATTTAAAGTAGTTAAATCACGGGAGGATTTGGAACAATTACAAGAGGACCTTACGAGACTGGGAGACTAGGCGTCTAAATGGCAGATGACGTTTAATGTGAGCAAGTGTAAAGTGATGCATGTGGGAAAGAGGAACCCGAATTATAGCTACGTCATGCAAGGTTCCACATTAGGAGTCATTGACCAAGAAAGGACTCTAGGTGTCGTTGTTGATCATACATTGAAACCTTCTGCTCAGTGTGCTGTTGCGGCTAAGAAAGCAAATAAAATGTTAGGTATTATTAGGTATGGAATGGAAAACAAAAATGAGGACGTTATAATGCCTTTGTATCGCTCCATGGTGCGACCGCACCTTGAATGTGTTCAATTCTGGTCGCTGCATCTAAAAAAAGATATAGTAAAATTAGAAAAGGTGCAGAGAAGGATGACGAAAATGATAAAGGGGTTGGGACGACTTCCCTATGAGGAAAGGCTAAAGCGGCTGGGGGTTTTCAGCTTTGAGAAAAGATGCTTGAGGGGAGATATGATAGAGGTCTATAAAATAATGAGTGGAGTGGAACGGGTAGACGTGAAGCATCTATTTACACTTTCCAAAAATACTAGGACTAGGGGGCATGCGATGAAGCTACAAAGTAGCAAATTTAAAAAGAATTGGAGAAAATGTTTCTTCACTCAACGTGTAATTCAACTCTGGAATTCGTTGCCAGAAAATGTAGTAAAGGCGGTTAGCTTAGCAGAGTTTCAAAAAGGTTTGGATGGCTTCCTGAAGGAAAAGTCCATAGACCATTATTAAATTGGACTTGGGGAAAATCCACTATTTCTGGGATAAGCAGCATAAAATATTTTGTACTTTTTGGGGGATGTTGCCAGGTATTTGTGACCTGGATTGGCCACTGTTGGAAACAGGATGCTGGACTTGATGGACCTTTGGTCTGTCCCAGTATGGCAATACTTATGTACTTAGGTACTTATGTAAGACAGGCTGCAGAAAATCATGGTCTGAAGTTATTTGAAGATGCTTTTTTGCTAAAGTGCACTAGAATCTGGGTTTAGCATGTGGGATTTTAAGCTCAGATTCGACATGGCCCAAACTGAAGCCAGGGGAGCTCGATTTTTGAGACTGCCCAGCTGGAGTTTTGTGAATTTCACGGCTCTCTGTCACTGGCACCTGGGGTCGCCGGAGTCTGTCGGAACCGAAACAAAAGGCAGTCACCAGGTGTGGAGAATTTTGTATACATGATTCTGGAACACAAGGGTTTAATTTTCTTTAATTTTTTCTTTGTCAGTATGGATTCTTGAGAACCTCTTGGTGTATGCTAGGGGGTTTAAGTTTGGAAAAAAAATAATTGTAATAGAGAAAAAAAAATGAGGTGCTCCAGATGTGGATTCTGGTGAAAATTTGACGGAGAGGGTGTATGAGTTGTTATATTATTTTGAGGTATGTCGAGTGGTTTTGAGATATTTTAAATTGTTAAATTTGAGAAAAAGGTAGGACATCCTTTAAAAATGTATATTTTTGAAATGTAAGACCATAGAAGTGTGGGTATAGTAGTGCAATATTAACATGGACATTTTTGTGAAAACTGGTGTTTATTTTTTCACAAAAATGTGTAAAATTCTATTTTTCCCATTATTTCCTATGGGAAATCTTAAAACTCACATGGAGATTTGTTTAGTTCAAAAAGGTTCCATGAGGAGAAAAAAAAACTTAATGTTCTGAGCAGATGGCTTGATTGGCTGGAATAGGGTCAGGTGATCAAACCAAGTCCATGTTTCCTTGGTAACAGTTTCCTTCTCTAGCTGTTTGTTACTGAGAAGAGTAGAAACAGCTGAGGTAAACAGATGTGCTGTGGTGGGCTGCTTGCATTAGTGCAAAAGGGAACTGAAATGCTTGGTTAATGGTGAAAGTGATATTTTTATTACATTTTTAGAACTTCACAGGCGAAACTTTGAATGACCTGAATGTGTAATAGAATTTTAGGGGAATTTTTTTTTTTAAGTGTGTGATACTGAATGAAAGTAAGGATGGTAATATGTAAAAGGGGACAACATATCAAACTGTATGATTATAGAATAGACTGGATTGGCCTAGGTTGGGGAATGAAACTATATGGAGTAGTACAAGTACAGAAGAGTAAGGGATTCTTTAAGGGATTTTAAATGGTTTAATTGTGTGTACAAGAAATATTTATTTTCTAGCTCCAAAAGGGAAATTGTGGGAATGTAGGAGTGTCCTGATTGTGTGCACCTGTAATGATTTTGGAGTGAACAGACTATAAAGGAATAGGGCTTGTTAAACCGCCTTTCTGTGGTTTTTGTAACTACATTCAAAGCAGTTTACAAGGTATATACAGGTACTTATTTGTACCTAGGGCAATGGAGGGTTAAGTGACTTGCCCTGAGTCACAAGGAGCTGCAGTGGGAATTAAACCCAGTTCCCAAGGATCAAAGTCTGCTGCAGTAACCACTAGGCTACTCCTCCACAAAGAGAGTTTGGGTGAACTGCACAATTGAAAGAAAACAAGAAAGTGTATGTGTGAGAAATAATGTATGGTGAGAATGCTAAGATACATAAAGGAAGGACATATGAAAAGCTCTTCATTATCATAGGGAAGCAGTGAAATGAATAGGACCTGGAAGATAGAGTAAGTGGCCACAGTTAACAAACCCAGTTTTTAAATCTCAGGTTTTCCCTCTCATTTTATTTGAATTCAGCTAGGTTTAGGTGACAAAGAAGAACATCAGACATCATCCCAGAAGCTTGAACAACTAAGGGCCCCCACGCATGAGAGACCAAAGAGTTTGAGGCACAAAAGACTTTTCCAGCTAATTAAAAAAATAAAACATGCACTGCAACAGAGAAAGATATTTTCCATAGGCAATTTAATAAAATATACTCATCTGAACTGGGTTTAGAGCTGCTGGGTTATGGGGTTAAGGTACCTAAAAGAGAACAAAAATATACACAAAGAATCAATTATTATCAGAGTATGAGGAAATAAATACAGATATTTTGGTAAAAGCTTAGATCTTACGCTAAAAGGAAAAGAAAATTAAAACTTAGCTGCCAAGTGCCATTTGCTCATTCCAATTTGACATAGCTAACATGAAAGTTCTGTAAACAATCTAAGAGAGATAAAGGTTAACTAGAACTCCACATTTAGAATAATTTTGTTAAATTTACATGAAATTGTTTGCTTGAAAGAAAAATTATTTAACAAAAAAAAATCTGAAAATAATAATTAATTTGCATTTAATTGGTTTGGGGCCTATTAATTGAGAAAAGTTCTAAATTTAGTTTCCTTTCCTCTTCCAAGCTTTGTGTTTGGGAGGCAAGGTTAGTTTATTTGTCCCTCCCCAGTTACAGAGTTTCAGCTCAAGGTATTACACCTGACTACAGACATACAGTAGAGCTGAAAGAACCTTAAAACCAGGCGTTGGTTACAATACACTAATCCCTAAATTCTATATATGGCACTCAAAATTGCACATGCAAATTTTGGCGCACACCCAATTTGTGTATACAATGTGCTTGAACGAGCCAATTAGCACCACAAATTGGGCATTAACAATTGATTATTGGTGTTAATTGGCAACAATTTGCATTGACACGCATATGTTCCAAGTCACTATTCTATAAAGATGCACGTGTACAGCCTAAAAAGGGGAGTGACCATGGGAGGGGCATAGGCAGGTCAGGGATGTTTCTAGAATTTGCGTACAGTGTTACAGAATACAATAGATCCACACCTGATTTGGGCATGAGGATTGTATAAGCTGCGTGGAGTATATATTATTCTCAGGAAAGGAGAAGAATCAGGTGAAGAATAAAAGAAATATCTTTTATTATGTAGCTAAGCAGGAAATAACATTCTCTGTTCTGCACAAGAAATAATCATACAAACTATGGAGAGATCACTATGCAAAAGTCCCTAAGCAGCACAAGAACAATAGAAAGAAAGAATGAAAAGTTACAGCTGCAAAGGAATAGTTCTCAGTACTTACAATCTCAGAAGGGGGAGGGGAAATATAATTATATATTTCCTGGGAGATAGGCTCCTGACAAGGATACAGGGTCTAACTCATCAGTACAGCGTATCCCACCGGTAACAGGGGAGCAACATATCTTTATAGGGTATATTGCTATCCCACCTCCAGCCCCACACAACCCTCCATTGCCCCATGTAAGCCGCATTGAGCCTGCCATGAGTGGGAAAGCGCGGGGTACAAATGTAGCAAAAATAAAATAGAGAGTGTCACATATACAGTCTCCTTACATTTCCTCCACCCCCCCTTACTTCATCATTACCATTGTGTTCACTCTGACTGGTGTTCTAAATACAGGCCCTTAGCTACAGGGGCCTTATGTGGGAGGTGCCCAAGCAGCAAAAGTCTTATCTGAGCTGGCAGAGCTTCTTGTACATCAATGTCAGCAAAAACCCAGCACTGTGAAAAAAAAGAAACTGCAGTCAAAGAAAAAAGTCATGGCCTGAAAGTTCCAGAAAATTCTATAACAGGATTTATACCTGTAAGCTCTTTTGAGCAGGGACTGTCTTCTTCATGTTCAATTGTAAAGCGCTGCGTACGACTGGTAGCGCTATAGAAGTGATTTATAGTAGTTATAGTCAGTGGCGTAGCAGGGGGGCTGCCACCCGGGGCGGGGTGGGGCGGTTCGCCGTTGCACCCCCCCCCCCCGGGTGCAGCACGATTATACCCCCTCCCCCGACGACCAGCTCCCGCACCCTACCTTTAAAAAGAATATCGGGAGTCGCGCCTGCCCTGCACATACAAGAAATGTGGACCGGGTCTTCTCTCGCTCTGTCTGTCCCACCCTTGCGGAAATAGGAAGTTGCGTCAGCGGAGGGCGGGACAGACAGAGCGAGGGAAGACCCGACGGTCCACATTTCTTGTACGTGCAGGGCAGGCGCGACTCCCGATATTCTTTTTAAAGGTGGGGGGTGTCGATTCGCCGAGGGGGGGAGCTGGCAGGGAGCACCCCCCCCCCCCCGAGCTGACACCCAGGGTGGACCGCCCCTCCCGCCCCCCCCTTGCTACGCCACTGGTTATAGTAGTTTCAGTGTAAATCTTCACGTCCAAAACTGGGTGCAGATCTTGGTGCTAAGCAAGTAAAAATATTGTTTATTGCTGGGTCATATGTGAATAGTTTAAAATGCCCCACAAAAAAGTTATGACCTTGAATTTGATTTATTGAGTGGTCAACATTAATCCAGATGCATCAGATGGTACAATATGAATACTCAACTATATTGACCAAGGAAGAGTCCTTGGCAGTCTCTAAGGGGCCTTTTACTAAGCTGCTCTAAAAGGTAGCCTGTGCTATTACTAGCATGTGGGTTTCCCATGTGCTGAGGCTACCTTTTTAATGCAGGGGTAAAATGGCCAATTTTTGTACCATGTAAGCCATTAACTACACCTATTTTCTAAACAGTAAGTGTTCACGTGCTAATGGTTTAGCACATGGCAGTACCCACAGGCTAACCCATTAGCACTGAACACACCACTCTCAGCCCCCAGTGCTAAAAAATAAAAAATAATAATTTTTTGCGCTTGGGAGGCATGCCAAAACTACTGTGGCATGCCTCAGCATGCCTCACGGTAGGTTTTTTAACCTACAGTAAGCACGTATTAGTGCTTTCTGCAGCTTAGTAAAAGGGCCCCTACATTTTTTTAAATATTCATTAGACTGACAAAAGTATCATCACTAGATAATGGTTTTATTGTTTTGGTTGTTTGTTTTAATCTTCTTTAGTGAGCAGCACGGAACTTGCTCCTAGTTTTTCCATGAATCTCCAGAGAATACTTTTGCTCTGTTATGCAGAATAAGTTTCTCATGGCCAAATCAAGACGTCAGTGTAACTCTCTTGTGTCATCCCTTAAACTTGCACAGAAGTAGAACCAAAATATAAAATTTCAGTTTACAAATGAAGGGGAGAAATTATCCACGTGGGCTATTATTAAGACATGTTTATTTTACTATTAACCCCAGTTATTAGTAAGTAGGTTATGGCATGTTAAACACTAATAAGTACATAAGTACATAAGTAGTGCCATACTGGGAAAGACCAAAGGTCCATCTAGCCCAGCATCCTGTCACCGACAGTGGCCAATCCAGGTCAAGGGCACCTGGCACGCTCCCCAAACGTAAAAACATTCCAGACAAGTTATACCTAAAAATGCGGAATTTTTCCAAGTCCATTTAATAGCGGTCTATGGACTTGTCCTTTAGGAATCTATCTAACCCCTTTTTAAACTCCGTCAAGCTAACCGCCCGTACCACGTTCTCCGGCAACGAATTCCAGAGTCTAATTACACGTTGGGTGAAGAAACATTTTCTCCGATTCGTTTTAAATTTACCACACTGTAGCTTCAACTCATGCCCTCTAGTCCTAGTATTTTTGGATAGCGTGAACAGTCGCTTCACATCCACCCGATCCATTCCACTCATTATTTTATACACTTCTATCATATCTCCCCTCAGCCGTCTCTTCTCCAAGCAGAAAAGCCCTAGCCTTCTCAGCCTCTCTTCATAGGAAAGTCGTCCCATCCCCACTATCATTTTCGTCGCCCTTCGCTGTACCTTTTCCAATTCTACTATATCTTTTTTGAGATACGGAGACCAGTACTGAACACAATACTCCAGGTGCGGTCGCACCATGGAGCGATACAACGGCATTATAACATCCGCACACCTGGACTCCATACCCTTCCTAATAACACCCAACATTCTATTCGCTTTCCTAGCCGCAGCAGCACACTGAGCAGAAGGTTTCAGCGTATCATCGACGACGACACCCAGATCCCTTTCTTGATCCGTAACTCCTAACGCGGAACCTTGCAAGACGTAGCTATAATTCGGGTTCCTCTTATCCACATGCATCACTTTGCACTTGTCAACATTGAACTTCATCTGCCACTTGCACGCCCATTCTCCCAGTCTCGCAAGGTCCTCCTGTAATCGTTCACATTCCTCCTGCGACTTGACGACCCTGAATAATTTTGTGTCATCGGCGAATTTAATTACCTCACTAGTTATTCCCATCTCTAGGTCATTTATAAATACATTAAAAAGCAACGGACCCAGCACAGACCCCTGCGGGACCCCACTAACTACCCTCCTCCACTGAGAATACTGGCCACGCAATCCTACTCTCTGCTTCCTATCTTTCAACCAGTTCTTAATCCATAATAATACCCTACCTCCGATTCCATGACTCTGCAATTTCTTCAGGAGTCTTTCGTGCGGCACTTTGTCAAACGCCTTCTGAAAATCCAGATATACAATATCAACCGGCTCCCCATTGTCCACATGTTTGCTTACCCCCTCAAAAAAATGCATTAGATTGGTGAGGCAAGACTTCCCTTCACTAAATCCGTGCTGACTTTGTCTCATCAGTCCATGTTTTTGTATATGCTCTGCAATTTTATTCTTAATAATAGCCTCCACCATCTTGCCCGGCACCGACGTCAGACTCACCGGTCTATAATTTCCCGGATCTCCTCTGGAACTCTTCTTAAAAATCGGAGTAACATTGGCTACCCTCCAGTCTTCCGGTACTACACTCGATTTTAGGGACAGATTGCATATTTCTAACAGTAGCTCCGCAAGTTCATTTTTTAGTTCTATTAATACTCTGGGATGAATACCATCAGGTCCCGGTGATTTACTACTCTTCAGCTTGCTGAACTGACCCATTACATCCTCCAAGGTTACAGAGAATTTGTTTAGTTTCTCCGACTCCCCCGCTTCAAATATTCTTTCCGGCACCGGTGTCCCCCCCAAATCCTCCTCGGTGAAGACCGAAGCAAAGAATTCATTTAATTTCTCCGCTATGGCTTTGTCCTCCTTGATCGCCCCTTTAACACCATTTTCGTCCAGCGGCCCAACCGACTCTTTGGCCGGTTTCCTGCTTTTAATGTATCTAAAAAAATTTTTACTATGTATTTTTGCTTCCAACGCTAATTTCTTCTCAAAGTCCTTTTTTGCCCTCCTTATCTCCGCTTTGCATTTGGCTTGGCATTCCTTATGATCTATCCTGTTACTTTCAGTTGGTTCTCTTCTCCACTTTCTGAAGGATTGTTTTTTGGCTCTAATGATTTCCTTTATCTTACTGTTTAGCCACGCCGGCTGACGTTTAGTCTTTTTTCCCTTTTTTCTAATACGTGGAATATATTTGTCCTGAACCTCCAGGATGGTGTTTTTAAACAGCATCCACGCCTGATGCAAGTTTTTTACTCTGCGAGCTGCTCCTTTCAGTCTTTTTTTCACCATTTTTCTCATTTTGTCGTAATCACCTTTTCTATAGTTAAACGCTAGTGTACTTGATTTCCTAGTTTCACTTCCTTCAATGCCAATATCAAAACCGATCATATTATGATCACTGTTATCAAGCGGCCCTCGTATCGTTACCCCCTGCACTAGATCATGAGCACCACTAAGGACTAAGTCTAGTATTTTTCCTTCTCTTGTCGGCTCCTGAACTAGCTGTTCCATGAAGCTGTCCTTGATTTCATCAAGAAATCCTATGTCCCTTGCGTGTACAGATGTTACATTAACCCAGTCTATATGCGGGTAATTGAAATCCCCCATTATTATTGTGTTGCCCAGTTTATTTGCGTCCCTGATTTCCTTTAACATTTCCGCATCCGTCTGTTCGTCCTGGCCAGGCGGACGGTAGTACACTCCTATCACTATCCTTTTCCCCTTTGCACATGGAATTTCAATCCACAGTGATTCCAAGGAGTGTTTTGTTTCCTGCAGAATTTTCAATCTATTTGATTCAAGGCTCTCGTTAATATACAATGCTACCCCTCCACCAATCCGATTCACCCTATCACTACGATATAATTTGTACCCCGGTATGACAGTGTCCCACTGGTTATCCTCCTTCCACCAGGTCTCAGAGATGCCTATTATATCTAATTTTTCATTTAGTGCAATATATTCCAACTCCCCCATCTTATTTCTTAGGCTCCTGGCATTCGCATATAGACATTTCAAACTATGTTTGTTGTTCCTAAGTACATCATGCTTAGTACTTGACAGTATTAATTGGCAATCTTTTGTCTGATTTTTATTGTTATTTAAAGATACCCGATCTACTACAATCTCTTTTGCAACCTCACTATCAGGATACTCTATCTTCCCTGTTATGGTGATATCTTTGAAAGATACCTTATCCCGAACCATGCTCTTTTGAGCGACTGTCGGCCTTCCCCCCATTTCTAGTTTAAAAGCTGCTCTATCTCCTTCTTAAACGCCGATGCCAGCAGCCTGGTCCCACTCTGGTTAAGATGGAGCCCATCCTTTCGGAATAGGCTCCCCCTTCCCCAGAATGTTGCCCAGTTCCTAACAAATCTAAAGCCCTCCTCCCTGCACCATCGTCTCATCCACGCATTGAGACTCCTATAGGTGCACTAACATTTAACTCTTGTCAACCTTTAATGAGCGTTAAAAACGCTAACGTGCCTATAGCGCGCCTTAGTAAATATACCCCTAGGTCTCATTCAATAAAATGGGACCTGTGACACATGTAAACAGTAACATTGATAATTTCCCTCTTTACCCCTGGATTCTATATAGCACACCTAGCGATCTGTGCTGAAATCCAAGCATATTTTAGCACAACACACATAACTTAATTGACTTAACAAGTTAATCAGCATTGATAACAGCTCTTAACAAGCAATAATGAGCACTAGTTGGCAATAATTAGAATGTATGCGCACAACTCACTAAGCGCATTCTGTAATGAACTGTGCCTAACTTCTAACGTGCAGGTAAAAAGGGGCATGGTTATGGTGTGGAAATGGGCATTTTATGGGCATTCCAAAATTTATGCATGTAATTATAGAATATGACCCATTATGCCTAAATCTATTTGCCAGGATTTATGTCACGTTTAACGTGCCTAAATCTAGGCACTGCTTATAGAATATGCGTAGTTGGCATTGATTTCCGCATCGATTGTTTTTTAGGAACCGCATATAGAATCTCCTATGTGAAGAGTTTCAGTCTCTGGTAACCAAAGCTGATATTGTGATGTCATAATGCCTCATTCCACCAATATACAAGAGTCAGCCTCATCAGTGATGTCACAATAGCTTTATTGCTCTATACTTGGTTCACTTTTATTACATATAGCAGTGATTTCAAGTTCCAGGACATTTCTTTCTTCTTTTAGAGGGGAAGTTATCAATATGGGCTACTGTTAAGATATGTTTATTTACTGTTAACCCCCAGTTATTAGCAATTAGGTTTCATTGCATAAAATGGGACCAGTGCTAAAATAACACAAGTTAGTCATAAAATAACACGTCCTAATAGTATCCTACATTGATAACTATGCCTCGGACTATTGGCATGGTATCATGATATGATGTTCCAAATTACATCATATATTACAACATACATGGAATTAGCATAGTGGCAAATCGCCAACTTGCCCTGGTTGTGATGCCAGTGTTATCATGAAGGAGTGTAACCTGTATGGAGTGCCAGATACAACTCTGGCTGCCTAGTTGGACAGACTGGATGGACCATGCAGGCCTTTATCTGCTGTCTTTTACTAAAGCTTAGCTCGAGTTATCTGCAGCAGGGCCCATAGGAATAAAATGGGCCCTGCTGGAAATAACTCGAACTAAGCTTTAGTAAAAGACCCCCTATATTACTATGTTCATTATTACAGACTAACTTGTTTCCTGTTCTAGAAATGAAATATTATTTGACTGTGGTTGTTTGGGACAGGAGTCAACCGTGTGTGTACTAGTGGCTAGATCAATGTACAATATTCAGAGTGTGTCATATGGTAACTGACTACACTGCTTACCTTAAACCTTACTGAAATGCACAAGATTAGGGAAACTGTAAGGAGGGAGAAATTTCAAAAAAATGAAACTGTTTCCTTCTTTAACCAAATAAGAGAGACTTTTCAATTTGAGGAGGAACAATTGATAGCAATAAAAAGCATGAAAGAAAACAAGCATAAGAAAAAGAAAAAAGTTATCTACAGTATATTATATATTATATTATACTAGTAAAAAAGGCCCGTTTCTGATGCAAATGAAACGGGGGCTAGCAATGTGTTCTTCTGTGTGCATGTGGGAGTGTGTGTGTCCCTGCCCTCTGGCCTCTCTCCCCTCCCCGCTCTGAGTCCTTCACTGTTACAGAGCCAGCGATTTGATTTCGTGCTCTGCTGTTTTCCTTCACTGACTGTGTTACAGAGAGGGCGGGGCAGACACTCATAGGGAAACCTGATATCTCGCCCCCTTCACACTTCCGGCTGGAGGCTTCATAGAACGTTGGTTTTGCCTTTTATATAGAGAGATAAGCATGTGGTCAGTATACCTTCTGAAACTGTAATCCACATCTGGTTTTCTAAACCACTGTACCAAATGCACTCAAGCTTTGTGTGATTCAACAGTCAAAAAAATTCAGAAGGCTAGCACATTCTCCTGGCAAAACTTAGTGAATCCTGTAGTAAATGTTTCCAACATAAAATGGTGCACAAATGTGCTATTTTACTCCAGGTTCACAAATAGGGCCATTAGCCATAAATGCCAGTTTTATATTATGAAGTTGACTTTTTCCTTTTTTAATGTTAATCTACTGCAGCTTAGACCCTTATACTTTGTGCACCCTAGCCAGTACGACCCATTTATCAGTGACCTGCTGTGTTTGTTATATTTTTCCCACACTTAAAGCAACATGTACCATAGTACATTTTTGTGCATCACCTCTGGGGCTACCCTCACCCTCTTAGAGAGAGAGGTCGGTTGCACTGCAAAGGAGAGACTGATTTAAATTCCAACTTCTGAAAGATGTGTGGCACCTCTTGCCTACATTTTGAAAACATAAGATAACAATATTGGTGTTTAATGCTTTGTGAATGTCTTCATCATTGCCAGTTTCTACTCCATTACCTTTTTATCATCCAGGTCATGTATTAGTGTATGTTCATAAGATCCTTACATATTACTTGTAGAGTTAGAATGTGTAACAGGACATTGTCAGTAGCTGTTTCTAAGCTATGGAAAGATGAGCTACAGGCAGAGCTGGCATTAGGGGTGGGCAAACAGGGCAATTGCCCTGAGGGCACCAAACCTGTCTGAAGTTGAAAGTGGGTCAGTCTGCAAGCAAGCTATGGGAGCCCCCTCCCTAGCGTCTGCCCTGGGCCCCATCATGTCTAGCACCGGCCCTGGCCACAGGCTTTACATTTGCACCAGGATTATCAAAAGCAAACGCCGGCGCTAGAGGCTGTTAGCGCTATACTAGCGCCGGCATTTGCTACTGCCCAATGATCAGAGTCCCCGAGCGTGAAACAACATGCTCGAAGATTCTGAACGCAACTAGCATGCAAATGCATGCAAAACAGGGCTAAACCTATTCATTCCTAATGATCAGCAACCAGCGCGCCAAAGATTGGGTCGCTGGCTGCGGCAAACCCTACACCAGCTCCGAGCTGGCGTTAGGGTTTCCAGATCATTGGGGAGAAATGGTGAGCCCTGTCCAGCATGCATTTGCATGCTAGCAGGCCCCCATTCCCCCCAACAAAGCAAACCTGGACCCCCCCCCCCCAGGTTCAAGGAGGGCTGGAGACCGGGGGAACTACAGCCCCCCCTAACTCCTCTCAACATTTCCCAAACAGTCCCTTGTGGCCCAGTGGGTGACCAACCCCCACCGAGCGACAGGGGGGCTGGAGGTCCGCTGGGATGCGCTGGGTGGGGCTACATAACATATAAGGGAGTTTCTCCCTTATATGGTGTGTAGCCCCACCCAGTGCATCCCAGGATACACTGGGCAGGGCTGGGCGCCGCCATTTTGCGACGTCGAAGGAAGAGGAGGGAAGCAGGCTACCTCCCTCCTCCAACCCACAAGGTAGGGGGGTGGGTAGGGGGTAGGTAGGGAGGGGGCTGATTGATCACTGGACCACCAGGGACCCTTTGCTGGGGGGGTTAGGGGGGGTTGGAGACCCACCAGATCGCCAGCCCTCCCTGAATCTGGGGGGGGGGGGATCGTCGGGGGGACTGGAGGTCCACCAGACCTCCAGCCCCCGTTGCTCGGGGCAGGGGTAGTTGGGGCCTGGTGATTCCATGTTTGACAGCTCAAACCTGTCAAACAAGTGCGGGAGGATTGTGCTGAGTGCATGATCAGGCACAATTCTCCAGCACTTCTACCCCATGATCAGAGATAATTGTGTGCTTAAATTTGCATGCAGTTATCTCTGATCATAGGTCTAAAAACACCCCCCGCTTTTCCAGCGCTATTTTTGGAGCACTGTTTGGAACAGCACAGGGTTTTGATCCTCTGCTTGTTGGAGAATAATATGTTAAAATTTCGGAACAATTGAAAGCCTTCTTTTAATAGATTAAGCATATATTAACTGATGCAATGATAATGTGCATTCAATAGGCGATGTGTAGGACTAGAAGATTTTAGAAAATGTAATTTTAGTACGATGTATTGATTTCATTTTGTTTTTCTATAGCTTATTTTGACTTTTATGTTCTTCTCAATTGTTTTATTATTCCTTATGCTTTATTGTATAATACCTAGGATTGCTAATAATAAGCAATCACTTGCTGGCAATTTTTCTAAGACCTAAGCTAGTGGTGGGGGATGATCCTCATTGGAATAAACAATTCCTTCCATATTATTCTATTACTTCCCACTACTGAGCAATTGTGGTTAAGAATCCAATCACAAAATTGTTGTACACTATTCTTTTCAGCATATATCATTTGTGGAAGGTATCACTCAAATTTAATTCATTCCAGAGATTTGATGGTTGCCAACTTTATTTTTATTTGGGGTGAATTCTTTAAATCACACTTAAAAAATTGGAGTGGACCCCCCCCCCCCCCATCAACACTTAAGTGCTATTCTATAATCCGCACCTAAAGTTAGGCATGGTTTATAGAATAGTGCTTAAGCACAGGGGCTGAGCGTAAATTTAGATGCATCCATTTGCACCAGCAAAAACATGGTACAAATGCTCCGCCCAGTGGCGTAGCCAGACCTGAGATTTTGGGTGGGCCCAGAGCTAATATGGGTGGGCACTGTATATAGTAGTGTTTCTTGTGATACTACAAAATAATGCCTTAGAATGTACTTGATAATGGATTTCAAAGTAGTCTGCCCAACAGCTGCCCTGCATCAACATAACCACATACATATTTAATGGAAAAATTGATATTTTTAAATATGATTATATTATCCCATATCTTAAAATTAACCATACATAAGTCTACTACAACGACAAACTTCTCAACACACATGGCAGAATCCTGCAATATAATTACATAGGGAAAATGTATTCAAATTCTGGTAGCACCTCAATAATAGCAATACAAAATAGTAACACTAAAGCCTGCAAAGAAGCTCCTTAACACCAATTCTGAACACAAATACCAACAACAGCACGTTTATAAAGGCAGAGGTGAATATACGTAGCAGCAATACATTTTTCCATTGGAAAATTCAGACAAGTCGGACTCATACCACACAAACCACATGCCAGCAGAATCTCTCACTTCGATCACATGCAGAACACATACCAACCCACATCAATTACAGAATAGAGGATCAAAATTTTAAAATTGTCCTGTAGCCTGGCTTCAGCCCTTCTCAGCCCTACCCTTCCCTTCTCCCCCCCCCCCCCATTTATCCTCATAGTCCAGCATCAGCCCCATCCTTCCCTTCACCACCATCTATCCCTGTAGCTAGGCATCAGCTCTACCCTAACTCCTCCACTTCTCCCTGTAGCCTAGCGTCAGCCCTGTTTTACCCTCTACCTATCCCCCCATAGTCTGACATCTACCCTGCTCTTCCCAATCTCCCCCTCCCTCCACCCTGAAGCAAACCAGCATTAAATATAAAACATTTTATTTTTTAATGTCTTGGGCGTTGCAGAGACCACTCCCACCCAACAACCAACATAAACGTACATCCTTTTTTAAAATTATTATTTTAATCTTGGCAATGAGCCCATCCCTGCCCAGAAACCCACCAACATGCCTTCCCCTGCCCCTCCCCCCGGCAGTGAAGACAAGAGGAGGGCTGGAGAGACGAGGGGAAAAGGAGGAGGCCTCACCCTGAGAGACCAGGCAGCTAATGGGATAAGGGCGGTGGGCCCAGCTGGGGACACAAATCAAGGACACAACTAAACAGGGCAAGGACCATTACTGCCAAGCTACTCAGGGTGTCTAGCGCCGGGGCTCTTGCTCTTACCTCATGAGACGGAATAAACCGGAGTGGCGTCGCACTCACATCACTTTCCCCTCACCAGGTTTCTCTCTCTCTCTCCCCTTTCATCCTCCTGCCATGCAGCACAAGATCCCCTCCCATTGCACCTCGCCGGTCCGCGCTAATAAACAACCAAGGCAGAGGCACGGGACTGCAGCTCTCTGCCGGCCGCTACTGTTTCCTATGCCAGTCCTGCCTCTTCTGAGGTAAACTTCTGGGCTGGCAGAGGAAGAAGGAGCAGCAGGCAGAGAGCGGCGGTCCCTTGCCTCTGCCTTGGTTGTTTATTAGCACTGACCCGGCAAGGTGTAACAGGAGGAATTTCATGCTGCATGGCAGGTGGATGAAAAGGGTCACAAAAGACTGGGTGGACCTGAGCCAAAATTGGGTGGGCCACCCATAGCTACGCCCCTGGCTATGCCTATATTTATGCGCAGAACCCCCTTATTCTATAATTTCACATGTAACTCAAATTCATGCTCATGCTCTGCCCTAACATACCCATGACTCTCCCATTTCCTTGCCTCCTTTTCCAGGATACGCTTAAAATTTAGGCATGGATCACATGCCTAAATTCACATACATACATATTAATTGATTTCAATTAGTGCCAATAATTGCTCGTTAAAAGCCAATTATTGGCACTACTTGTCTCATTATGGAATTAAATTGCACGTGCAAATTGTGCACATGGCCAAACATGCACAATTTTTGGTAACTTTTATAGAATTAGGGGATTAATGTACATTTAGTGCACGAAAATGGGCCACTGCACAATGCGTTAAGCATTTTATGGTATTTTCACCCTTTTTATTTGCTAGCTACGCATTAACTATTTTAAAAATATTTTTTGAGAGGCGTGTCATGGGTAGAGATTGGGCATGAAATCATTAACCAGCTAGTGCATTCGAATGACTACTCCCTAACTAGTTAATGAGAGCATGGGAGTACTTAGCATCTCCTAAATAGGAGAGAGTAAGTGATCTCGCGCTAACTTTTTCCAGGTACGTAATGAAAAGCTAGCTTGCCAATAATTGTTACTATTTTTGAAAAGAACAGTTTAAAACCAAAACATGTGAAACTAAATTCATTTATAAAAAAATGCAAAAGCACTAATCAGTGCTTCCTTTTAAACATTCTGGTACTGAATTTTTAATTGATCAAAATTTATACTACGGGGAAGAAAAAATCCTCAGCAGTCACAAGCTTATGCTGTGGAAATCAAACAAGGTCAAATCAACTCAGTCACTAAGACGAAAGTGCCACAGCAGCCCATTGAATAAGACCAATCATCGGCAAAAACTTTCCGAAGACATTTATCTTTGAAAAGAAAAACATCTTTTGCTATAAATTGCAAAGTTGTTAGGGAAGAGATAAAAATATTGTGAAAAGACAAATTGAGTGTTAATCACGTTGAACACTTTAAAATGGACTAATTGCGACATTATGCTAAATGGCTTGCTTGTTGAATGTTTTAGCCTGAGCATGTTGAAGTCCATTCACTCATTATATAGTTAAGCTATATAATCTAGCTTTGCATCTTTGGTGTTATCACATCTAGACGCCATGTTGTAGAATAGTGCATAGTCAAAATATTAGCATTTTCACACAAATGCACACACATACATACATATATTCCAGTACTCTGGTCATTTACTTGTGTTTTTGGCAAATACATATTAATACCTTCCTTATAAAATTGCCCTCAATATGAATATGTTCCCAATTCATGAATTATCAGCAACGCTAAACACACGTGTGAAGTTTAAGGATGGCTTTTATACAGTGCCCTTTGGCCAGGCCAATGGAGCAGTTTACCATATTAAAAATGATAAGAAACAGAAATTATATAATTACATTTCACAATATCATATTAGAAACTGAAATAAGTTCATTATGATAGAGGAACAGAATTATAGTAATAGTAGTATATCCTAGCATATTCATAAGAGAAACAATCAAATAATTTTATAACGGCTCATCTAAATTTGGAGGTGGAAAGGCTCCTATTTTAAGCCTATTTTATAAAAACACATGGGTGCCTATAGCTCTCATTTTCAAAGGAGATAGACGTCGCAAAATGTCCAAAAACACGTCCATCTGCTGAAAACATCTAAATCACGATTTTTGAGCGGGCAACATATAGACGTTTTCCACTGAGTTTGTCCAGATCGAAAGGGGCATATTGTGGGTGTCTTTTGGGTGGGACTAGGGTGGCCCCCAGAATTAGGACACCTTTTAGCAACAATGGAAAAGGAAGACATGTTCATGTCTAAAAAGAAGTACATTTATATCTAGACCTGTTTCAAACACATGGATGCTGTCCCCCCCCCCCCCCCCCACCTCCCTAAGAAGTGAAACTGAAAGAGAATACCAGGCGCTATGACAGCATCACGTGGTAACATAGTAGATGACAGCAGAAAAAGACCTGCACGGTCCATCCAGTCTGCCCAACAAGATAACTCATATGTGCTACCTTTTGTGTATCGGGTCTTATAGGCATACCCAACAGAGTAGCAAACAGCTCCCAGGAGTAGCTTAGTGGTCAATGCAGTGGACTGTGAACAAGGGGATCCATGTCCAAATCCCACTCCCCCTAGTATATTTGTGGTAGAAATTGTGAGTCCATCAAATTACCTACTGTATCTAAAAATAGGAGACACCTGCAGGCTTGAAGGTGATTGTAATGGTGTGCTACTAGGTACAGTAGGTTTTATTCTGTTCCTGGAGGGCTCAGAATACGAAATAAAGGAGTTAAGGTGGAAATTGTACCTGGGTGCCATTGTTTAAAGTCCACTGTACTGACCACTAGGCTGCCCCTCTGATCTGCAGGGATGTCTGTGTGGCTATTTCTCTCAAAATGATGCCAGACAAATGTTCTAGTGCCTGGTTGTTGTTGTTTTTTTTTTTTGGGGGGGGGGGCATTTATAATTTGGATATGTCATTTGGGAAATTGACTGTTCTTTGTAGATGTCGTCTGTGCAAATACGTCCATCTTAAAGCCATTTTCAAAAGGGAAAGAAGACATTTTTCCTGTTCAAAAATAGCTCTAAGATGGATAGGTGTCTTTGGATGAAATGAGCTAAACATCCCACTTCTGACTTGGATGATTTTTCAAAAATGCCTGTCCACGTGTTTTTATAAAATACTAGAGTTAAACTGGCAATAACTGTGGCTAGATTGAAGCCTTGGACATTTTGGACGTTTATGCCAACTTTGCCTTTGTCTTTGTCGTAAAACTTCATGGGATGCACAAATTCTCTCTGTTGTCTTTCTTTCTTCCTCATGTTCCACCCATTTCCCCTCAGATTCTATATAGGTCAAACAAATTTGGGCACAGAGCCCAGATGCGCATAAACTAACCTCAGTTAGGTGCTAAGAACTAAATTATTGGCATTAATTGAGTTAATTGGCAGTAATTAGGAGTTATTTTTCAGATTCTATATAGCCTGCATAAGGATTTGCGCTGAAATCCAGGCGTATTGTATAATAACGCACTTAACTTAATTGGCTCAACAAGCAATAATGAACATTAATTGGCAATAATTAGAATTTACGCACACAACTCACTAAGTGTAGTCTGTAACACAGTGCCTAAATTCTAATGCTCGCAGCCAAAAAGGGGCATGGTTATTGGCGGGGAAATGGGTGGTTCATCGGCATTCCAAAATTTAAGCACACTGTTATAGAATATGACCCTCTGCACCTAAATCTATGTGCTGGCATTTATGCCAAGTAAAACATGGCCTAAATGGACACAACCAAATTTGGTTACGTGGAGAGGCGCTTGGTGTATTCAATATATTGTGTGGAAATTTAAGCCCATTCTATAAAATTTAGGCATACTTTAGAGAATATGCCTAGGCATATTTTTTTACTGCGTGGATTTTTCAGGTGCCATATACAGAATCTGACCCTATGTGCTAAGCGCTAATATTTAGCAGTGATAACCAGCTGTCTCATGCTGAATATTAGTGCTTAGCTGGTTAAGTGCTATTTAACCAGCTAAGAATCATTCCTGGCCAGTTAAATAGTGCTGAATATCAGCCAATGTGTGCCCAAAGTGTCTCACATGCAACCCAAAAAGGAGCATGGCCATTGGAGAGGCATGGGAGAGTCAGGGACATTCCAAAAATTTCAACACAATGTTATAGATTACCGGGATTATGCACCCAATTTACATGCCAGGATATACACCAGGTTTCATCAGGCATAAGTCCTTGCATCCAAAGCTGGGCATGGGAATCCGTGCTAAGCAGTATTTTAAAAAACAGTGCTCAGCCCTGAGCGTCCTTTATAGAATAGCGCTTAGCACAGATTTTTCCCAGTGCCTAACTTTTAGTGCCATTTACTGAATCTTTCTCCTACGTGTGTTGAGCACTGGAATCTACCTGTATAGTGGCACCAAATAGTGACACTGAATTTGTAACTGAGTTGGGTTCATAGAAAACATACTTTATATTTTCAAGCAAAGTAACACATTTACAGAGATACCTAAATTGGAATTTCACCCCTAAGGACAAAACTTGAGAACATAAGTCCATATACATATGTCTGGGAAAATACAAATTTTATCACCCATAAAAGATATTCAGTAGCACAAAAGAAAAATCTATGCAAGCAAACCTCTTCTAAGGATCTATGAACTCTCGAGTTTGACAACTCTTAGGAATGTAGTATATCTTATGTGAAGGTGGAAAGTTTGAGTCAGAATCCTTCAAAAATCACTGAAACATTTCTCTTGGTGTAAATGTTAACAATTTAGGAAAGTTCAAAAGTGTGAGGGCCCTGTTTACTAAGCCATTCTAGAGGCTCGTTAGCATTTTTAGCATGTGCTGAGCGTTAGCATATGCTAACCATGTAGATGCCTATAATATTCTTATGGGGATCTACTTGGTTAGTGTGTGCTAATTTTTAGCATGTGCTAAAAACGCTAGCGCTCCTTAGTAAACAGGGCCCTGTTTACAAAGCCACGCTAGAGGCACATTAGCATTTTTAGTATGTTGTAGTGGAAGTGAATTTAAAAGATTGTTTTTCAACTCTGCCTTGACCGACCAGTGCACTTGGGTTCTGTATTTGTGATTAGAAGTACTTCTGTTTAAAAATGATTGTTTAAGATTGTTTAACTTGGATTGTGTGAAAATAAGTTGGAATGTAGAAGATAAGACACAACTCTAATTAATTTGTTATGTAAAAGGAAGATGGGGCCTGTTTTTGAGTTCAGACTGGCCACCTGGACTAGGAAACATGTGATCACATTCCCTCAGTATGGCTTGTTTACCTAAACAGAGAAGCATTCTGTAATTTTCTTTAGCTCTGAACATGAGTTCTAAACCCATAGAGAAGGGGGGCCTCTGGCAGTGAAGGGGGAAACCCATCTATGGGTGGACGCACCGCGTAGAACCAGACTCCTGGTCAAAAAAGCTCCTGGCTTTCGATGTGAAAAGGGTCCCCCAGCTGATGATAAGAGCCTGGATGATGTAAGGACCAATGATGATTGTTTATAATGCATTATTGCTTCTTTTCCTGGTCTAGGAACTCTTAGCATTGCTGAAATGTAGAGACCAGTGATGAAATGATTGTCTATAGATAGGTATTGTTTCTTTTTAGTTATATAGTTAATCATTGTGTGTATATAGCTTAATCATTGTAGATTTTAGAACCTCTAATAAAGGTCTCATTTACCTAATACGAATCCAAAAGAATCCACAGTAATTATTGAGTAGTCTGTGTCAGTGAAGCAGGCTGTAAATCCATAGCAGTACACACGTGCTAAGCATTAGTGCATGCTAACCATGTAGATGCCTAGATACCCGCTAGGTATCCACCTGAGATGCATAGGCGCCCCGTATAAGAGGCTTGGGGAGGCTAAGCCTCCCCAGCCCAATCTTGACGTTCCCCTGGCTGCTGCCCTCACAAACGCAGGGCTTGCGCAGCAGCCAGGGAGCTCTCCCACACCGTTCCTCCTTCCTTCCTGCTCTTCCCGACCGGCAGCCCTCCTTGCCCCCCCACCCCCGCACGTAACCCCCACCCCCCGACAGGGCCCACCCAACATCCCCTCGTAATTTGCCTTAATCGTGTCTTCCACGCCGCCTGTCACCGTCAGCGCTGCCATTCATTCTCACAGGCAGCCTTGCTCCCGCTCCCCTTTGCCGCGTCCACTCCTCCAGCTCTCTCTGATGCACTTCCTGTTAAACAGGAAGTGCATCAGAGAGAGCCGGAGGATGTGGCAAAGGGGAGCAGGAATGGAGCTGCCTGTGAGAATGAATGGCAGCGCTGATGGCGACGGGTATGGGTGAACACAAGAATGCTGCAGGGAGTCAGGGGCTGAGGCAGCGCCGGCGGGGAAGACCGAGGCAGCATGCTGGCTGATGGCAGGGAGACAAGGAGAGACAGGAGCACTGTTGCGGTGATGGGATAATGCTAGGTAGAGGCAGTGGCATACCAAGGGGGGGCGGGGGGCGGTCCGCCCCGGGTGCATGCCGCTGGGGGGGGGGGGTGCCGTGGTGCGTGCCTGCTCCAAGTTCGCTAAACTTCATTGCTCGTTCACTGCAGCTCCCTCTGCCCAGTGGCGTGCACCCGGGGGGGGGGTGTCATTTCACCGGAGGGGGGGAAGGTGTCATTTAGCGGGGGGGGGGGGCATGCTGCACCCGGGGGGGGGGGCGCATCGGTGCTCCGCCCCGGGTGCCAACCAGGCCAGGAGCCACTGGGTAGAGGTGAGCGAGGGAGGTGGGAAATCTTGGTGGTGGGGGGGGAGATGCATGGGGAGAGAGAGGGAGAAATGCTGGATGTGAAGGAGGAGGGAGGGACAGATGCACAGCAAGAGAAAAGGGGACATGTTGAACATGGAAATGGGAGGGAGAGAGGGAGACAGAGAGAGAGATGCTGTATGGAGGGATGCTATAAGGGAAAGGAAGAGGAAGAAAGAGATAGATGTTGGGCCCAGGGTGCAAGGAAGGGAGATACTGAGAGTGATGTGGGCAGTGGGAGAGAAGAAGGAGGGAAAAGAGGTTGTGCATGGGGATGGATGAGAGGGAGGGATAGATATACACTAGAGGGGAAAGAGAAAAAGAGGGAGATTGTGGATCCAGGGACAGAAGGGAGTGAGGAGACATGCTGGATATGGATGGAGGGGAAATTGCTGAATTTAAGGGCTGGATTGAAACACTTTGAGGGCAGATGTTTAAACTGGAGAAAGAATAGGGACAGGGCTACAGATGGTAGACAGGACGCATAAGGACACAGAAGGATAGTGGACATGGTGAGAGAAAAAATATCAAATGGAAAGAAGACACTGCATACAACAGAAGAAACTGGGACCAAAGCTAACAGAAAAACTAAATACTCAGACAGCAAAGGTAGAAAACATTTTTTTATTCAGAATGTATTAATTGGAATATGCCAGCTTTTGGAAATGTGCATCTGTGATATTTTGCATGCAAGTTTAAATTTTTGTAGTATTGCTGCATGCTGAGTCTGACTTCTTGAGTTAACTTTCCAGTTCAATATTTTGCCTTCATATCTGTTGTGTCATGTGTTTTTCATGTGTGATCAAGGTGCAGTATTCAGCTAGCGTGTAGTATTTGCAGCCCTTTTTATTTTTTTTATTTTTTTCACTAGCTTGTGTACTGGTGTTTTAGAGCCCAGTGTAATTATAGTGTTGCCTTTCCACGCATAAGGTTGTAGCTCGTTCTGTCCTTGTAATTAATGCTGTTATGGTTTGGTAAGGTTATGAGTGTGTTTTTGTACAAGTTTGTGTATAGTGTCTTGCAGTGGAGAGATTGTGTGTTGGCCTTACTGAGGTGGCACCAAAATATCAGAAAGGGTGTAGAGCCTAAATCATGACATTACCTCTTGAAGGATCTACATATGGTTGTTAATAAAAGGAGCTCATTGTGAACACTATCCACCAGTGGTGTGCTGGTAAATGTTTAACAACAGGCTCTCTCCCCGGTCCCCCTCTGCGCCCCCCCCCCCCCGTCCCCTTCTGCGCCCCCTCCCCAAATTGCAGAGCTGGCTATAGCCGGGGAGAGAGCCTGGGGGGGCAATGCATTACTCCAGGAAAAAAAAATTAAATGATCCCAGGTTCCAATCTAATTCATGTTTAATGTGCGATAAAATGCCATAAATAAGTAAATATAAACTAGATTGATTACAGAAAATGTTACTAAAATTAAGAGCATGAGGATTTTGAATCTTCCTGAAGCTCAGTTGTCTCCTTTAGAACTGCTCAGAAAGTATCTTGAAGAAGTATTGAATTTTCAAGTATTGAATTTTCTCAATGTGAACTCTATTGAACTCATTGCAAAAACTAACAACCGGCTCTTGCGAACCGGTGCGAGCCGGCTCCAGCACACCACTGCTATCCACCCTAAAAGGGTGTTTTGTGGCTGTACATGAGAATTGTGATATTATGATCCTTTGTTTCATATTCTTGATGGTCTGCATTTTCTGTATGGGTGGTATATTGGTGTATTAGGTTCTGTCCAGTGTAATATTTATGGTACAGTAAGGTTCTGAGTGTGCTTTTGCACAAAGTTGTGCATAGTGTTTTGCAGTTGAGCGATTGTGGTTAGCTTATGCTTTGAGCAACCACTTTATTCTTTGACATATGATGCATATCTAATATTATTATTATTATTAACATTTGTATAGCGCTACCAGACGCACGCAGCGCTGAACACCTGACACAAAGAGACAGTCCCTGCTCAATAGAGCTTACAATCTAATATCTAAATTTAATAAAAGGTATTAATTGTGACTATTTTACTTATTTTTTCTGTGTGTTGTCAGACAATTATGGAGGTAAGCACCGCCCCTGGCCCCACCCTCAACCCCACCCTAATCCCACCCCCTTTAGCCTCCCCAAATAGTTGGGCCACCGACCGCCTATGCTGAGATGACTTTGTCTTCAATATATCCACTGCAGGATTCAGTAGCAACACTAGACAGCACATTATTCTCTGCTTTGCGTTAATGTACTCCAGGTTCCTAGGCACTTAGCACTGGGGATGGGACTGGTCAAATCCCTTCCAAAGCCAGGGCTCTTCCTTATGCCCTCAACAGCCGGTATGCCCTGAGATGTGTCTTGTAAATAACTGGGACTTTCCATCTGCCAAAGGGGATCTTTTGGCTGTAGATGGGCAGATATTTCCTGTTTTTCTCTTTGCTTAGGCCTATCCAGCAAAAGACGGTAAGAAAAGAACCATTTGAAATAGTTAAATAACAGAGGGAGTTTATGCAGCATTTTTCTGGGCGGCCATCTTGTTTCCCCCTTACTGGGTGGCCATTTTCCAAGGTGCTACCTTTTTCTTAAAATTTCCTTGTAAATGTCTTTTGACTCTTCTTTCATACAGACCACCTTGAGGCCTGTTAGGTTGCAGGGAGTCCTTCTTCCCAAGATGGTGTCCTTTCCTTTGCAATATGGGGCCAGCTCATGACCATGAGGTATCTTTGGTAAATATATAGAAAATAGTGACCCAGACAGAGTTCCTGTTGTAAAATACTGCTGCTCAGGTGAGCACGTTTTCCAGGGAGGTAGTAGCCAAGCTAGAAAAACTGAGTAGGTTTGAACATGCAAAGAGTCATTTTAAAAATATAGAAACTCAGTCAACTGCTTTGCAGTCTGCAACTTTGGCTAACATGAAAGGTAATTTGAGCCTTCACCACTAGATTGATTACAGAAAATGTTACTAAAATTAAGAGCATGAGGATTTTGAATCTTCCTGAAGCTCAGTTGTCTCCTTTAGAACTGCTCAGAAAGTATCTTGAAGAAGTATTGAATTTTCAAGTATTGAATTTTCTCAATGTGAACTCTATTGAACTCATTGCAATTTTGATATCTATGTTATTAATCTTTGTAATTTCCATATATTATTGTAATCCACTTAGAACTTGCAAGTTAAAGCAGAATATAAATGGTTATATTAAATTAAAATTAAATATTATACATATTAGAATGTTTTGATTGAGAATCAGGTCAAGAATAGGCTCAATGTTGTAGCCTCTCCACTCTTGAGCTGTCAGCCCTTTTGGAATCATCTCAGGATGAGATTCTCACAAGAATCACTCTGTTGGTCTTCTCAGCAGAATATGCTAAAGCTATGATTTTGAAGTCATATTTAAAAAACAAACAAACATCTGTTGCATGTTGTAGGCAGAAAATATTAGGGATGGGCTGTTTGCAATGTCACTGCACGTCATTAGCAAATAAAAGCAAACAGAAAACAGATTTTGTGCTTTTTCATTTGCACACTATTCCCCTCATTCTATAAAGGTCTCCAAAAATTGTGCGTACAAAATTTAGGTACAGTCCCAATTTGCATGCACAATATAATAGAAAAATGATTCAATTAGTGCCAATTGGCTTTTTAACAGGCAATTATTGGCACTAATAAGACGTAATTGGGACATACGCATGTAAAGTAGGTATGGGATCTGAATCTTAAATGTATGCATGGCCCAAACAAGGGGGCGTGGAAATGGGACGGTCAGGGGTGTTTTGGAGCAGAACAGGAGTGTGGTTTTGAGTTACACACACAATTATAGAATAATGGTGCTCCATATGTAAATTTAGGCTTGGGCTTTTATTTGCATTGGTGTAAATGGTGGTGCCTAAATTTACATTTACATTGAAATCTTATAACCCGCTACAACCAACAAGTTCAAAGCAAAAAGAGAAGGAGCATTGTCCAAACAATTATACAATAAATAATCACAAAAAAAGAAATAATAAAGTACAAAGTTTATAGATCAAGAGAAGTACGTCTGGAAAAGAAAAAGCTTTAATAACCTCCTAAATGAGAAATAATGTCCCACTTGCCTGAGAGAGGAAGGTAGAGAATTCCAACTAGAGGCAGTTTGATATATTCAAGAAGATTGTAAGGGTCACAATGCTTTACTTTATGAACAGTAGGAAAACCTAAAATATAAAGATTCCTAGTAGATCTATTATGCTTTCTATTAAAGAAAACAAAATGTTCAGGGGGTCTTTTATTTATTTATTGCATTTGTATCCCACATTTTCCCACCTCTTTGCAGGCTCAATGTGGCTTACAATACATCATGAATTGTGAGCTAGCATTTTTACCGTGTGCTAAAAATAAGCATGCGCTAAACGCTAGAGACACCGTTAAGTGCGTGCCTATTTTTAGCTTGCACTAAAAACACTAGCGCACCTTAGTAAAAGACTCCTCAGTTAGGTAGCCTGGGAAGTCACCATGAAAAGCTTTGTTAAGACCAATATTTTAAACTGCACCCTAGCCTTTACTGGTAACCAATGCAACTGTAACATAAGAGGGGAAACAGAATCATATTTTTTTGCCACATATATTATTCTAACTGTGGCATTTTGTTCTCTCTGCAGCTTTACTTTTAAAGATTTCAAACAACCTATATAGATAGTAATCCAGAGACGAGAGTATTAAGGGTTGAACCACCAGATGAAAAATTGATAGGTCAAAATACTTGCAAATGACTCGAAGTTTTTTAAGCAAGAAGAAAGATTTACTGACCACTTTATTAACCTGAACACTAAGAGAAAGTTGACTATCTAGTTCTACACCTAATATTCTTGAAACTGAATTAAGCTTTAGATTAAAATTATCAATCTTGATGATAGAATTATCTTTTAGAAATGTCAGCGGGCCAATCCATAGGGCCCTGTTTACTAAGCTGTGCTATAGGTACGCTAACATTTTAGCGTGCACTAACAATGGAGACACCCATTATATTCTTATGGGTGGCTGTAGCATTAGCATGCACTAAAAGGTTGGCATGCTTACAGCGCAGCTTAGTAAACAGGGTCCTTAGTTTTTTCTTTATTTAACTTTAATTTAAATAAACACACCCAGCTTTCAACTACTGATAGTGTAACAAATTGGACTCGTGACTTGGATTACTTGGGGTAAAAGGTATTACCACTGTGATATCACCTGTATATGTGTGTGTGTGTGTGTGTGTGTATATATATATATATATATATATATATATATATATATATATATATATATATATATATATATATATATATATATATATAAACTGCAGCTGAAATGAACCCAAATAATTTGCCAAGGGTTGCATCAGGATATTGAACAATAAGAGCAAAAGAGGAGACCCATAACACAACCATAATGCCTAAGTGCTATTCTATAAACCACAACGAACTTTAGGTATGGCTTATAGAATTAAACACTTAAGCATGGGTTTTTTTCAGTGTCGATTTTTCAAGTGCCATATATAGAATCTAACCCTATTTCATATAGGTCTATATTCAGTAAATTAAGCTCAAAAATCAGTACCGAAAAAAATTAGCACTGAATGCTATTCTATAATGGGCATTCAAAGTTGAGCAGCCATTACAGAATGACATTGAGTGCAGATTTCGGCACCCAAATTTGGGCGCCAGGTCTTACACCTGCTGAAAGCAGGTGTAGTTCCCATCACCCAATTTGGGCGCACATCCCCGGTATTCTGTGAATGCCCCAACCCACCCATGTACCTCCCGTGGCCATGCCCCCTTTTGGGTTGCATGCTATGGAATTTGGGTGCGTATTGCTATAGAATAGTGTGTAGTAAGATGTGCATGCAATTTCAAATTGGTGTCAATTAGCACCCAATTATTGACATACTAATTGGCACATTAACCCAGTTGAGTGCACATCTTGGATCAGTGCCCAAATATCGGCGCCCAATGTTGGGAGCCATATATATATGCAAGCTTTAGGAAAGAGTGTGCACTTTTTCCCAATAGTGTGCACATACATGAATTAGTGCTTGCATGTGCACACAACCAGGAAAGAGGGAGCACTCGCTCTTCATGATATTGCCCTTGAAATGAAACCAAAATAAAACAAAACGAACAATGCTGTAAATGGCATGGGAAATGAAATGAAACAAACATGTTCAAGCTGCCCACCTCTAGGAGAAATGTATATTTCCTGATGTTTCCAGAGCTACACAACTTTGAAGAGGGTCTCATGTATTTATAATAGGTGCTACCTTTTCCTTAAGATTTCCTTGTAAATGACTGGTTACATATGGAGAGAAATGGATATGTTTTCTAAGACCTCATCTACAAGGTTTCCATCATAATAAGCCTGGGCTAGTTGTGTTTCTTGTTAGCTTGGGAGGTCATTACTCATGTTGATGTGGTCATATGTGAATTTTGGACCCACATATGTTTGTGTTGTAGATTCTCTGTATTCTCTATTCTAGGATAGAGAAACTCATCATCTCCTTTTACTAGTATTCTCCTAAGAAGAGGAATCCAGTGATTTCCAAGTTCTCTTTATATTTATTTCTCTTTGGAGACAGATCAAAGGCACAGGCTGAAGTAGTCTTTCTTTTGAATGCTGGACGGCCTGGATTCAACTCCTATCAGATACACTGTGTCAGGAGAATGAACTCAGATATGGCTGCAGGCACCCCTTTCCTGTAGAACCTGGGCCTCCTTGTCTCAGCGATTAGGGTTGTCCTCTGATTCCTCCTGCTCATTTCCAGGATCATTGTATTCTTTTTATTCTCAGGGACCTCCTCATGCTCCTGACTCTTTAATGCACTTAGAAAACTTGGCCTGTCGAGTTAATACACTCAGGGCCAGTCTTAGGCCGAGGCGACTGAGGCGGCCGCATAGGGCCTCGTGCTTAAGGGGGCCCTGCACGGCGCGCCTCAGTCAGCCTCCTCCGCTCCGGTATTTAAATTTACCTCGCTCCGACAGCAGCTGCGCACCGTCAGTGAAAGCGCTGTCTGAGTGACGTCTCTCCACGAGCCTTCCCTGTGCTCGTTCATTCCCTCTGTGTCCCGCCCTCGCAAGGAAATGACATCAGAAGAAGGCGGGGCACTGAGGGAATGAACGAGCGAAGGGAAGGCTCGTGGAGAGCAGTGTTGCCAGGTGGGTGGTTTTACCATCCAATTGGGCGGTTTTCCACGACCCGCCGTGGGAAATTTTTGCCCGCGGTGGGTCGCGGTTTTTTGGGCTTCTTTTTTTCTTTTCTGCGGTTTTTCGGGCGGTTTTTTCAGCCGCGGGGGGCGGGGTTAGTGACGTTTTGGGGCGGGGTTAGTGACGTTTTGGGCGGGGTTAGTGATGTTTTGGGCGGGGCCGGTGACGGGGGAGGCGGGGCCGGTGACGGCGGGGGCGGGGTTGATGACGGCGGGGGCGGGGGTGATGACACGGGGGTGGGGGTGTCAGGGGCGGGGTTTGAGTTTGGGTGGGTTTTGGGCTGTTTTTACGCTGGATTGGGTGGGAAAAAAATTTTCCACCTGGCAACACTGGTGGAGAGACGTCACTCAGACAGCGCTTTCACTGATGGTGCACAGCTGCTGTCGGAGCGAGGTAAATTTAAATACTAAAGATGTTGTTCATCTCATTCTCAGGAAAATGACTGTCTGCAAGGCCTATTAAAAATTATATCTGAGTGGGGGGGGTTAACAAAAGTCCCCTCACTGCATTATTTCCCAACACATTTACCATTCAAGTAGATGAAAGAGCTTTTAAAAAAAAAAAAGAAGGCAGTGCAGAGGAGCTAATGGGAAACTGCCTCAATATTAGGTATATTATGGAAGGGATTACCAGAAGACCTGGCTCCCACCAGCAGGGAGCAACCAGAAGAAAGACAGGTGGGCAGCAGGGAGTGAATGAAATCTCTGTAAGTGCCTTAAGGAATTAGTGCAGATGAAGAACACAGGAGACTGCCCCTGGCCCTTGATTAAAGGGGCCATGTTTGCTGTGCTTTGGGGGCGACATGCTGAGCCAGGCTGATCTCCCTTGGCAAAACTTGCCGGTGGAAAAGTTTACACCGGCTAAATGAAAATGTCATCCCCCGAGGGGCCAAGGAACAACTAGGGGAAGAGGGCGGGCAGGTGGACATGGGAGTGGGAGGATGGGGAGAGAGGAGAGCATTGATCAATGGATGGACATGGAGGGGTGGAAGGAGAATTGCTGGATATGGATAGATGGAGGAGGGAAGGGGAGAGAGGAACACGGATGGACATGGATGGGAGAGCAGGGCCCAGGGAGAGAGGATTTACAGATGGTAGACAGAACACATAAGGACACAGGAGGATGATGGACATGGTGAGAGAAAAAATATCAAATGGAAAGAAGACACTGCATAAAACAGAAGACACTGGGACCAAAGCGAATAGAAAAACTAAATGATCAGACAACAAAGGTAGAAAAAAGTATTTTATTCAGAATTTATTAATTGGAATATGTCAGCTTTTGGAAATGTGCATCTGTGATATTTTGCATGTAAGTTTCAATTTTTCTAGTATTGCTGCATGCTGAGTCTGACTTCTTGAGGTAACTTTCCAGTTCAGTATTTTGCCTTCATATCTGTTGTATCATGTGTTTTTCATGTGTGATCAAGGTGCAGTATCCTGCTAGCGTGTAGTATTTGCAGCCCTTTTTGTTTTTTGTTTTTTTCACGAGGTAGTGTATTGGTGTTTTAGTGCCCAGTGTAATTACAGTTCTGCCTTTCCACACATAAGGTTGTAGCTTGTCCAGTCCTTATGGAATTAGTGCTGTTATGGTTTGGTAAGGTTATGAGTGTGTTTTTGCACAAGTTTGTGTATAGTGTTTTGCAGTGGAGAGATTGTGTATCCGCACCTTTGACCCCCCGGGGTTATGAAAATTGGAACTACTAACTGTAGTGGACTTGAACTGAATAATTTCTGGGGAGGGGAGGTTTCATGATAGCATTGTGCTTATTATTTCAATCAGTTTTTTTTGTACAAGTTTAGCTTCATTTGTCTTTATTTGAAATTTCATAAATAAAAACATTTTCTAAGAATGGAATAATATTATCAACGGGGTAGAGCTAGGGTGGGGGCAGAGTGAGGGTGGGGCGGGGCTATGGTGGGGCCCCACCAAATTGGTCTGCATAGGGCCCTGCACTTGCTAAGACCGTCCCTGAATACACTATACCTTCCACTGTGCAATGGCTTAGCCAGTCAAAGGTACAACACACAATCCCCTCATCCTATAATTTTAGCACTTAAAGTTATTCACCAATTGTGCGTGTATGTTATAGAATACCTAGCATCGATGCACATAATTGTTACAATTATGCATATAAGTGCTAGCTGCATGCTCAATGGTATTCGATAACAATGATGCACAACATGCTTAGCGTATAATTTCAAGGGGGTGTACACATGAGCAGGGCTTGGGTAGAGCATAAGCAGGTCTCATATTTATATGTGCACCTTACCAATTACTGGAAGTTGTGTGCTAAATTGTCACATTTACCGAAATGTTGGTGCATAAATTCCAACTTATGCTAGTATTCTAGAAATAAATCTGGGAACTCTGATGCCGTTATAGCAGTGGCGTTCCTAGGCTGGCTGACACCCAGGGCGGATCGCCGATGCGCCCCCCCCAGGTGCAGCGTGCCCACCCCCCCGGTGAAATTACACCCCCTCCGGGTGCAGCGCAACCCCCTCCCGGGTGCATTTTTACCTGCTGGGGGGGGGGGGGTGCCGTGCGCCTGTTGGCTCCGAGTCCGCTTGTTCCCTGCTGCTCCCTCTGCCCTGGAACAGGAAGTAACCTGTTCCGCGCAGAGGGAGCAGAAGGGAGGGAACGAGCGGACTCGGCCAACAGGCACGTGGCACCCCTCCAGCGGCGTGCACCCGGGGCGAACCGCCCCCACCGCACCCCCTCTTGGTACGCCACTGTGTTATAGAATTAGTGCTTAGTGTTCTGCATTTTGGCACCTAATTTTTGGCATCCTTTATAGAATTGTTCCCAATGTGGTAGAATGGGTTAGCCAGCCACAGGCAGAGATCTGCCTTTGGGCTTGGTGTTCATACCATTCAGTTTTACCTCTAATATAGGGTGTCTCCTTGCCAATGCCTGACTGGAAAGTAGATCGCTCCCAATCCTGGAAAGTACTGGGTGGCATATGAAGGCCAAATTAATGTTTTCTGCCAAGTTGCACGTGATTAACTTGAATCATACAAATTCAATGTGTGTGTTTCTTTTAGACTTTATAGATGCCAGGGAAACCAATTTGTTATCAAACATATCAGAAGAAACAGAAGATCTGATCAGAGGGAATAAGGTAGATGGTGAAAGCACGGAAAGAAGCAGCCCATCCATTCTAGTGCTACCAAACAGAATATCATGTGAGGTAAGTTCTTTGCAGAAACATGTTCAAAGAAAATTTATGCAAAAAAAAAAAAAAAGCATCAGGAGTCTTAGAAGAATCCAAATAGAGTAACTTACAAAGTAGGCTGTGAAACAAACATCAAACTCTCAAATATATATATGCTCCACAATCCCCTGGATTCTATATATTTCGCCTGAAAATCCGCTCGGAAACAAAAGCATAATCTATAACAATGTGTATAACTTACTTAGAGGGGCATAATCGAACGGGGCGCCCAAGTTTTCCTGAGGGCGTCCCCGCGAAGGGGCGGGGAAACCCGTATTATCAAAACAAGATGGGTGTCCATCTTTCATTTCGATAATACGGTTGGGGACACCCAAATCTCAACATTTAGGTCGACCTTAGAGATGGTCGACATAAATGTTGAGATGGTCAACCTTAGAGATGGTCGTCCTCGGTTTTCGGCGATAATGGAAACCAAGGATGCCCATCTCAAAAATGACCAAATCCAACTCATTTGGTCGTGGGAGGAGCCAGCATTCATAGTGCACTGGTCCCCCTGACATGCCAGGACACCAACCGGGCACCCTAGGGGGCACTGCAGTGGACTAACTGATGCACTAACTGAACGGAAAAAGCCCTTCCCTTACCGATCCCTTAGCGATTTGGAAAGGAACGGGCATGCATGAAGGAAATTGCATGCAAATGAGCTGCTCGCTGTTTTCACCCGGACCTGTTTTTATTATGACTAAGGCACAAAAAGGTACCCGAACTGACCAGATGACCACCAGAGAGAATCGGGGATGACCTCCCATTACTCCCCCAGTGGTCACTAACCCCCTCCCACCCTCAAAAAGCATCTTTCAAAATATGTCGTGCCGGCCTCTATGCCAGTCTCAGATGTCATACTCAGGTCCGTGACAGCAGTATGCAGGTCCCTGGAGAAGTTTTAGTGGGCACTGCAGTGCATTTCAGACAGTCGGACCCAGCCCCATCCCTCCCCACCTGTTATGTTTGTGGAGGAAACAGCGAGCCCTCCAAAACTCACCACAAACCTACTGTACCCACATCTAGGTGCCCCCCTTCACCCGCAAGTGCTATGGTAGTGGTGTACAGTTGGGGGTAGTGTGTTTTGGCGGGGGGTTGGGGGGCTCAGCACACAAGGTAAGGGAGCTATGTACTTGGGAGCAATTTATGAAATCCACTGCAGTGCCCCCTAGGGTGCCCGGTTGGTGTCCTGGCATGTCAGGGGGACCAGTGTACTAGAAATGCTGGCTCCTCCCACAACCAAATAGCTTGCATTTGGTTGTTTCTGACATGGACATCTTTGGTTTTGAAAATCACTGAAAATCAGAAACGTCCATGTCTAGGGTTGTCCATCTTTAAGGATGACCAGATTTAAGGATTTGGACGTCCCTGATGGTATTTTCGAAACAAAAGATGGATGTCCATCTTGTTTCAAAAATATGGGTTTCCCCGCCCCTGGATCGGGATGTTTTGCAAGGATGTCCAAATCGAAACGTGGACGTCCCTTTCAAAAATGCTCCTCCACGTCTTTATATTAAATGATGTAAGTTCTGGCTGGAAGCATCGAACTCCATGACATTTATCAGGTGGCAGAGCATACTAACAGAGATTATTATTGCCTAAGTTACGGGCAACCCTATGCTGAGCAGTTAGCGTCAATTCTATAACAGGCTTCTTCAGGGGAACATTAAAGTTGGGTGGGCTTATATTTTAACAAATGGCATAGCTACATCATTGGAAAATGGCCATTTTGCAGCGATGTAGCTATGTCATTTGTTAAAGTATAAGCACACCCAATTCTGATGTTCCCCCGAATAAGCCAATCATTGAAATGGGCCCCCGTTGGAAAATTATTGCTGAAAGAAAAGCTAAGTGTGTTATTTACATGTTAAGTGAACATTAAATTTGTGTTGATTTTTTATTACACTTTGCACTGTTTTTTAGTTGTTTTTTGACCAATGATTGTAAGTAGTCTGGTAAGACGCTGAGCGTAGAAGCTCCTTTAGTCAGCAGACTATCTGTTTAAATATCAATATTGGACATTTTTCCTTGTCTGCACACTTCTGAGGTTGTTTCCCTCCATTTTCACATTGTTATCATCCACTGCTTGTTTTGAGTTTACACTTAAGTAGCAGGCCTTTCTTTGACTACTAAAAGTTAACCAGTTAGACAAAGCCCTGAGATACACCAGCTGATAGTGGAAAACTAAAAGTGTGATGGGAGAGAGAAGAAGAAAACTAGGAAAGAACAGAGCCCTGAAATCCAAGTGAGGACAGCATATCAAGGAGTAGGCGGTGATCAACAGTGTCAAAAGCAGCAGATCAAGAAGGATGAAGATAGAATAGAGACCTTTGAATCTGGCCAGGAACAGATCATTGGAGATTTTAGCAAGGGCTGTTTCAGTTGAATGAAGAGGGCAAAAGCCAGATTGAATTGGATCAAGAATAGCTTGAGATGTAAGAATGTCAAGACAACAGCGGTGAACAGCATGTTCCAGTATCTTGGATAGGAAAGGGAGGAGGGAGATGGGGCGATAGTTGGAAGGACAGGTTGGGTCCAATGAAGGGTTTTTTTTTAGGAGTGGTGTAACTATGGCATGTTTGAAGGCATCAGGATCAGTTGCAGTGAAAATTGAAAGATTGAAGATATGACAGATAGAAGTGATGACAGTAGGAGAGATTGTGCTAAGTAGATGGGTGGGAATAGGATCAAAGGAACAGGTAGTCAGTTTGGAGGAGGAAAGAAAATGTGAAGTTTCCTCTTCAGTGATTTCAGAAAAGGAAGAAAAGAAGGCAGGGGTTGAAGGAGGGTTGAAAGAATGGACTGAGGGAAGGAGACTTGGAGGCGACTTGGTTGAGAATTCAAGGTTAATCTTGTGAACCTTATTATGAAAATACTTAGCCAGAGTCTGGGGAGAAAGTGAAGGGGGAGTTGGAGGTGAAGGCACTTTGAAGAGAGAGTTCAGTGTGGCAAAGGGATGTCGAGGGTTTGAGCCAAGAGAATTTGTCAACTGGATGTAGCAGTCCTGTTTGGAAAGTGAAAGAGCAGACAGGAAAGAGGTCAACAAGAATTTGAAATGTATGAAGTCAGCATGGGCACGGGATTTCAGGTAGATTGGGCACAGGAATGTAGGTAGCGGATTCTAGAGGTCAGCCAAGGCTGGGATTTGGTATGCCTTACAGAGTGGGGAATGGGTGAAGCAAGAGTATCCAGAGAAGAGGAGAGAATAGTATTATAGGATGAGACAGCCTCATTGAAAGACTTGGATAACACAGTGGTTGACAAGAGGTTTGAAACACTGGAGGACAGAGTAGAAGAGTCAACAGCCTGAAGATTCCTAAATGTATTGGTGAAGATTTCATGGGACTGGGAGGGGTGGAGGATGTAAGTTAGGTCTGCAGTTGGGAGGATGCAGAGAACCCTTTTAAGTTGTGTGTAAGGTCATGAAGCATCTTTAGCTGCTATGGGGTAGAGGGAAAGATATGATCTGGAAGTGCTATCATCTATTAGGAGAAAGGGGGGTATCATTGTTTTATTTTAGAGGAGAGACAGAAAGTCAATATGTAAGTGGGCCACCCTCCTGCTTCCCATACTGGAGCCTCTGGAGCCCACATTAATTTACCACACAAAGATGAGGCAGGGCATAGTTGTATTAAAGTATCCATGCATAGGCGGTCGATGGGCCAACTGTTTGGGGAGGCTAAAGGGGGCGGGGTTAGGGGTGGAGCTTAAATCCATAATTGTCTGATAACACACAGAAAAAATAAATAAATAAAAATAAAAGTCACAATTAATACCTTTTATTAAATTTAGATATTAGATATGTATCATATGTCAAAGAATAAAGTGGTTGCTCAAAGCATATACTAACCACAATCGCTCAACTGTAGAACACTATGCACAAATTTGTGCAAAAACACACTCAGAACCTTACTGTACCATAACACTAGGCAGACCCTAATACACCAATATACCACCCATATGGAAAATGCAGACCGTCAACAATATGAAACAAGGGATCATAATATCACAATTCTCATGTAGAGCCACAAAACACCCTTTTAGGGTGGATAGTGTTCACAATGAGCTCCTTTTATTAACGACTATATGTAGATCCTTCAAGAGGTAGTGTGTCGTGATTTAGGCTCTAAAACCCTTTCTGATGTTTTGGTGCCACCTCAGTAAGGCCAATACACAATCTCTCCACTGCAAAACACTATACACAAACTTGTGCAAAAACACACTTATAACCTTAGCAAACCATAACAGCACTAATTCCAAGGACAGGACGAGCTACAACCTTATGCGTGGAAAGGCAGCACTGTAATTACACCGGGCTCTAAAACCTAGTGAAACAAAAAAAAAAAAAAAGGGCTGTAAATACTACACACTAGAATACTGCACCTTGATTACACATGAAAAACACACGACACAACAGATATGAAGGCAAAACTGGAAAGTTACCTCAAGAAGTCAGACTCAGCATGCAGCAATACTAGAAAAATTGAAACTTGCATGCAAAATATCACAGATGCACATTTCCAAAAGCTGACATATTCCAGTTAATAAATTCTGAATAAAATACTTTTTTTTAACCTTTGTTGTCTGATCATTTAGTTTTTCTATTCACTTTGGTCCCAGTGTCTTCTTTCCATTTGATATTTTTTCTCTCACCATGTCCACCATCCTCCTGTGTCCTTATGCGTCCTTGTGTGTCTTTATGCGTCCTGTCTACCATCTGTAGCCCTGTCCCTATCCTTTCTCCAGTTTCAGCATCTGCCTTCAAAGTATTCTGATCCAGCCCTTAAATTCAGCAATTTTCCCTCCATCTATGTCCAGCATTTCTCCCCTCCCCTCCATCCATGTGCATGTATTTCCTTTGTCTTTCCTACCCTCCATCCATGTCCAGATTTCTCCTCTCTTCCCTTCCCTTCATCCATGTCCAGCATCTTCCCTGTTTCTCTCCTACCCTTCCATCCAGTGTCATCCCTCTTTCTCTCTCCATCCTTCTACCCATTACCCTCTCCCAATCCTTCCGTCTATTGTCTCCCTCTCCTTCCATCCATTGTCTCCCTCTATATCTCCTTCCTTCTAAACAGTTCTCTCTCTTGACCCTTTTCCATTCAGCATGTCCTCTCTATCCCCATCCTTCCAGTGTCTTTCCTCTTTCCCTCCCTACCCTTACGTCCATTGTCTTCCCTCTTTCTGCCCCTTCCTTCCAGCTTTTCCCTCTTTCTCCCTCCTTTCATTCAGCATTTCTCCGTCTGACAGCTAGGGTCTCCCCCAGTTTCTCCCCAGCAGCTTCTCTCTCCTGCCCATGTCCCCTCTTTCTCCCTCCATCTTTCCACTAATCTCTCTCTGTCTGTACCCCTCTTCCATCCAGCATCTTCTCTCTGGCTCTCCCCTGCTCTTTTCCATGGCCCCTCTTTCTCTCCCCATCTCTTTTTTGAGGGTATTGGGGGTTTCTTCTAAAAGTCCCGCCATCGCTATGCCTCCAACATGCCCCTTTGAACTTTGGCCGTCCCTGCGACGGAGTGAAGTTGGGGATGTCCAAAATCGGCTTTCGATTATACCGATTTGAACGTTTCTGAGAGGACGTCCATCTTCTGATTTATGTCGAAAGATGGGCGTCCTTTTTTTTTGAAAATGAGCCCAAAAAGCAGTCATCTTGGTGGTAAATAACATATTTTAAAACAGCCTAAAAAGCATGACTGACTGTTCTATTCACATTATTTTTGAATCGCCATACCAGCAGCGAGATCCTTATCCCTCTCTTGCCCCAGATACACCAACTTAGATTGTGAACCCTCTGAGGAAAGAAAAAGTACCATCATATAATGTGTACAGCACTGCATACGTCTAGTAGCGCTATAGAAATTATTAGTAATAGTAGTAGATCCCATGAGCGTATAAAAACAGGCCTTAGCCACGGGCTGTCACTGATGATTGACTGGTGAGAACAATCCATTTTCTGCTATTGTTACAATATTTTCCTTGTCATTCTGATGACTTTAAAATTAAACAGAGAACTGACTGTAATGGTCTCATCTACATTATAGGATTTAGCAATGTAAAACAGAATGTAGCATTTATTTTTCTTTATTGAATTGAGTGATCATTTTTGTTTTAACTGTACAGAAGCCAGGTGAAATATTCATTCTGTTGAAAAATGAAATTGTAGTAGATGTTGAAAGCATAGAAGTTGAGTTTACTACAAAAGACCAGAAAATGAGAATACAGCCAAACGTTTGGAATGAAAAGGTCCTGAACATAAGACCATTAGGTAAGATGAAATAGGTGTAATTTATCTATTTTTAAAAATGTGTTGCTTTTGAAACACTAACTTATTTTACTTTCACTTCCCTTCAAAAACTTGTATTGTTTTTAGGTGTTTCCTGTCTGTGAGGTTATGTACCAAAAATTAAAATATGTCTCTAGAGACAAGCTAAGGGCATGTGATATAAGAGGAAATGAGATACACATTTTATTTTTAGAAGAACTTACTGTCACAAAGGGCAGTTTGCAAAGGGTCTAGATGTCTAAAGGCTGTTCGAGGGAGATAAATACCTCTGTGGCATAAATGCACAGGAGACAAGTCTCTTTCAACTGAAAGGAAGCTTGGGAATGAGGGGTCATAGGATGAAGGTGAAAGGGGATAGACTCAGAAGTAATCTAAGTAATCCCTTTACAGCAAGGGAAGTGGGTGCAAGGAGCAGCCTCCCAGTGGAGGTGGTGGAAACCAAGACTGTATCCAAATTCAAGAAAGCTTGGGACATACACATAATATCTCTAAGGGAGAGATAAAGGATGGTGCGGATGGGCAGGCTGGATGGACCATATACTAGCTGATATTCAAAACGATTTAACTGGCCAGAAACGGTCACTGACTAGTTAAATTGCTTGTTCACTGCTATCTGGTCATTTTCAGCGGCACTTAACAGGTTATCTGCGGAAAACTGGTTAGAGCTGAATTCAAAATGACTAACTTATGGGGGTTTCAGGGATAGAGTTGGATTAAGTGCTGATATTCAGCCCCTCACCATATAAATAAACCGCTTAAATCGGCCCGCATGAATAGCAGGCCTAATTTTAAGCAATTCGGCTTATGCGGTCATGGGCTGATTATTGACTTAGCCAGCTGTTTGTTAGCCAGCTCAAAAAAAAAGTGTATATTCAATTCCAAAGCCTGGACAGGGCCTGGCATTGAATATCTGGGAATAACACTGGCAGCAGGAAGCAAAACACTCATCGCCGCTGGCTGAATATCTGGGGCTAGTCTTTATCTGCTGTCATTTTCTATGTTCCTGTGTTTCTAACTCCCTGAAATAGATGGCTACAGCTCCTTTAAAAATTTGCTGAGGCACCATTCTGCATAGGCTATAAGATCTCTTATTGCCCATAGTGGCCACCAAGGAGGTAATTTTATAGTCATTCCAGTATGTATATGCTTGTAAATGACTTCTTTATAAAACACTGATGGACATAAAAGTACACACCCTGATGTGATGGCCTGTGGGTGTGCACAACGATGGAGTTTGGGTGGAATGTGGTGGAGTTAGCACATATAAGCATAGTTTATGAAAAACGTTTATCTATCTGTGTATATGTGTATATGCTCTTGAGCAGGTGTAAATGATCACACCTACATTTAAGACACATTCACTGGTATGAGACAAGTGGGCTCCTACTTGCCTTTGTAAAATAATGCTTCTCTAGGCACCTCTCTAGATGCCTACCCGTGGCGATGTTATGAAATTACCCTCCCCGTGTCCTACTGTACAGAATGTTGGGTGTCATTCACTAACTGCTCAACAGATGGCACAGTAGGACTGAAAGCAAGGATCCTCCATTTCATTACAGACAAGTCTAAAAGATCAAAGTGTTCTCCATCTGTGCTGAAATGTCCAAGTCCTATAACTTGTTTCTCTGATATACAAATTTCTTCTAATAATTAAAGTTCAGTTGGATTCCTGAGTCCTCAGCGAAACAAAGGAATGCTGTAACCACATTTCAATCTCACTTTTGTACAGGGTTCAGAATTCTTTTAGGGGTCCTTTTATCAAGCTGTGGTAAAAGGACCCCAACGGTATGTGATTTACTGCATGCCAAGGCCCCCTTTTGCCACAGCGAGTAAATGGTCTTTTTTTTTTTTAAGGACATGGGCGTGTGGTAAGTTAACCACCTGCCGTGTGGCCATTTCCCAGGGGAGCCCTTACCTCCACCCATTTAAGAGGTGGTAAGGGCTTCCGCACTAATTGGGCAGCGCTGGGTAAGCCCCCGACACTAACCCCACAGAAAATTCTGGCACACAGGAAACGGCGCACGATGGGGGCAATAAGTAAAATTTACTCTCATTAATTTTCTAAATATTATTGAAGTCAGAATGAGGGTAATTTAATAAGAAGTCACCTATGTGTGAGGGGCAAGTAGGTGCCTGTTTTATTAAGACACATAGGTGTTTCAGACTTAGACTGACTTGTTTTTAAGCTTCTGGCTTTTGTTTATGTCTTATAAGCTTTTCCTGCTGGCATTGTCAAGGTAAATGTCTACTGTGAAGGGATCGTTAAGACAACTACTGAGATTGAATACTACACATCAATGGGGGAGATTGAATACCTGCTTAGGAAAGTAGCTGATCCAATAGATTTTGTTTGCCAGGTAAGTTGACCTTTGCATTTAGTTCATGAAAAAAAAAAGGGTTAAGATGCAATGCAAGATAAAAGAATATGTGCCATGCTATGGGCCTATCTTTAGTTCCAGTAGCAATCAAGGCTGTGTGTTGATTGAATGTAACTGAGCAACTGATCAATACCAAGAGGTTGAGGAAGAAGTGCAAGACAAGGGATGTGATGTGTTCATTTGTGAGCAAATCAATCTGCAGATAACAAATCATCAGTGTACAGTCAGGAAGAAAACCTTCCCTGACAAAGACAACTGGATATGTTGTGTTAAGGAATGCACATTATCAGAGGAGGATACCCTGTACACACTCTCGTGTATAGCAAATTCTCTAACATTGATTGTTTGCTTTGTTTCTGCAAAAGAAACAAATTGGGCACTCGGCACACACTCAGTTTTGTATCTGTACTTCCATAATCACATAGGAGTCAGGTTGAGAGAGAAAGTTGGAATTTATTTAGGCCACAGCCAGGAACATAAAACAATTTAATAACTTGTAACATCCTTACTATCTAACAAAGCCTTCCTTTTCTGCAATCTTCTACTTCTACACAGGCATTGCCGTCCAATTACCCTGTCTCTGCTTTTTTTTGTGCCGTCCCTCTTAGCACACGTCCTTCGGCTTATCCCATTGAAGGATGTGCCTCCACAGCTGTACACAGCATCCCGGTGTCCCAGGCCTCCCAACCGTCCAAGCCGGGAGACAACAGTGTCAAATATTCATGTCCCTCATGTATCCGCTAATCTGCGGCAAAGCTTTTCTTTCATTAACTTTCAACTGAACCCACATGGTTTAACACTTAACTTTCAACCATTAACTGTCAAGGTGCTATGTGCCCGGCCCTAACTGACCTAACATATCCGCGCCCCTAGCTGTGACTAAGGTTGGAACCAGGGGCGGAAAGAGAAACGGTGCTCAGCTCTAACCTTTCTCATTCAAATCTTTTCCTGCTTCCCCCCTTGCTCAGCTCTCTTCAGTCCTTTGCCCCTCCTTTCCCTACTCCTCCTTGCCTTACTCTTAACCCTTTCCTCTCCTTAATCCTCCTGCTTTTCCTATCTGTTTTCTTCCTTCTAGAGCTTACACCCTCTTCTCCCCTAGCCCTCCCCCCCATGTCCTTCGCTGGCCTTTGGTCCGTTTGTGTTCGGCCCCCATCTGACATGGTTGCCTAGTTCTTTTTAAGAATGACAGCTTTATAGGATAACACAGAGAAACGCACAGTGCACTCTATATTCAGATGTACACGTAGCTCTCCACTTGTAGTTTCTGAGGATTTCTGATTTCCAGACAGATTCATCCTTGAATCTTATGGAATGGATTGTAGTGCACTGTGCTACCTTTATTAGAATCCAAGCAACAGGAAAAGAATAAAGAAAAGAATGTGTAGGAACAAGCAGGACGTGAGATATCCTTTGTCTAGCTTGATTACCATTGACATAATGGAGGTTTGAACAAAAGCCATAAGCTAAGTATAATATATGCAATGTAGGCAGTCTTATTTTCAGGAAATATTTTATTTAACATATTTTGTTGAAACAAAAGAAAATTTTATACAATATAACTTACAGAAATAAAACAAGGTAATGCAACTCTGTTCCTTCAGAGTGCACAATGTGAAGCTGAAAATGTGAAAATCTTCTATTAACAGTAAATTCAATGTCTATTAAGGTCTACATCTTTTTCACAGAAAAGGTGGGAAAAAAAAAGAATTTCCTATACACTTACACAACACATTCAAACATCACCCAGTCATTACATAAATGTAACAAAAAATATAAAAAAATTATCTTTAAACAGTAATCATAATACTTAGTAAATGAATTCATGCTCATTAATAGTGTACAGCATTATCATAAATGTTATTGAATCAATAATCCATCCAGTAGCCAAAAGTGGGGTATCTGTAAAATTCTGAAAAAGAAAACATGCCATAAAAAGTGTCCTATTTAGTGTCCAGAAAAATTATTGTTCAGCTAACATTGGTATGCTTCAGAGTGATTAAGCAAACACCTTATTCTGACATCAATTCAAAAAACCTGTTAGTACAGGAAGTCCGTACTCGAACATCCATAACTATTAACAGTGATACAAATTCAATCATATGCCTGCATGCTCTCGTATTTACATATGATCCTTTTAAAATTCTGTTTATTCAAATAGGCTGGAACAGCTCTGCCCTAGACTACCCAAGCGTATCTGCAAAATAAAGGAAAGACAAAAGTGACACACAGAACACAGAGAACAAGTCCATCTTTTCATTCATGCTTTTCTTCTCCCATGTGGCTATACAACTCTGAGGCTTGTAGACAATTGCTCTTTTGGGCAAAACCTCTAAGTCCTAAGTGTCTTTCCAATGTTCCAGCTTTCTGAATTTTGGCATCCACTTTGCGTAGTTTGTCAGGGCTCTCCCTTGTCCCCTATTTTGTTTAACATTTCTATGTGTTCTTTGAATTGTATAACTAAGAACATGGGAGGGTACCTATATTCGTACAGTGAAGATGCCTTTATTGTAGTGATGTTGCCTAAGGATTCGACTTTATGGCAATTGAAAATTTTGACCTATATTAATAAGGTTGAGTCATGGTCTTTTCAAAATTTTCTAAAATTGGTTTCTGCTTGGCAACAGTTCTCCAATTGTTCCACCTCTTATTTCATTGAACAACAGTGAATCTATGACTATTGTCAACTCCTCTAACGTTTTGGGCTTCATATTAGATTCAGCTTTGTCTGGTGAAGCCCAAATCTCCAACTTTTTAAAGTTGAAACAACTGAGGACTGTGTGCTCATGTTTTTATGAAATTCAATTTGCCATGTTAGTTCAAGCTCTAGTTATTTCTCAAATGGACTATTCTAATTCTCTATTTTCATGAATTTCAGAATCTTTAAAGAAAAAATGTCAACTTCTGCAAATACTGCAGTTAGATTGATTTTCAAAAGAAAAAAGTTTGATCAAGTGTTTCCATTGTTGGTCTTGGTCACTGGCTCCCAAATAAAGTTTGAGTAATGTTCAGATTAGCTTGTTTTGTGTTTAAAATTTTATCTTGTCTACTGAGCCCCCCCCCCACCCCACCCCACCCCCAAAACCCACATACGAAAGGAAAGAGAATACTGGTGAGTATATACTACCATCTGCTTGGCGAGAATGAACAGATAGGTGATACAATTATAACAAAAATTAGGGAAGATAACATAATTGAGAACAATATATCCCAACTAATAACTTTTCATATAAGCAGAGATTTCTCCAGGACAAGTGATTCTTATATTTCCATCCTCTAAGACTGTTCGATATAAAAAAGATCCTGGCATCATTTTTTTATAGAACCATTGAAATTTGGAATAATATTACCTTACCTGTGAAGAACCAATTCTCTTATGATTCTTTTCACAAATGTCTTTAGACCTATTTATTTTTTAAAATTCTTTGATTAATTGTTAATACTGTATATACTCTCAGTGTAGTTTTTCTTATTGTAGACTTCTCTGAACCTTTGAGGGATACATGAGTCTATAAGTATAGGATTAAATTAGATTAGGAAATAAAAACTTCATGTGTTTGGATGCTTCAACCCCAGTTCCACATTCAAGTGTAGATCCTCAAAGTATCATGCACTAGCAGATGGTTTCAAGAAATGTCTTGAGTAAAGTGATGTGGTAGCTATGTTAATCCACTTTTAAAGGTATAGAAATAAATTAAATGATACCTTTTTTACTGGACTAACAATACATTTTTTGATTAGCTTTTGAAAGTAACCCTTCTTCTTCAGATCAGAAATAAGCAAATGTTGACAAATATCAGAATATATAAGTGAAACACAAAAGCATTCCAATGACAGTCTCATAGGAGGAGGGTGGGGTGGGTCATGTGAGAAACAGGGAGAGCTGGGTGGGTGAGAGACAGGGAGAGATGAATGGCTGATAAGAGGGTGACAGAGCGGTATAATTTTATGGTTATGACTTTCCAGCAAGACTATATACATTTTTTACAAACTCATGCCCATGCCTATCCCAGAGAATGTGTCCCAAAGGCTATGCTCCTCTCAGATTCATGGGTCCAGACCCCCTGTGGCCTGACCTCCCTCCAGGGTGACCTTCACTTTGGTCCCACCCTAGTCTTGGGATGGGCACTCCCTGGCTCCAATCCCATGCTCCTGGGCTGGGTCTCTCCTCTGCCCACCCGATGCTCTCCTCCTCCACAGTTGCCGCTTTGCTGAGCCACAGTGCCACTTTACAGCCAATGATCACACTTCTTCTATTTGGGATTCCCCTTATCTCCTCCAGGCCAGTTGTAGGGGACCATCAGACAACCAAAGACGCCCCTAAAGGACATAACCATAGCTTTAGCTCCTTCAAAACTCCTCCCTTCCCCCATCACTCTTCAGTCCCAGGGCACTATCTCTCAGCATTTTATTTCAAAACTACTCCCCTTGGGCTGGGCTTCTTCCCACCCAGGGACCTCCCAGTCACTCCCCCCAACCTAACGGGATTATATCTGTTTTGTTTTATTTCTGTTTGTTACCAAGAAAAGTCTCTGAAGAATCTATGTGGCTTGACTTGTTCTAACAGTTTTGGGGGTAGACATTCATTTTGTAAGACCAACAATAAAGCTAACAAGAAGAAAACTCGTACCTTGTGGCCATAGAGCTAACTGCACTCAACCTCTACAATCAAAATTAAGTAATTGTATTTTTTTTCTGCTAAACATCGAACTTTATACTAGAGGAGATCATATGGTTCTGTACCCCCAACCAATTCGTATGTGAATCTGGGTGTCCAAATTGAATAAGTTCTTCACAATAACAAAAGTTCCCAAAACATTACTCATAACATTTTCCAAACCTCCAAGCCTCCAAATAATGCACACCTGGGCAGATACATTCCAACTAAAACTAAATGCAGAAAAAACACAATGCCTTTTACTCACATCACAACATAACACAAAACACTTCTCTACCATAACAACACCATACTGTTCTCTCCCGGTCTCAAAAAACTTAAAAATTCTTGGAGTCACCATTGATCGAAACCTCACTCTTGATGACCACGTGAAAAACACAATGAAAAAGATGTTCTACTCCATGTGGAAACTTAAAAGAGTAAAACCTTTCTTTCCGAGATACATCTTATGGACCCTGGTACAGTCAATGGTAATAAGTCATCTGGACTACTGCAACGCACTATACGCAGGCTGCAAAGAACAGACTATCAAAAAACTACAAACTGCCCAGAATACAGCCGCCAGACTCATATTTGGAAAAACTAAATATGAAAGTGCAAAACCCTTGAGAGAGAAGCTTCACTGGCTCCCACTTAGAGAACGCATTACGTTCAAGATCTGCATGATTGTACACTAGTAAATCATTCACACAGATGCCCCAATCTACATGCTAAACCTTGTAGACTTGCCTCCAAGAAACGCCACAAGATCATCCCGCAAATTTCTCGACTTGCACTTCCCCAGTTGTAAAAGACTAAAGTACAAGCAGATGCTTGCAACCATATTCTCGTACTTGGGCACGCAAGTGTGGAATGCACTGCCTACAGACCTGAGAACAATCGGTGAAACAACTATCTTTCACAAATCTCTTAAGACATATCTCTTCAGCAAGGCATACAATGAGAACTAATAGCCACAACAATCCACTCGACAATCCACTCAATTAAGATAACTCATCTACTATAGTTACCTAAATCACTCCTCTCCTTCTTCTTTTACCCTCATTTAACCTCTACACAACATTAAATGTATATGTCACCTTGCAATGACAATGTTAACAAAACTATGTAAGCCACATTGAGCCTGCAAATAGGTGGGATAATGTGGGATACAAATGCAATAAATAAATAAAATAAATAAATAAATAAACAAAATAAAGTGCCACTTAGCTGCAGTAGGAACTCCACCGATCATAACAAAAATACAGGGCCGGATTAAGGCCAACTGATACCCTAAGCACAGCCTAACAATGTTGCCCTTTGGCCCTTCTATTGCTTAACTGACAAGACATTCTGACTCAATAAGTGCTGAGAAATATCATTATTGTATGAAACAAAATATCACATATAAAAACAATGACGAACTATTAGAGGCAAAAAGATCATGCAGGCGTCTAGAAAGAATATGGTCCAAAGCAAAAACAGAAGACAACTGGAACATCTGGCTAAAATTACTAAAAGAATACAAATATAAAATTAAAAAAGCCAAAACTAACTAACTAATACCAGAAAGCTCTATTCTTTGGTTAATAATCTACTTAACACACAATTCCTGACCGTAACCAATGAATCTACTTCCTTCGCAGACCAACTAGTAAATTACTTTGAGAAGAAAATCAATAAAATTAGACAAGATATGAAAGGCTCTATCACCAATATTGACAAATATATTCTTCCATCAGTCAGTTCTGATGTATGCCACCCAGCAGACAGACCATGGTCTGACTTCTCCCCTCCCATATTGGATCAGGTAAAAGTTTTTCTATCCAAGTACGCAACATCACAATGTATTTTAGACACATGTCCCATATATCTTCTAAGGTCAGCTCCCGACCTATTTATCAGTTGCTTACAATCATACGTATGTATTCCCTGAAAATGATGGCAAAATAATTCTAACACCTATCCCAAAGAATCCTAAGGTCAGTAGAAGCAAAAACATCTAATTATAGACTGGCCGCCTCTATTGCTTTATTTTTAAAATTGATGGAAGGTGTAGTAGCTAGTCTGCTCATGGAGTTCCTACAGGCCTTTCCATCCTTCACAGTACACAATCAGGATTCTGGCCATCCTTTAGCACTGCTCACCACCCTTACTGCAAATTTCAGAAAAGAGTTGAGCATGGGGAGAAAAATCACAATTTTACAATTTGATATATCCAGTGCCTTTGACACAGTTGACCATAATATATTGTTATATTTATTAGACCATTTTGGTCTAAGGTGAGTCCACGGTTTCCTAATATCAAGATCCTACCAAGTAGGGCTGGTGGTTGGGAGGTGGGGATAGTGCTGGGCAGACTTATACGGTCTGTGCCAGAGCCGGTGGTGGGAGGCGGGGCAGGTGGTTGGGAGGTGGGGATAGTGCTGGGCAGACTTATATGGTCTGTGCACTGAAAAAGACAGGTACAAATCAAGGTAAGGTATACACAAAAAATGACACGTGAGTTTATCTTGTTGGGCAGACTGGGTGGACCGTGCAGGTCTTTTTCTGCCGTCATCTACTATGTTACTATGTAAGTAAAACAATCAGGTCATATTTCCTCACCCTGGGACTCTATATATGGGGTTCCACAGGGCTCTCCTTTGTCACCCATATTATTCAATATCATGATGGCACCACTGGGTTACTTCCTGGACGCTCACTGATTTAATTACTTCATATATGCTGATGATGTCACCATTTATAGCCCATTCAAAAGGGAATTACTAGAAATTATACATGAGATTAAAACCAGTGTAGATCTGATGGAATCTTGGGCATCCAGTTTCAAACTCAAATTAAATTGGGAAAATACTAAATTCGTCATACTTACCAACCCCTATCAACCCATTTCACTTTTTAAAAACTTCATTATTGACAACACATCATATGTCTTAGATCAATCAATGAAAATCATGGGCATCACCAGCATTTAAAATTCGAAACTCAGATCAAAGGTGGTCTCGAGCGTCTTCCATACACTATGAAAGTTAAAAAGGTTGCGTCCTTTCTTACCAAGCTCCACACTTCATACTATCACCTAATCTCTGGTACTGTCCAAATTTGATTATTGTAATACCATATATGCTGGTATTAAAATCTCACTCTTTAAAAAATTACAGACAGCACAAAATACCACTTCCTGCTTTCCATGCACTGCTCCTCACTTTGAGAAGGCATCCCCTCCTTGTTGAAACTCAACTGACTTACCATAAATGCCAGGATCATCTTTAAAATATGCATATCTGTTTACCAAATCATATATGGGTTATCACCTTCCTACATGCAGCAACTAATTGATTTACCTTCTTGTAATACAGTAAAAACATCTAGAGAATACCTCACACTCCATTATCTAAACTACAAAGGTCTTTCTTACAAATCAATCCTTGTCTCAAGCTTCACATAGAGTACCAAACCATGGAATTTTCTATCCAAGCAATTAAGGTAGTTAGATTATCTGAGATTCCATAAATTACTAAAGGCTTTTCTATTAAGTACATGTCGTATCAAAAGACAGTAAACTAATGTTGCTGTCTCTCTTATATGTTTCAACATATCCAATACTCTCTCCTAGCTTTATGACAAACACACAATTATCCCTAATATGTTAGAATGTTATAATTAATTACCTGACTGTATAAAATTTTTGATGTTTTCTTGAATGTAAGCCACATTGAACCTGAGCTTGTTCGGGATAATGTGGGATACAAATGTAATTAATTAATTAAATCAGAAAAACACTAAAATTTAGGTTGAATAATAGGTGTGGCAGACGGCAGTAAAAGAGTTAAGGGCATGATAATTAGGAGGAAAAAAATCTGTGGTGCCTCCTTTTCAGTGGTCCCCTGTGCACATGCTTATTTTGCTTAATGAATAATCCAGGGCTGCAAAAATGCCAAACCACCATGAACAGGATTGCCAACATTTCTGAAGCCTTGTTGACAAGAAGTTCATATTTCCACAACATGGTTCATGTTTCAGGGGAACACTTTAGTGCATTTCTTCTAAATATCGCCATGATTTCACAGCGTTTTGAATGTAAGCAACTCCTCAGTGCCCATAAATTCTGCGGAAGGAACATGCAGAGAGTCACCTAATTAAAACAAACCAATCACAGAGTTGGGCCCTGTTTACTAGCTGCAGTGTAGGCGCGCTACCATTTTTAGTGCGTGCTAAAAATTAGCTTACAATAATGCTAGAGACACCCATATATTCCTGTGGGTGTCTCTAGCATTAATGCACGCTAATTTTTTATCGCATGCTAAAAATGGTAGCATACCTTAGTAGACAGGGCCCTTTATGTTTTCAACAACAAAGAGGGCCACTCTACTTCAGTGTTTAACACCTTTGAGGACACAGCATGCAGATGAAAAATCCAAAACATTAATTTAACAGTTTTTGAAAGTCCCCTCCCCAAGCCCAACTTTTTTTTAAATTCAAATTTATATACCTTTACAAGTTTACAAGTATTACACTTGTTACAAGCAATACAGATATAAGTGAAACACATATTCAAAATGAATCACATTCATAATTAAAGAAACAGTATTAAATCACCATATCTTCCTTAGACCACTATTAATGGGGAGGAATCTAAATGATTCAGGGAATCTAAATTAAAGACATTTGCAATAAGAAAGGCATAGCCCTATCTACCACCATTAATACATTAAACTGGATTCATGACTTGACAAGCTTTTTCATATTTATAAATTCTCTCAATTGAGTCGGAACAAAAAACACATACTTTGTACCTAAATATTTTACAACACACTTGCAGGGATAAGCAAGTAAAAATGTTGCCCCCAAAGACCTGGTTTCCTCTCTCATTTCCAGAAACTGCTTTCTCCTCTCCTGAGTGGTCTTAGTCACGTCCGGGAATATCCACAATTTTTGACCACAAAATGTTTGTTGAAAATTTTTAAAGTATAGTTTTAATACTGCATCAAAGTCTTGCTCAAATACAAAGGATATTAGGAGGGTAGCCCTAACTGCTACCTCAGAAAGTGAGTCCTCTAATATCAATGAAATGTCCTTCAATTCCTCAACTTTCTCCAAATTTTCAGAAACACCTTCTCGATCCTTCCTTGTGGGTAAAAAGTAAATCTTGTTAATCGGCGGAATATTTTGTATAGGAAATTTTAAATTCTTCACAAGAAACTTTTTAAACAAATCATATGGTGGTATTCCTATTGGTTTGGGGAAATTGAGAATTCGCATATTCAGTCGTCTGTTATAATTCTCAATTTGTTCAATCCTTTGACGCATATTCACATTATCTTTCATCATTACAGAAACTTTCTCTTTAACATTCACAGTTTCTTCCTGAGAGTGTTTTTCCTGGTCTTTTAGGTCCTGTTTCAGCTTTTCCATAGATTTGGAAAGCTGATCAACAGTTTTTGCAAGTTGTTGTGTCTCCTGGGTTGAATTAATTATTAAGTCTTGCATTTTTTTGCATTGATTGCCAAAGCATGTCAAGTGTTACCACTCCTGGTGGGTTTCCCCGTATTGGATTACATTCCACTACCACCTCCAATTTCGGGGGGGGGGGGGGGGGGACCCTCTCCACTAGCCACACCATCTCCGACTTCCGGGCTGTGTAGGTCAGCTACCCCTTCCCGAGCTGCAGCAGGGCAGAGTGGTGTTCCAGTATTCGGGGGAGACAACGAGATCTCAACCTCCAAAGACGTCTGAGCCCCTGCACCAGCGTCAATCGGGTTTCCTCCTCCCGCTTCAAACGGTGGACGCCGAACTGTGAATTCGTCGAGAGTTCACTGCACCGGAGAGGACGTGCAAGCCTGAGAAGGTAAGGCTCTCACCGTCCCCTTTCATTTGGTGTGGGGCATTGTTAAAAGAAGAAAAAGAAAGTTTTCAGGAAAAAACTCTCTGACCGCTTCGCAGCGTTCAGCGTGTCGGCGCCATCTTGACTCCTCCCCCAGCAAGCCGCCCAACTTTTAAATGATCATGAACAGTTTTGGATTTTTCATCTGCAAGCTGTGTCCCCAAAGGGGCTGAACACCATGTGGCCCTCATAGTAGGTCACTCCCTCAGATAAGTTCCATGCATTATGCACTAGGGCCTGGCAACCTTCATGTTCCATCATGTGGGGTTTGTTATTTGGTAGCCTGCTCTTCATTGTTATTACAGTGTACCCTCAATTCTCTAATCCCTGGGGCACTAAAGTATTCCTACGGATCCTCGTATTGAGTTCTGCTGAAACCACAGCCCTCACTTTCATCATCAGTTAGTATGAAATGACCCTGGGTTCAGACTACATGGAGCAATTTGCAAGTTGCTAGATACAAGTAATTACCCAACATACAGTAGTTATCCAGGGCACATACTGCCATGGGCTCAATCTTCTCACTTTTGGCTCTCGATTTTTCTCTCATTTGCTACTTACATGGTCTACTGGGGCTATTCATAAGTACATAAGTATTGCCATACTGGGACAAACCGAAGGTACATCAAGCCCAGCATCCTGTTTCCAACAGTGGCCAATCCAGGTCACAAGTACCTGGCAAGATCACAAAAAAGTACAATACATTTTATGCTGCTTATCCTAGAACTGCATTCTCACGATCTAAAAATCTTAAAGAGATCCTAAGTCCAGCTGCTTTGCCGATTTTATCAAAGGACAAAGAACAGTTGCGATCTACAGGACATTATAAATGCATGAAATCACGTTGCAAAACATGTCCAGCCACTATTGAAGGGACTTATTTCACATTCAAAGATAGAACAATTACATTGAAAAGTTATACTTCTTGCCGTTCAACAGGCATTATTTATTACATAGTTTGTCCGTGTAACAAATACTACATCGGCAAATCAATCAGATCTCTACATGAAAGATTGATAGAACATCGCTCACGCATCAATGCTTAAAATTTGGGAGCGCCACTTGTTCAGCATTGGGTGTCTCTCAAACACACTTTAGAAGACTTAAAATGCATGGTAATAGAGCAGGTACTTCCCTCTAGAAGAGGAGGTGATCTCAATAGAAGAATTCTTCAGCGTGAGACCTACTGGATTTTCACTCTCGATACAATAGAACCAGCAGGATTAAATACATATATCCAATGGGGGAGTTTTTTCTAAATCTAAATCAGAAAGAGTCTTTCCGAGACAGTTTATGCAGTGATTTAGCCTCGATACTGCCCATTGGTTCTATTGTTGGATTGAAGTTTTGTTTTGGAGTATTTTTTGACCCAATTGCATGATATACTATGGAACACATATATACATTTTTCTATATAAGTTACGAACACTGAATTTATACTTTTTGAGAACTTCTGACGTTCCTCACGTATGCACGTTCTACGTAATGTTATCAGCTGTCTAGATGAGATTAGATAAAACGCCATCGCCATTTTGTTCATTTCAAAGGATTGTAACCAGCACATACTGAAGCCTGGGGCATGAATCGGGTAAGCCTTGAACCGCTTTTTAGAAAGACCTTGCGATCATATAATTTAGTTTAATAGTAGGTTAAGATAAATACATATGAGACTTGACGTCTGTTTTCTCTTTTTCTTCGACAGAACTATAGCCACTCCCCCTTGACAAAGTTTGTACGAAACGGGTACCTGTCGGGGATTTAAGAGGGCACCTTTTCGCCTAAGATAAGTGCAGTGTGTTGCTTTTTGACAAATATATATTTACTGAAGAAAACAGAGCAAGTTGCTTTTTGTGATTATAAAAGGGTTGGTGGAGGTGGAGTCAATGATTATGACATGAATATATGTATTATATTCACCTATTGAGTGAAAACAATATTACTATCTACAGACAAATTGTGTATGAGACTCCCTTTCACTTTAGTCCAAATAGTATTTAAGACTATCGCATCGCCATACACACACTCTGTGTATTTTGTTTGTTATTTTATCCTAGAAATAAGCAGTGGATTTTCCCCAAGTGGACTTTTCCTTTAGGAAGCCATCCAAGCCGTTTTTAAACCCCGCTAAGCTAACTGCTTTTACTACATTCTCTAGCTGATCCTTCCTCCATGGACATCTTTCTCCTCAGGGATCTCATGAATGATTACCCTTTCTCCCTTGCTTTAGGGTCATACAACTATATAGGGAGCATTTGTTAAACTCTGTTGAACACAGGGTTGGAATAATAAGTGTAAACAGTCTTGCCAAATTCCTCTTGGGTCAACTTGTCTGACTAGAGTTGACCAGAAAAAATGGCCTGTCTGAATATTGATCTCTGCCCCATTGAAAATGCATGCAAGCATTCATAACCCACATATATATGTCTTGCTTACCTATGGGTGTATTTAGGGACTGTATGGGAGTGCACATACAGTCCGTGTGATGTTCAAATGCATACACACTGTTTTAGCCCTGCTTGGCTGCCAGTAAGAGAAAGCAGGCACAAAGTATATAGGTCCTTTTAGAGACCCTTTTACTAAAGGCTTGCCATGCGGCAATCCAGAACTACCACCAGCCCAATGTGCCGGCGGAAGTTCATCCCAGCTTGTGCCATTTCTGGTGCTAACAGAAATTTTAAATATATACGCAGGGGGTTACCCAGCTATAATCAGGCAGCATTGCGCACTGCCCAGTTACCACCGGGTTAGCGTGAGAGCCCTTGCTGCCACCTCAGTGGGTGGTGGTAAGTGCCCCCCCACTCACCCCCCCCCCCCAAAATGGCCACACTGCAAGTGTGACCTTACCGCATGGCCATTTCTTTTTTTCAGCCTTTATACCCGCTGCAGTAAAAGGGGAAAAAATACACTCTGCTGCTAGCTCAGGGCCCCTTTTACTGCAACTTAGTAATAAGACCCCTTAGTGCAGACACTTTGCACTTGCACATTTTTAAAAGAAAATAAGACGCCTGGTTTCCCTTTGAAGCTTTGCCACAGTGTATCCTGGCTAAAAGTACTGGTGTGCATTGCAATCAACATGGGCTATTCACAGTTGCCTGGTACTTTCCTAGCTTATCTGTACATGAGTTTCATTCAAGACCTGATCAATTAAGGTAGGCCTCTTGCTCAAATTTTTTTTACCTCAGGAGCACAGGGGATCAAAACTTGCACATTGAGTTTAGATATAACTATTCGTCAATAAGGCTCTCCAATCCAGAATGGGTATACATTTTGAAATACTTTAGTATATCTACATAAAAATTACAGCCTTGATGCAATGAATAGCAGAATTGTTTTAATAATTTTCTTTAGTGTGCTGATAGGCAGTATAAATAGGATAGAAAGATGAATTGGGACCATAATAATGGTGTTTCCTAACAGTTCGGTTAGTCTCATGACAGCTTGTCCATTAATTAAAATCTACTGTTGTCAAAGCATGAAGCCTGCTGTGCGTATTGTATTAAACAATGCAGAAGAGAGTCTGAGAGAAATCATTTTATTCTGAAAATCTCCATGTCTTTATGATCTTTCAGTCTGTTTTAATTGATTCTTTTCAGATCCCTGATGTGCTTTCTCTATATCAGCTCTGTAAAGCTTTGAATCAAACATTTTGTTCTAATCAGTATATCATAGTTTGACAATTAATCTTTATTCCCCCTCCCCCATTCATTCTGAGATATCACTTATCATCTGACAACTTCCTGGAGAATGGCAATGACTATACTTACATGTTCCGTCTAGCCCAGTATCCTGTTTCCAACAGTGGCCAATCTAGGTCACAAGTACCTGGCAGAAACCCAATTAGTAGCAACATTCCATACTACCAATCCCAGAGCAATTCTATATCTATCTCAATAGCAAACTGTGGACTTTTCCTCCAGGAACTTGTCCAAAACATTTTAAAACCCAGATATTAACTGCCGTTACCACATCCTCCAGCAACAAGTTCCAGAGCTTAACTATTCATTGAGTGAAAAAATATTTCCATGTGACTCCATTGAGTGTCCCCTAGTCTTTGTACTTTTCGAAAGAGTAAAAAAATCAATTCACTTTTACCTGTTCTACACCACACGGGATTTTGTAGACCTCAATCATATCCCCCCTCAGCAGTCCCTGTTTCATTTTGTTCGCTCTGCCTGTGATACACCACTGTTATATTCTTGTATTAATATTGAAGATTATACTAATAAATAGTCTAAGTGCATGAAATTGTATTTTTGAACCTTTTCCTGATGTACTTTTAACCTTTTTGAATATGCCGTTGATTTTGAATTTCTTTAAATTGTGGCAATACAATGATAATAAACTGAAATCTATCCTGCTCCTATGTATAAACCGCAGAAGAATTGGTTAAGTGCTGGCTCCACTCCTCTAAGTGGCTGACAGCAAGGATTTTACCCCCTCAGGAAGAAAGCAGACCTATCAGGAATATACAAAGATGATCAGAGTGCATTACTTCAGTCAAAGACTTGCACAACTTGGGGTCAATGCATGCAGATCTGTCTTATGCATATTCATTGTGGACATCCTGAAAGCCAGACTAGCTAGAGAGTATTCCAGGACCAACCACAGTGTAGGAACGTAACATATCCATAAAGGCAAAACTAGTAACGATTTGCTAAAGGTTTCTTTAGAACAGTGGTTTTCAAATCAGTCCTCAAGGACCACATGGTCAGACAGGTTTTCAGAATATATGAGAGAGATTTGCATGCATATTTATTGTGGATATCCTGTAAACCCAACTGGCAAGGTGGTCCCAGAGGACTGGGTTGAAAACCAGTGCTTTAAAGTATACATAAAGATTGCCTGGGGGATCTAGGTATTCCTCCTACTATTCATGTGGCTTGCGTACTGGAAATAAAAAAAAATTCTGATATTTAGGAAAGATCTACCTGCAACAGTGACAGTGCACGGTAAGTTGCCATAAACTAACTGCAATTCGCAGCCAACACCTATTCCCCTCCCATAACCCAGTCATTTCCCACCCCATAATATGGTATGTAGTTCACATGTGAAATAGCATGTGATGTCACCCAGTAAGGTACGGGTTATCGCAGCTGTGCACTTACAGTTATCGTGCACTCACTCACACACCGAGCACCTACTTTTCTTTATAGCAGGTTCTCAGTCCAATCCTTGGGACAGACCCAGTCGGTCAGGTTTTCAGAATATCCACAATGAATATGTATGAGATAAATGCACATACATTACCTCCATTTTATGCAAATCTATCTCATTGCGGGTATCCTGAAAACCTGACTGACTAGATGTGTCCCCAGGACAGGGTTGAGAATCCCTGCTTTATAGAGTATCAGAATAATTGGGTATATTTGCGGGTAAGTAATTATTTCCAAGCACTTATGGTAACCATAGAAGTGTTTGCACCTAAATGCTGGACTATTCTATAAGTTACATGTGAAAGTGTGAGTCCCAGCCTTGCTCTGGCCAGTCGTCACCTATATGTTTTCCTACCTGTAAAATACATGCTGTGTATGATGTGCGTTCATTTACAAAAAGGAGGATTTTTGGTGTGTACCGATGTATAGGCACCCATATGTACATATATGTCATTATTCTAATCATTAGGGGTCCTTTTACGAAGCTGCAGCAAAAGACGGCCTGCACTGGCATCGGTTCATGTTTTTGACATGCCCCTAGGTCCCCTTGTACCGCAGCAGGTAAAAGGCAGATCTTTGCGTTTTTTTCAAGAAATGACCATGCGGCAATTGAAGCACTTGCCACCACCCGCTGAGGCGGTAAGGGCTCCCATGCCACCCATTGTGGCGGTAAGGGCTCCCATGCTAACTTGGTGATAACCAGGCAGCACGCGACACTGCCTGATTACCGCCGGGTACACACCAGCGCTACAAAAATTGAAATATTTTTGCAGCGCCGGAAATGGCGCATGCAGAGGGAGGGAACTGCCACCAGGCTTTTCTGGTAGTCCAGTGGTACTTCCCTTTTAGCGAGCAGTAAGCCGCATTGGGCTTACCGCCGCTTCGTAAAAGGGTCCCAGCCGCACATAATCAGTGCATAAATATTAGCATCTATTTTACAGAATTACCCTAGATGGGGTCTGGCCTGTCCACTCCTCTGTGAGTCTTCTTAGGCAGGAAGCTACCACAAAACACCTCAAAGGCAAATTCTTTTATTCTTTCATCCAAGTCTGCAAGGAACCACTTTCTGGCCTTACACTGACAGAGAAGCTCTCCTCATTGTATTATCCTGCCCAGAGCTCTGCTTAGAAGCAAAAACTCCTTCCTCTGAGCACAAGAAGGACACTTCTGAGGCCTCTGCCACATATACAGCAGCCATGTCGACGAATATTGACCTCTGCATGTTTTGATCAGCTATGAAAACAATATGTTAAAGGCATGAGAGAAATACAGTTTATTTTTGTATAAGCCTTCAAAATAGCATTAGAGTTGATAGTCAAAATGATTTAACCAGCCAGAAAAGTCTTCTGGCTAGTTAAATCACTTGTTTGGGGCTAATTCCTAATTTTTAGCAGCATTTAACCAGTTAGCACCAAACTGAAAAGCGGCTATTTTGAAAACAGAGTCAGCTCTTGGTCGGTTAAGTGTTGATACTCAGTACTTAATCGGCCAGGTTAACCACATAAATAGGACCCCATAAAAGTCAGTCCTATCTTTATACGGTATCTTTATAGCTGTTTAAGTAATGAATATCATTCTAGGGGGCTCATTTTCAAAGCACTTAGATTTACAAAGTTCCATAGGTTACTAGTTACACAATGTAATTCAATCGTGTTTGTGTAGTGGAAAGATTTACCGTAAAAAGAAAAAAAAAAACCAGAATAAACCCTGCTACTTATCTATGAGTGATTTTCCTCAAAATCTACTCCATAGGCAGGGGAGGGTTAATCAGAAAAAGACTGAACACAGCTCAATCAAAGATTCAAAAGACCTTACGTTCTGCTGATGTGCAGAATGGGTTGCTTTTACTCTTACTGGAAGAAGTTAGGGGACTGATCACAGCCTTGCATGATCCATTTGTTATTGAGTTACCCCCATTAGAAGGAATTCATTAAATAGTGCTGAAAATTCAGTGCCACAAAATATAGCGCTAACCTCTATTTAGTAAAGGGAATGCCGTGGCAAAAGATAAGTTTACTACAGGAGTTTGTTCCTAAACCGCGGCTGCCCGTTCCAACAGGCAAGCTGATTTTCAAAGATTTCACACATCCGTTTACAGAGACACTGGACACATATATATTTCATAGAGTCCATTTCCAAATTCTGACCCCTCAGGCAGGCGTTGTTTAACGCCGAAACACGGCCCGTGTCGGGTCACCTATCAATAAATACTCCTGTTGTCTCAGTCTTGAAGGCCCAGTGTTGCTTTTTTTCTGTGTATTTAACTTTTGGGCAACATACTTATGCCTGCTAAAAGCAGGTATAAATGCTGGCAACAACTTAGGTGCACTTTGGGTGAATTCTGTCAATTCATGCACAACTTTCTGGAATGCCCCGACATGCTCCTGGCCATGCCTTCTTTTCAGATAAGCTCAATTGAAGTTAGGCTCCGTGCTTTATAGAATAGCACACAGTGAGATGCGCCCACAAATATTTAAGACTGTTAATTAACATCCATAATTGATGTTTCTGAGCTCATTAGTCAATCTATTTGTGCACGCATCTCTGATGCGCACACCAAGTTGGGTGCAGAAATTTGGGTGCGATATATAGAATCTGGGAGATTGTGTGTTAGTGCATGCTAAAGTGGTAGTGTGCTTTTCTAAACCTAGTCTTGAATTTTCTAAAACTCTCTCTCAATAATAGCTTTCATTATATAGACATCAGTTCACCTATTTTGAGGTCAGGCAGGAGGTCCAACATCAGTATAGCAATTTTACGTATCAGAACATAATAATGAAGCTCGTGCATAGGGAAATGAGGCAGCTAATACACTCTGCACCTCAGAGCAGGATGAGCCCAAAATGTGTCATTTGTCCATTTTCACTCTACCCCATCAAGTCTCTCAGTCAGTGCCTCCACCAGCTTTGTATTATCCTGCCCAGAACTCTGCTTAGAAGCAAGAACTCCAGAATGTTCCTCCTCTGAGCACAAGAAGGACACTTCTGAGGCCTTTGCCACATATACCGCAGCCACTATCTACCCAAGTAGTTATTCCTTTCAACCTCCTGTCTGACCTCAAAATAGGTGAATTGATGCCTACATAATGAAAGCTATTATTGAGAGAGTTTTAGAAAACTCAAAACTAGATTTACAAAAGCACACTACATCTTTCACTCAGTTACGTTTGTTGTACCAATTGAAGCCAATGTTGGCCTTTTTTTATTTTCGTTTTGTTGTCCTAAGTATGGTGATATTAAAGATAGACTATTGCAATTCTCTGTATTTGGGGGAATCTAGTACTAGGGTTAAAGTGTCGCAGGTGGTGCCGAATGCTGCTGCAAGGGTGATTGTGGGTGTCGAGGTGGGATCATCTTACTTCCACCTTGAGGCAGCTATATTGGTTACCCTTGAGATTTAGGGTTCAGTTTAAAGTTCTATATCTGTTTCACCAGACAGTCTATGGGAAGGTTCCATGGTATCTCCATTCTGTGCTGAAATTGTTTGTCTCTGCTAGGGGGTCTGCGATCTGACCTTGTGAAAAAATTAGCAACTAATTGCAGCAGGTTTTTTGGTTGCAGGTCCAGTGCTATGGAATGCTTTGCCCAACTACTTGTGTTTTTGTACGAATGCAGGACACTTCAAGAAGCTGTTGAAAACTTGTTTTTTTATTCAGGTAGTCAGAGTCCAGGAGCTGACATCTGGGGGGTTGTGTGGGATAATACAGTAATTGTTCGTTTTTAGTATTTTGTTTGTTACACTGTTAGCCGCTTAGGTTTAAGTGGGGTGTAAGTTTTATAAATAAATACTTTAGCATGCCCTAATGCATTGGGGGAATTTTATGGTAGGAGCCTGTTATGCAAAGGAAAGTAGATGCCAACTTCCCTTCATGGAATACAAGTATAAGTGGTATTTCACGTATACGCACTTTCACTAACTACACCCTCTCCAAAAGACATTACACGATGTGATACCTGTAAGCAAGCCTTCTCCGGAGTAGCCCCCACACTCTGGAATGCATTGCTTGAAAGGCTCCACTTAACACGAGACTACCTCTACTTCAGGAAGCAGGTGAAAGCTTGGCTCTTCAACCAAGCCTTTAACAGAAGAAGTAACTAACTTCACTCACACACACAAGAATTGACTCGGGCTGCACATACTGCAGCGGGACATGTTTATCCAATCCTACCCTAGCTGAGATAATATTTAACCATCTCTCTGACCTCACGTGCAACTTTCTTCAAATCAATCACCTTACTATCTAATTCTTCCTACTTTCTTACTCATCTATATGTTACAACTTTGCTTTTCCCCTCACTACCAATTATAATGTTCTAGTATATATTGTGTTGCCATTGAAGGTAGTATACCATGCCATACTTGTATTGTTGTTCGAATATTTTTACTGCTCTAATTGCCTACTGCTCATGTTTGATCTATTCTTACTGTACACCGCCTTGAGTGAATTCCTTCAAAAAAGCAGTAAATAAGTCCAAATAAATAAATAAATAGGTGCGATCATTTACACCAGCCATAGAGCTGGCACTTGTGTGCACATATGGGCTAGTGATATGTATATAACTCTTAGTATTTTATAAGTTACGCATGTAAATGTGCACCCAGTCCACACTGCCTAGAGTTTGCCCCCCTGCATGCTCACCTGTAAAATATGGGCTATTGCCAATATGATCACAATACTATGCAAGTGCTAATGTGAAGCATCTATTTATACTACTGGGAGAAAGGGGGAAAAGACCTCAGACGCTCAACTACTTCTATCAAGAGATAATATCTTGAAATTCATTGACTGCCTCATGGACAGTTATATGTTGAGTTCTCTTGTCATAGGTTTAAAAAAAAAAAAAAACTCCTCCTCATCATTTTTAATATGCAAAGTTACTATGCTCTTTAAGCAATTTTTTTTTATTTTAAGTTATCAATATTTATCTTACTTTCTTCTTGGTATCCTAAAATATATTGCAACAAATCCTGGCTGAAAGCTAGCGGCTTAACTGGCTTGCAGGCCAATTAGTGTCGCTCGACAAAGCTCTGCTCTTTTACAATAGCTTTCTCAAGAGCTGCACCTGGACCTTTGCCGTAAAGTCCTACAATAAAGAGAATAGACCCAGTTCTAACAAACATAGCTATGGCCTATAACAAGCACTATGTTTTTCTAGCTGTACAATACCTTGCTCATTGCCGGCAGTTGTCTCTGCAATCATTCAGTCACTGAAAGTAGCAAAGATGGTGCCCACAGCTTTAAAAGATGCCAAAAGTTAATCAGGGCTTCTAATTGTTTAAAGGCACAAGGTTTTCCTTTCTTTTTGTAATACAAAGGTGACAAGTTAAAAATATACTTTCCAATCTATGCGTATATTGTGGCCCTTAGGAATTAAAGATTGAAGTCTAGAAATCCAGCGTTGTTCTTTCTGAAGTATTTGCAAAATAGTGCATAGGCACATGTCCAGCATATACAAGTGTATACTCACAAATATAATAATATTCTGAACACTTGTACATGTGACTGACATATAAATATTAACAGCTACTTTAAAGAATTATCTCATGTTAGTAAATAGGTCTTATTTAATAAAATGGGGCAAACGGGAAATAATGGGGTCCTTTGACTAAGTGGCAGTAAGCACTCATGCACGCTTACTGTACAAGAAAATGAACTACCATGAGATGCGCTCAGGTGTCCCACGATAGTGTTGGCATCTGCGCACACTTCCCATGCATTAAGAAATACTGGGGGCATGTTTAGGGCGAGAAGTAGGCATACCCAGAGCTAATTGGTTAGTACAGCTACTTTGCCACACACCTACCGATTAGTGCATGGTTAGCATGTGAGCCCTTTCCTCCTACTAAATAGGTGTCGGTAAGGACTCATGTGCTAATGGCCATGTACTAATTGGGAAATTAGCACATGGCCATTAATTGAGAAAATGAAACATCAGTCATTTTAAAGATGCACTAAAAGTGGCCTCAGTGCACCAGGGTAACCCATACACTAGTCATAGCACAGGCCAAGGGTTCCAATGTATGTTAATGCCTGTTAATACATTTTAGTAAATATAGCCCTAAATGTTGCTGACACTCATTACTTAGTCTTGGAACCAGGGTTCAAATCCTGCTAATGCCACTGGAGTCCTTCAGACTTCAAACTCCATTGCTTCAGATACAAACTGAGGGACGGATTTACTAATGTGTGTTAACATTTGAATAGGTACTATTGCACATGAATGTACGTTAATATCATTCCATGTCTGCCAATGGAGCCTTTTTATAATAATTCATGTTGACCACGGTAATGCGAGTTCAATGCAAATTACAACTTGTTAAAGCATTAGCACAGGTTAGTAAAACTAGTGCTTAGATTGTTAAGCCTCTAGGGGGAGAAAAATACCTACTGTTCTTGAAATGTAACTCACCTTGAGCTACTAATGAAATATGTCGTCTAAAAACAAATAAATAAATGTTCCTGATTTTTCAGTGTTCTCGAAATCTTGATTACTATAGTAGTAAATGCAATGACCACCATGACCAAATATCTTTCAACCAGGGAGCAGGTACAGTCAGAGTAGTGTGGTTGACTCATAGTCAAAGTTCTCATGGAGCTAACTGCTTTTCTGGTTATATTACATTCATGAAATTTCATATTTTTTTCCTATAGGCATTTAAAATTTACTCCACAGAGAAACTTGATGACATTCTAACCAACTCATTGAAAAGAAAGATGCCTTCTTGTAAACTTACCATGTTTCTAAATGAAGACATAAATTGTGACCAAGAAAGTAAGTTTTCCTTTCTATGCATTTTATTCAGTACATATGTTATGTTATATATCCTGTCTAATCCCTGCAAACAGGTTCAATGCAGGTAACATTACAAGAGCCAAAACATAACTTCAGGAGATACTGTTAAAATATCAGTTACAAGTTAAAAGATTCAGTGAAAAAATAGAATGTTAAGACTTTCTGAAAACGCAAGTAATCAGCATTTAAGCGGACCAAATGTGGCAAAGAATTCCAGTTTCACAGAAAGAAAGGGAAATAATTTAGAAAACGATGGCATTAGTCAAATATTTCTTACAGACATCCATAATTGGTTGTGCCAATTAGTTGAACTAAATTAGAAAGAATCTCTGGCAAAGAATCTGTCAAAAATTTATGAACCAAACAGCAAGTTTTAAAGCAATTCTAGCTTTATCAGACAGACAGAATAACTAAACTTGTCGCATGATCAAACTTAGCTTTACCAAAGATTAGTTTAGCGGTGGTATTCTGGATTAACTGCAACTTCAACATCAGTTTTGATGACATGCCTATATTTCTATATCCCATCAGTATGGGCATGATTTTATAACAGCATACCTACGTAAGAAGTCCATAAAGATGCCAATTTGAAGCCTATTTTATATAGACTCCTATGTGCTTTTATAAAATAGGTTCCCCAAACCAACCCCTGAAGCACGTGAATGTATGGTCTCCTGTACCATTAGGCAGACTAGTCATCCACCTAGACAGCACAGATCTTGGGGATGCACCAGTGCGGCAATCAGCAGCAGCTCTAAAAAAAAATGAGGAGTCTCTGCCATGAGACTTTGAGCTGAGGTGCTCCATGTCCACTTCAAACAGGAAGTTCAGACTGAGCACAACACAGCAGGTCTTGAGCTTGTATCTCTGTTTCGAGGCCCTGCACCAGCCACTTTCACTTTGCTTTATGGTTGGCTTGGTGGAAGTTGGCAGTGGTGGAAGCAGCTGGAGCAGTGCAACTCCAGGTAGGGAATAGAAGGGACAGTGCTGGACAAGGGTATGGTGGGGGTAGGGAAAGGGAGAGGGAGAGACTGGACATGAGGAGAGGTAGCGAAGGTGCAATGCTGGATACAACACCTTGATGTTAGGGAAAGGGAGATGCTGGGCTCCTAAAGTCCATCTAGTTCAGCATCTTGTTCCTAATGGTGGCCAATCCATGTCTAAAGTATCTGGCAGGATCCCCAAGTGTAGCAAGATTCCATGTTATCTATCCCCAGGAATAAGCAGTGACTTTCCATAGGTCTGTCTCAGTAATGGTTTGTAGAGTTTTCCTCCAGGGATTTTTCCAAGTTTTTTTAAGCCAGCTACATTAAGTGCTGTTACCATTTGCTCTAGCAATGAGTTCCAGAGTTTAACTCTATCTTACGTGACAAAATATTTGCTCCTGTTTGTTTTAAATGTGCAATTATGCAGCTTTATGGAGTGTCCTCTAGTATTTGTACTTTTTGAAAAAGTTAAAAGCTGATTTGTGCTTACCCATTTCACTCCATTGAGTATTTTGTAGAACTATATCGTATCTCCCCTAAGCTGTCTCTTCTGCAAACTGAAGAGCCCTAAGCTCTTTAGCCTTTCCTCATATGAGAGTCATTCCATCTCCTTAATCATGTTGGTTGCCCTTCTTTTTCCATTACATTTTTTTTTGGAGATGTGATGACTGAGGTGCAGTATTCTGTTTGAATATTTTTTTATTTTTATTTTTGTTACATTTGTACGCCACACTTTCCCACTCATGGCAGGCTCAATGCGGCTTAATATAGTTTCTGTGTAGAAATCTGTAGCTTTCCATTTGTTTTGTTTTATCTGTAGTAAGTGTATTGGTGTTTTAGGACCAGGTGTAACATTTGTAGTGCTGCCTATTCATAGAATTGCCCTGAACATGACTTGCCCAAGGTCACAAGGAGAGTCCATAATGGAGGAAGGATTTCAACCCTGGTTCTCTGTTCTTAGCTCACTGCTCTAACCAATAAGCCACTTCCTCTTGCAAAGTAGCCTATATGATCATGCATTTCACTTTGAATCAGTGACTTATACTCTTTTAAGCAGATGTCATCTTACCCAGAGAGCAGTCTCTCTGTGTTCCCAACAATCAAGCTGTAACAGCCCTTCAACAACCTCCAGTACCTTTATTATTCTGCCTTCCTAAGGCATAGACACATGGGCCAAAAGGAGGTTTTTTTTAATTCCAAAAACTTAAAATATTATTGAATTCCAACATGTACCTATTTATTGCATGGAGGGTTCAGCAGGTAAAACTGACTTCAGTAAATGACAGCATTTTTTACTCTGGACATCTCTGAGAGACATGGCTGCAGCTGAGATCCAAGATGAGAGGAAGACATGAAACCTCCCATTCTCCAAAATCAGAGGTGCATTGTATGATTGAGACTAGTAAGGGCAAGACTTAGGTCAAGATATGATGCTTCCTGTAGGCTCTATGGCAGCCAAAAAGATAGTGGTTATTGTGGTGCAGAGCAGACAAATGACCACAGATCCTGAAGTGTTTAAGTGTGAAATTAATGTATAATTAAGAAAAAGGTGCAGATGCCGAAGAGTTCGGGAGAAGGTATTGGTGCTGTGCAAGCAGACGCAGGCGCAGCCTATCTGGAGGAAACCTGGACAAATCGTGAAAATCACCAAACCTACCTGGATTCCCAACAGTCATCTGAAAAGAAGGACATGTCCAGGGAAACCCGGATGTATGATAACACTAGCATAGTCCATCCAGTCTGCTCAAGAAGGGGACCAGAGCCACACCAGCCACTCTGTGCAGGCCCTAGTCACCCATTCTTAAACATGTTTTTGGTGTTTAACTGGTAAACACCTTTAATTTTGATTACATTGGAGGCAAGTGGGTGGGTAGGTGGGTGTACTGGTGGGATATGAGTGAGTTAACAGTATTAATTGGCTAAAATAAAGACAGAGAAGCCTTAACCACAGCCTCTATAAAAGGAATCTGATTATGCATCTTTACAGGTCAATGTTATATTGTATTCAGTTTTTATCGTCATCATCATCCTTTATTCACTGCACACTTCTCAAAGAGTGTTGAACAAGTTAGGTTCTACAAGTTCAACAAATTAGGTGGAGGAGTGGCCTAGTGGTTAGGGTGGTGGACTTTGGTTCTGAGGAACTAAGTTCGATTCCTGGCATAGGCAGCTCCTTGTGACTCTGGGCAAATCACTTAACCCTCCATTGTCTGCCATGAGTGGGAAAAAGCACGGGGTACAAATGTAATAAAAATATCACAATATTGCACAATAACAACTCTAAATTTAATCTGTGAAGGTACATTTTGGAAAGAACAAAGAAATCAGAAGAGATGTCCAGATCAGGTCTTGTCAAGTTTCTTGTAATATTTTCAAAAAGGATCCACCGACGTGGAGCCTTTTCTAAAACACATGCAGGAATAGATGTTTATGAGTTGGCTGCTTGCAGGGGAAGCACCCATTTTGCAATTGTAATCCAAAATATCAATGTGTATGTCTACCATTTTAGAAACATACACATCTATGTTTTCCTGATTAATTACAGAGCTCATAACAATTTGACACTATCAATTTCAGGGAGGGGGGAGGGAACACTGGGGGATTACGGGGATAACCTTCCCTAATCCCTCCTATAGAGTAATGTCCAAAACAAGCACCTTTATAAAACCTAGACATTCCCAGGAGCAGGTGTAAATTTTGATGTTGATCTCGGGGGCCACAGACATGAATGCATCTTCTGAAATGAGAAATACATGTGCATTTTCATGGCCTGCTCTAATCATATCCAAAACACTCCCAGACCACATCCCCTTGCCGGTACCTTGTCAAAATTGCCCTGACAAAAAACCTCCAAGCAAAAAAAGCTCCCGACATAATAGTCCCTGACATAACAGCCACTGTCAAAACGGCCTGCCCACAATATAACCGTTGACAAGTTAGCCCCCCTCCCCCGACAAAAGTGCCCAATATCAGGCTGCCCAGAATATGGGACTGCATTTCTTTCCTAATAATCTTACCTTGCCAAACTGGATAAGGTTGGCAAGACTATGAAAATGATGACAATATTGGGTTTTTTTTAATTAGCATGTTGATGGAAGAATAGTTTCTTTAAATAGCAGAACAGATCATGAATACCAGTTTGTAGCTATAGAATTTTGTTTATTTATATATGCTTTATGCAATTGAATGCTGGTAGGAGTTTATCAGTGAAGATTTCAGTTGTAGTTTATTATATTTTTTGTGATGTGTTATTTTTTCTTAGGGGTTGTTTTGTTAAGGGGACTATTTTGTGTAGAGGCTATTTTGTCAAGGGTTGTTTTGTGGGATGGGCCATTTTGTCAAGGGCTATTTTGTTAGGGTGTGAAATGTCAAGGGTTGTTACAAGGCTGTTTTGTCAGGGCTTTTTTGTTGGGGCTATTTTGTCAGGGCTATTATGACTGGGTGCCTCCCTTGCCATATACATACACTTTTAAATCCTGGATTTTTAAAATAGGCTTTTCTTATTCACCATAGATGTGTATATACTGGTATTTACGGGGCCCTTTTACTAAGGCGAGTAGGAGCCTATGCGCATCCAATGCATGTCAAATTGGAACTACCATCCAGCTACCACGTGCCCAGGGCAGTAATTCCATTTTTGATGCACATCCAAAACACGTGGTAGAAATTTTCTATTGCTTGGTGCTTACCCGGCGGTAATCGGCTGTGTACAAGCACAGACGATTACCGCCCGGTTAACGTGTGAGACCTTACCGCTAAGTTAACGGACGGTAGTAAGATCTCAGGCTGAAAATGGACAAGCACTGGTTTAAATTTTGCTGCACATCCATTTTTGGCAACAAAAAAATGGCCTTTCTTGCAGGCACACTGAAAAATGGACCTGTGCACATCCAAAACACACACACCAGCGCAGGCCATTTTTCGGCGTGCCTTAGTAAAAGGGCCCCTACATGTTTACATTGCTGATAGGACTTCTAAAATATTCATCATAACTGCATTAAAGCAATGCCTCGGAAAAACATATAGGCAAAGTTGGGGTGATGCAGAAAAGGACTGCAGAAATGATGCAGATTCTACAATAAAAGACATAGAAATGAGACTTAAGGACAAACCCTCAGATTCTATATATGGCACTTGAAAATCCACGCAAAAACCGAAGTGTATTCTAAAACAATGCGCATAATTTAATTGATTAACTAGCTAATCAGCACTGTTAATTGGATGTTAACACACAATTATCAGCACTAATTGGCATTAATTGAGATTTACACACACAACTCACTAAATGTATTCTATAATGTGGTGCACCTAAATTCTAAGTCGTATAGTTGAAAAGGGGACGTGGCCATGGGCAGGGCATGGGTGTTTCTAAAATCTATACACATTATTTTAGAATGCACCCAATCTGCACCTAATTTAGGCATTGGGATTTACACCAAGTAAAACTGGTCTAAATGGATGCAACCAAATTTAGTTGCATGGTGAGCCACTCGACGTATTCTTTATACCACATAAAAATTTAAGTCTATTCTATAAAATTTAGGTGTACTTTAGAGAATATGCCTAGGCGTAATTTTTTTACATGGATTTTTCAGGCACCTTATACAAAGTCTTGTCCAAAGTGGACTAGACTATATATATCATATCGTCTAAAAAATTGGCTCTGAGACAAAAGTTGCACTACATAGAATCTGGGGGACTATCAGGCTCATTTTCGAAAGAGAAAGATGTCCATCTTTTGACATAAAATGGAAGATGGACGTCTTTCTCCCAAAGACATCCAAATCGGTATAATCAAAACCCGATTTTGCACGTCTCCAACTGCAGCCAGTCGCAAGGACGTCCAAATTTCAAGGGGGCGTGTCGGAGGCGTAGCGAAGGTGGGACTTTGGGATGCCTAACACTTGGACATCTTTGACCCATAATCGAAAAAAGCAAGGATGTCCCTGACGAACACTTGGACGTGTATTTTTATGAATAAGGCACAAAAAGATGCCCGAAATGCCCAGATGACCACCGGAGGAAATCGGGGATGACCTCCCATTACACCCCCAGGGGTCACTAACCTCCTCCCGTCCTCAAAAATATCTTTAACAAAATTTCGTCCCAGCTTCTATGCCAGCCTCAGATGTCATACTCAGGTCCATGACAGCGCATGCAGGTCCCTGGAGCAGTTTTAGTGGGTACTGCAGTGCACTTCAGACAGGTGGACCCAGGCCTATAACCCCCCCTACCTGTTACGTTTGTGGAGGAAACAGTGAGCTCTCCAAAACCCACCACAAACCCACTGTACCCATATATAGGTGCCCCCTGCACCCGTAAGGGCTATGGTAGTGGTGTACAGTTGTGGGGAGTGGGTTTTGGGGGGCTCAGCACACAAGGTAAGGGAGCTATGTTCCTGGGAGCAATTTATGAAGTCCACTGCAGTGCCCCCTAGGGTGCCTGGTTGGTGTCCTGGCATGTCAGGGGGACCAGTGCACTACAAATGCTGGCTCCTCCCACGTCCAAATGGCTTGCATTTGGCCGTTTTTGACATGGACATCTTTGGTTTCGAAAATCGCCGAAAGTCAGAAACGTCCAGATCCAAGGACGTCCAAATTTAAGGATTTGGACGTCTCTGACGTTATTTTCAAAACTAAAGATGGGCGTCCATCTTTTTTTGAAAATACGGTTTTCCCCGCCCCTGGATATCGACGTTTTGCAAAGACGTCCAAATCGCAACTTGGACGTTTCTTTCGAAAATGCCCCTCTATCTATACCTAGAGGAAAAGAAAGAGAATGGCACTATGACGGAGATATTCAAATGTTTCAAAGACAAAAAAAAAAGCAATATATTTTTTTCTGAGGAAAGGTAAACCCAGAACAAGGGATCAAGGCATAAAGCTTAAAGGGGAACATATGATGGATCTATAAAATGGCCTTCCAGTGAAGGTAATGCAGGCAAAAACAGTAACAGAATTCAAAGAGGAATGGAATAGGCACAGAGAATTCTTAATTGAAAATGAGTGGAGAGATGTTAGAGTTGAACTATGTTCTGGGGTGTTGTACAAGGAAGAAAATTGGGCAGACTGGAATGTTGCTTATGGTCCTTATTTGCCATCATGATCTATGTTTATATATATTTCATTAAGGTAAATTAAGTGTTAAAATGAGGAAATATTCTGGGATGTAAACATGAGCCTCAGCCTTTAAGAACAATGGTCCCGGAACAAGTTACCAAGGCAACCAGTAGTAAAACCATGGAATTGCTGCAGGTTGCTGAAACTCTACAGAGACTAACAGTATGCATAAAGCTGAAATGTTATTTTAAATAGCATAAATTGAGTACATCAAAATGCCCTCATAGAAACAGAGAAAATCTGTATTTGCGGGAACTATCATAATGCATAAAATGATGTTCTAGCGTCAAGTTTATTTACACTTGATACACCCCTAACCAAATAAATGTCTCAGCGGTTTAAATGAAAAACATGAATATATAATCCTACAAGCAAGACGAAAAGAGAAAGAAACAGAAAATATACAATATAATTAATAGCAAAGTGAAAATACAAATGAATTCATTATGGGGTCAGTATTCAAAAGGAGTTCAGTTAAAGCCCATCAAGCTAGCTGGCCTCCAGTATTCAGCAGCACGTAACCAGCTAGGTTATAGGTGGTCTGGGGGCAGAGTTTTGAAAGAGCCACTAGTTAGCCAAGTAGTGGCAATATTCACGGGGTCTTATACAAATGCACACTAGTGTTTTTAGCACGCGCTAAATGCTAGAGACACCCATATATTCCTATGGGTGTCTCTAGCGTTTAGCGCCTGCTAATTTTTAGTGTGCCTTAGTAAAAGAACCCTTTAGTCCACTAACTGGCTAAAATAGCAGATAAAGTTAGGAGAGCAACAAGGTTGTCTTAAGTTTATCCACCAAGTTAACAAGGCACCGGTCTCAACATTGGCTGGTGCTCTGTTAACTTCTGGGGTGCCACATTAATCTGGATATTCGATCCCGGAGGATGGAAGATGAAGAAGCAGACACGGTGGAAGATGAACTTACAAGTCTTCATTGTAGAGAGCAGGTAATACAGAGCATCAAACAAACATGTGAATGAGCAGAGACTTTCAGTTTGTTTGATGCTCTGTGTTACCTGGGAAGTGGTTACACCACACTCTAGTTCTCCTACCTTAGGGAAAGTGAGAGGATAACTCATTGAGGTATTATATCACCCCTGAAGCAGCCCTGCTGGGCAAAACACAGCTGGGTAGGGCATCCTTTTACCTGCTCTCCACAGTAAAGGCTTGTAAGTTCATCTTCCATTTTACTAGGACTAGCAGACTGCTTGTCCATCTGTTTTTTAGGACCATCTTTATTCAATCCTGGAGGACAGACATGCCCCATTATTAAATATCCTGAGTTAACTCAGCCCATGGCTGTTAACAGATTACAAGTTAAAATTAACATTGAAGAGCATGAAAGTCATATCTGTATGGCAATACTTCTGTACTTATGTACTCCCCTTTGCAAATGGATATTAGGTGTGTATTTACAGAATAGCACTTAGGCAGCATGCTAGCATATATGAGTGTTAAGTGTACATATAGGGATGGATTCTACAAATGGTGCTCAAAACTGGTTGTCAGAAAAGATTGTTGTGATTCTATAAAGGATGTGCATCCTTTATAGAATAGTGCTTAGAGCTGATTCACTTCCCTAACTGTGGGTGCCAGACTTATGCCTGTTGCAACCTGGTATAAATGCTGGCACCTAAGTTTATGCAGAGACCCATTATTCAGTAACAATGTGAGCCACTTTTTGGAATGCCCCTGACATGCCCATGCTCTTTCCATGGCTGCTCCCACTTTTGAGATACATGCTATAGGATGTAGGCGCCTTCTGTTATACAATAGCGTGCAGCCAGATGCATGTGCAAATCATAATCGTTGCCAATTAATGTCAATAATTTGTTGTTAGCACCCATTTGTTATTGGCTAAGAGACCATTAAGCAATTAAGCTGATTGATATTGGGGATATTGGGGATTTTACCTAACAAGCCTGCTTGTTAGGATTAAGATTGTCTTTGTGTTTGTATATGGTTGCTTTTTGTTGAATTTATTTATGTTTTAATTGTAAACTGCAGAGAACATTGGCATTATGTAGTATATACAATTTTAAATAAATAAATAAATATGTGTTCATCTCAGGAGTGCAAATTTGAGCACCATATATGAATGCAGGGAGAATGGTACATGCATATATACTAGGATTCTAAACACTTACACATGTACCCCCTAATTCTATAAAAGTCGCCAAAAATTGCATGCACAAATTTAGGCATCCACCCAATTTGCATGTCTGATTTAATTGAATGAGCTTATTAGCACCAATAATTGGCTTTTTAACAAGCAATTATTGGCACTAATTAGATTTACTTGGAATTTAAATACCTAAAGTTTTCATGCGAGTAAAAAAAAATGGGCACGAAAATGGGAGGGTCATGGACAGAATGGGGGCATTCCCAGCATTTAAGTGCATTCTTATAGAATATAGGGATACACGCACAATTTAGGCGTATACATTTGCACCACTTTTCAGTTGGTGCAAATGGCCACACCTAAAGTTAGGTGGCATTCCCAGGCCATCTTTCGTTTCGATAATACGGTCGGAGCCGGCCAAATCTCAACATTTGGGCCGGCTTTAGAGATGACCGGCTTTGGTTTTCAGCGATAATGGAAACTAATGGCGGCCATCTCAAACCTGACCAAATGCAAGACATTTGGTTGTGGGAGGAGCCAGCATTTGTAGTGCACTGGTCCCCCTCACATGACAGGACACCAACCGGGCACCCTAGGGGGCACTGCAGTGGACTTCAAAAATTGTTCCCAGGTGCATACCTCCCTTACCTTGTGTGATGAGCTCCCCAAATTCCACCCAAAACCCACTCCCCACAACTGTACACCACTACCATAGCCCTTAGGGATGAAGGGGGGCACCTACATGTTGGTACAGTGGGTTTTGAGGGGGGGGTTTGGAGGGCTCCCATTTACCACCACAAGTGTAACAGGTAGGGGGGGATGGGCCTGGGTCTGCCTACCTGAAGTACACTGCACCCACTACAACTGCTCCAGGTACCTGTATACTGCTGCAATGGACCTGAGTATGGCATTTGAGGCTGGCATAGAGGCTGGCAAAAAATGATTTTAAAGTTGTTTTTTTTACTGGGGGAGGGGGTTAGTGACCACTGGGGGAGTCAGGGGAGGTGATCCCCGATTCCTTCCGGTGGTCATCTAGTCAGTTTGGGCAACTTTTTGAGGCTTGGTCATGAAAACAAATGGACCAAGTAAAGTCGGCCAAGTGTTCATCAGGGACGCCCTTCTTTTTTCCAATATCGGCCAAGGATGCCCATCTCTTAACTACGCCCCTGTCCCACCTTCGGTGTGCTGCGGACACACCCCCAGGACATTTGGTCTTCCCCTCAATGGAAAGCAGTTAAGGACGCCCAAAATCGGCTTTCGATTATGCCGATTTGGTCGACATTGGGAGAAGGACGCCCATCTCCCGATTTGTGCCCTTCTCTTTCAAAAATAAGCAGGATAGTAAGTGATAGTAGATAAAGATCTGAACAACCTATCCAGTCTGCCCAACAGTCACACTCATTATCAATTTATTATTAAATCAACAATGAAATAGACACTATATACTTGATCATGGTCTTTCTTTGGTATTTCTGGGACATAGACTGTAGAAATCCACCTGGCTCTGCCTTATGTTCCAACTACTGGAGTTGCTGTCAAAGCCCACTCCAGCCTATCTGAATCCATCTTGTCATTTATGGAACCCAGACCGTAAACGTCTGCACAGCACTGTCTTCGGTTCCAGCTACTGACTTTGCCATTGAAGCCCTTTCCAGTCCATCCTAAACTGGATTGCCATATATAGAACACAGACCTGCAAAATCTTCTGGCACTGGCTTTAGTTCTTCACAGCTGGAGTCGCCATCCATGCATCACTCACACATCCACACTCATGCAGCCATTTAACTTTTTTATATACTATTCATTTTCTAAATAGAGATACTCTGTGTTCATCCCATGCCTTTTTGAATTCCATCACTCTACCACCTCCCTTGGGAGGGCATTCCAGGCATCGATCACCCTCTCTGTGAAAAAGAATTTCCTGACATTACTCCTAAGTCTACCACCTGCAACCTCATCTCATGTCCTCTAGTTGTACCATTTCCCCTTCTCTGGAAAAGATTTGTTTCTATATTAATACCTTTCCTCTAGGCTATACATATTCAGGTCTTCCAGTCTCATCTCATATTTCTTATGGCACAACCCCATATCATTTTTGTCACGCTCCTCTGGACCGCTTATCAACCAGCTCATCTTTATCCACATGTTTATTCAGTGGCGTTCCTAGCCAGGATGGCACCCGGAGCGGATCGCCGATGTGCCCCCCCCCCCCCCCGGCGAAATGACACCCCCCCCGGGTGCATGCCGCTGGGGGGGGGTGCCGCAGCACGCCTGTCGACTCTGAAAAGTTCGCTAACTTCGCTCGTTCGCTGCAGTTCCCTCTGCCCCGGAACAGGAAGTAACCTGTTCCGGGGCAGAGGGAGCTGCAGCGAACGAGCGAAGATAGCGAACTCAGAGCCAGGCGCGTGCCGCGGCACCCCCCCCCCAGCGGCGTGCACCTGGGGCAGACCACCCCCACCGCCCCCCCTTGGTGCGCCACTGTGTTTATTCACCCCTTCAAAGAAATGTAGTAGATTGTTGAGGCAAGATTTCCCTTGACTAAATCCACGTTAGCTTTGTATACCATTGTATATGCTTTGTAATTTTGTTCTTTATAATACCATTTTGCCCAGCACCAACGTCGGACTCACTGGCCTATAATTTCCCAGACCACCTCTGGAACCCTTTTTAAAAATTGGCATTACATTGGCCACCCTCCAATCTTCCGGTACCTTGCCCGATTTTAAAGATAAATTACATATTACAAAAAATAGCTCTGCAAGTTCATTATTCAGTTCTAACAATGCTCTGGAATCTATTCTATCTGGTCCAGGTGATTTGTTACTCATCAGTTTATTACACCTTCCAGGTTTATAGAGATCTGTTTCAGTTTTTCTGACTCATTAGCATTGAATACCATTTCTGGCACAGGTATCTCCCTCACATCTTCCTCGGTGAAGACCGAAGCAAAGAATTCATTTAATCTCTCTGCTATGGTCTTGTCTTCCCTGAGTGCCCCTTTTACTCATCAGTCATCTAGCAGTCCAAATGATTCTTTTAACAGGCTTCTTGCTTCTAATATACCTAACAATGTTTTTACTATATGTTTTTGCCTCCGATGCAATCTTCTCTTCAAAGTCTCTCTTTGCCTCCCTTATCAGCACTTTGCATTTGACTTTCCTTCCTTATGCTGTTTCCTATAACACTGGCACTCACAAATCCCATTCGCCACATTAACTCACTATCCATTCCAAGAATACAACTACACAGTTCAATCCAAATTGGCAGGACATTTCCTGCAGCCTTATTATTTAAACATCAAGGTATTCTCTAAAGTGGGGCAGAACCATGTCCCAAGATATTTAAAGGAACTCTGTGACCAGCAGAAAGGATATGGAGCCAACATAGCCTGTGTCCTGTGTTTATTTAATGGCAAAGCATCTGTTTTATCCAAGTTGATTTTAAAAGCTGATAATAATGAAAAATCTGCAATAGGGGCCAACAAGCACTGAAATGAAGCTACCGTTATAAACACCATAATGTCAAAGATAAATAATTTATGGTGGACTTTAGGTAGCTAGTGCTTGCTGCATCACTACGTAAAAGGGCAACCTTGTCAAGTACCACGATATAGTGAAAACAAATTATAGGTTTTGCTGAAATCTAAGTAGTCCACAGGCAGTGCATGCCTTCGATCCAGTTCTTTTGTCACCTGGAAAAATAAATCATTCAGATTGCTTGACATGATTTACTTTTGGCTAAGCTATGTTGCCTCTGTAACTCATTGGATTGTAGGAAGTTGACTATCCTTTCCTTCAGTAGTATCTCCATTACCTTTCCCACCACCAAGGTAAGGCTTAATGATCTGTAATTGCTCCCCTTTACTTTGTTACTGATTTTGTGACGATGGTCATATCAGCCTTTCCCCAGTCCTGTGGCACTTCTCTGGTCTTCAAGGATCTATTAAACACATCTTTTAGAAGGCCTGAGAAAATCTCACTAAGCTCCCTCAGTATCCTGAGATGTATCACATCCTATGACTTTGTCCATGTTCAGTTTTGCAGGTTGTTGAGAAACATGTGGTATCTATACAATCCTCATGTGTATCTTTGTCAGTCATCTGCGGACCTTTGACAGGCTTTTCTTCTTTGAATACTAAATAGAAGTAATTGTTGAGCAATTCCGCTTTTCCATCATTTCTCTATACAGATTAACCTTCAGTATCTTTGAGTTTTGGACTGTCTCCTTTCACCAATATACCTGAAAAAAAAATCTTATCACCTCACTTTACATCTTTTTCTATTTTTTCCTTCAGCCAGTGTCTATCTTGATTCCTTTCTTCATCTCTCTTGGCTTTATACAATAGTCGTTTCTTGTATACCTCTTTTTGTGAAATTTTGTGTTGTGTGAAACACATGGAGGAGCATTTTCAATATGATGTCTACATCAGACTTTGGACGTTTTACACTAAACGTCCCAAATCTGAATAGCAGATATATCCATTTTCGAAAAAGTAAAACATTGTTTTTTAAATACCATTCCTAACAAGGTTTTGTACTCTGTGCATTTATCTTTTCAGGCCATTTTCTAAAAAAAAAAAACTGCACAAGTGAAAAATGTAGAAAATCAAACCATTGGGATGTAGGCAGGGCCAGCATTCTTAGCAGACTGGTCCCCCAGACATCATAGGAGAGCAATGGGGCATCCTAGGGGGCACTGCTTTGGACTTCATATAAATGCTGCCAGGTACATATCTCACAATTGCTCCCTTATCTTGTCTGCTGAGCCCTCCAAAACCAACCCAAAACCCACTACCCCCAACTGTACACCACTATAATAGCCCTTATGGGTGAAGGGGGCACCTATATGTGGGTACAGTTGGATTCTGATGAATTTTGGAGGGCTCACAGTTTCCACTACAAGTATAACAGGTAGGGAGAGGTATGGGCCTGGGTCCACCTATCTACAGTGACTGCACCCATCACTACACTATTCCAGGGACCATAGGGGCTGGTGAGACTATTTTCATTCATATTTTGGAGGGTGAGTGGAGTCAGTGACCACTGGGAGAGTAAGGGGGAATCATCCCTGAATCCCTCCAGTGATCATCTGGTCATTTAGGGCAACCTTTTGTGTCTTACTGGTTAGAAAAACAGGTCTTGACTAAAACATTTGAAGTTTTGGGCTAGACATTTTGGGTTTGTTCCATTATGGCTATAAAAAAAATCCAAGTGTTAGGCACACCCTATGCCCCCCCCCCCCTTGTGATTTGGTTGCACTGCAGGTGAAATGCATAGACAGCCATTTACAAAACAGGTTTCAAAAATATCAATTTGGATATTTTGAGAAGAAATCCATCCACATGGTGCTTTATGACACTTTTTGGATGTTTTTCTCTTTCGAAAATGAGCTCCATAGTGTAGTTTATGATGGGACATCTAATCTAATTCAATCTAATCAAAGCACTTACAGACCGCTTAATCCCAATACTTTGTCCAAAGTAGTTAATAGTAGGATGTAAAGAGAAATTTTCAAAATCAAAAATTCAATAAAGGCTTACCTAAGATATTTCTGAAATAAGTGAGTTTTTAATGGTTGCAAAACTTACTATACAACAACATTTTTATCAGAGTGGCAGAGTATTCCATGTTTGTACTGCTTGAAATCAAAAAGATTGCTCTTATATGTTCCCATTTTAAAATAGGGAAAAGGTACAGTTAATAAATCTTTTAGTCCAGGTGAATATATGGTAGCATATGAAAAGATCAAACTAGATAAGCTCAGGTACTAGATTTTCTCTCATTTAAGGGGATCTGGTATGAAAGGTTTTTGGAAATATCCTTATTCAAGCTATACACATTTGGAAAAATCTCCCTACCACTATTAAACAAATCTCATTATACATGCCCTTTTGTAAGAATCTGAAAATTCACGTATTTCAGAAATACTGGTCTGGTTGTGGCTATTAATGATTATTATTATATTCTTATTTTGCCAGAAGTTTGATGTATACTTCGTTTTTTGACACCACTTTGGACCTTATTGGGAGTAAGCGGTCTAAAAATATTGAGATTAGAGATTACAATTTTAAAAAGAAATATGCCAATTTAAACTCAACTCGGGCTCTCACTGCTAACCAATGAAGGGACACCAACAGTGGAGTTACTTGATAAAACTTTTATTTTTTGTTTGAAAATCTGTTTGACCACAGTGTTCTTGTCTTGAATATTTTTTAATGAGAGTGGCAGAAACACCAACACAAAGTACATTGCAATAGTCTAATTGTGATAAAATTAATGCCTGTACTGATAGCATGAACTGATTTTCAAATAAGTGGGAATGGATAGCCCTTGTTTAAGTTACAAAATATATTTTTATACAAATGTTTTAGCTGATTTTTAAACATCAAAGAAAAGTCTAAAATAATGCCCAAAGACATTGGTTGAACTTTCAATTGTGAGTCTTTGGAAGTAAGAGAAAATGTTTTGGAGGAAAATTAGGAACGATAACCTAACCATAGAATTTTGGTTTTAGTTGTATTCAGTTGTAGCATGATGGAAAGCGCCCAATTTAAAATCTTTTTAAATTAATGCAGTTAACAATTTTAGCAAAGGTTTCCTCTAATGGAGGTTGGTAGCAAAATGAAAATGTCATCAGTATAGGAATAGATGTCTTCTCCCTTATCTAGTTTAATAAAATCTAATGAAAGCAGAAAGATCTTAAAGAATATAGGAGATAAGGGAGAGCCCTGAGGGACCCTGCACATTGGTCTTGATGAACGAGAAAAAACACCTTCCTTTTTCACAACATAAGATTTTTCTTCTAAAAATCCTTTAAATCATTTAGTCCCAGATCACATCAGTTTTTCTGAAAGAAGGTTACGTGACAAAGACATCAACAGTATCAAATGTCCTGTTTTTCAAATTCAGATGGGTCTTTGTCACATTTAGAGCTGAGGTGCCTTACTTCTAATGAACAGGTCCAGAATGACAGCTTTCAGTAAGAGATATTAAATGAAAAAGGGATCTTGAGAATCTCAGGAAGCCAAAGATGCCGTGTTGCATGATTAATTCTATCTGTAATGACATACAGGCCTACAAATTTAGGGGTCAATATTCATAAATTGCTTGTACAGGGCTATCCACTAATATTCAGTAGCAGCACTTAACTGGTTAGTGCCACTGAATATCAGTACTAACCGCTGAAGCAATAGCTGGAGATTTTTTTGCAGTCTGTGGGTGGAGCCAGCTGAATATCACACTTAACTGGGTAAAGGATAGCTGGCTGCACAAACTCAGATCTTCAATCTTGATACCCAGAAATGGCCTTGAATATCCAGGCATAGCCCAGGCAGTGACCAAAAAAATGCTGACCGTCATCTGCTGAATATCCATTCTAATACAGGACTGTTTCAAGTGTAGGTTATCAGTTCACAATCATACTTTGCTGCTCACCTAGTATTGAGCTTACTACTCTACTACTGTACACATAGGGGATCTTTTACAAAAGCTTAGCTCGAGTTATCCACAGCAGGGCCCATAGGAATAAAATGGGCCTGGCTGCAGATAACTCGAGCTAGGTTTTAGTAAAAGATCCCCATAATTTCTATAGTGCTAGTAGCCATGCATTGCACTGTTCACATTTTTGGCCAAGTTGCAGGTCCAGATTTTCTGCAACAACCAGGCCAGATGGTCAGCCACAGGAACCTCAGTAACCAGAATACATAATAATAGAATGCTGACTATAATTTGTAAAAATGGGGACTTCTTTGTAGATTCACTGGCTTGGTTGTTATGGCTCAACTTAGCTCAGGGCAGTATTTTCACCCTGTTATCCTGATGAGAATAAAACAACCCTTTCCATCTACTCATTAATGTATGGTGGTATCCTGAAGAGAACTGGAGTTTAATATCCTGATTCCTACCAAAGGTCCTCCAGAATCTGGTGATGATCTGAGTCCTTCAATCTGAAACAATGGAGACTAGAAAAGCATATAAGCAGAAAATCTTTCTTATAGATGATGTTAAATGAAGATACCCATGGCAGTTTAGGAAGGGACACAAAATGTGGCAGCCACAAGAAATGATGTACTACCTCAAGGAATTCTATAAAGAGATATGGCCATGGTCTAGGAGGAGCTGAAAGTGGTCATAATTCGCTGGAAGGAAATTCATGGGGATCCTTGGTTCTGGTACTATATTGGACAAGACAAAATGTAAAGTCCTTCAGTCATGACATAGAGATGGCTACCAAAGCATCCTAGAATTTGAAACAATCGTCTTCTTAACCTTAAGATACCCAAAGATCTTGTAGTCATTTTTCCACTGAAGTACATGATGTCCATCTGGAATGAAAATATGGTCAGAGTCTCTGCAGAATGATCTGGGAAGCTAATACAATGGGGCCTTCATCTTTAGAGGTAGTAGGAATCTTCTAGGGAGAGTTGTCACAAAGTGACATGGGCTTTAACATTTTTGATAAGAAATAGTAAAACTAGAACCATTCAACAAATGTAGCCCACCAAGCCTGTTGAGGATAAAACTGAACTGTCTAATGGCCTTAATAAAAAAAAATGTAGGTTCTTATGATCCATATGGTGTGTGGCTAGAAAGATCGCTCCATCCAAGAGATGCCTCCACTCCTCCAAAGCCCCTTTTATAATTTGAAGTTCCCATTTCCTAACATCATAATTTCATTTTGCTGGACAAAATTCTTAGAGAAATACCCACATGGATGAAGGCAAGAATTTGGATTTAGTCCTTTAGACCCAATTTTGGAGGTGTCAGCTTCCAGTATAACAGGCATAGCTGACTCAGGATGACATAGAATGGAGTCAACATAGTAGGGTAGAGAGAGTGAGTGTTTATTGAAGACCATTTAACTATGCATTAGTACTCCCATTTAACTGCATATTATTGCTTGCCTGATGAAGAATGACATTGACATTGCACAGAAAATACCTTAACTTTTAATCTGTGTTCTTGTCATTAGCTGTGATCAATGAGAAACTTCATCAGCATGGACAGCTCACTGAAGTTGTGGGTAGCATTGTTAAATATGACCCAAATTTTACCTGAATGTAACATACTATATTTAATTCCCAGCACTTTCAACTGTGGACACATTGTCAGAAACTGCATTCATTAGGCAGCTATAGACCTGACTAAATCAGGGTAAAATCTTCTCGGATAATAGATTGTTTTGCTCTGGCTTGTAGAAGATCTTGTAGTGCTTGAGGGTGTCATAGCACCTTAAGAATAAACGGTCACAGGGCAATCCTGACACCAGTGGCGTGGGAGAGAATCTAATAGGTCGTCTACTCCAAATGGTTTTGGGAATTGGATATAAGTGCAATTTGCGTGCTTATTCTTGAAGGACGAAAGTAAGGAAGTTATATTGGCAATGTGAGGATGGGGACCAATTCAGCACTAGCACCACAACATTTGGGAGGGACAGTACTGTGCACCGAAGCCCACCCCAAATTATGCCTCTGCAATTAGAAATCTACCAATTTTGGCTGAGGAGGGGTGCATTATTTCACCTGCTGTGGTTATTGCATCTTCAATGAATTTCTTCAGTTCAGTGATGCATTTCTAGTCTTTTTTTGCTGCTACTAAAGTCATCCTTGAAAGTAGGGAAAGGGAAATGGGACTTGATATACCGCCTTTCTGTGGTATTTTGCAACTACGTTCAAAGTGGTTTACATATATTTAGGTACTTATTTTGTACCTGGGACAATGGAGGGTTAAGTGACTTGCCCAGAGTCACAATGAGCTGCAGTGGGAATCGAACCCAGTTCCCCAGGATCAAAGTCCGCTGCACTAACCACTAGGCTACTCCTAGTACTTTTTCTGCCATCATCTACTTTGTATGTATGTATGTATGTAGTAGATTTACAAGCCTCCATATGATCTATCCATTCTTGAGAGGAAGTCATTTGAACCATTATAATGGTTAATTTTGTTTAAGTTCCCTAACATTATCACAGTTTTTGGAGTCTTTTGTGGTCATCATATTGATGGGAGTTGTTAGGTCCTGCTTTGGTCATTTAAATCCAAGGATGTTGCAAAAGCAGCTTCAAGGGTATTTTTTTTAGACCCGAATAGCAAGGCTATAACTGGTAAGAAGGCTTACATATGCAGGTTCTGGAGCGGAACTACTGCTGGCAGCCGCATTAGGCCAGTGGTAGTTCTGATTTAGCATTCGGTAAGCCTGTGTTGACCTTACCAATTCTTTGTAAGAGACCCTCATTGTGCACTAATGTTGTCATTAGTGCAAGTTAACTGCATATAGTTAACACAGGAGAACTTACAACCTCCTGTTTAGGACGCACTAGGTGTTTCCGTGTTAACCAGGGGCGTAGCCAGACTTCGGTGGGAGGGGGGTCCAGAGCACGAGGGGAGGGGGCACAATTTAGCCCCCTGGCGCCGCCCCCCACCATTGCCGCCCCCCCCCGTCTTTGCCGACCCCCCTCCCGCTGCGAACCCTCCCCCGCCGCCACCTACCTTCGCTTTTGCTGGCGGGGGACCCCAATCCCCGCCAGCCGACATCCTCTCCGTCTTGCTGCAGTCAAAAAAGTCTTCTTCCTTCTGTTGCATGCTGACGTCCTGCACGTTGTATGTGCAGGACGTCAGCATGCAACAGAAGAAAGAAGACTTTTTTGACTGCAGCAAGACGGAGAGGACGCTGGCTGACGGGGATTGCGGTCCCCCGCCAGCAAAAGCGAAGGTAGGCGGCGGCGGGTTTGCCGGGAGGGGGGTCCAGGCTGAAATCTACGGGGGCTCAGGTCCCCTCAGGGTCCACGTAGCTACGCCACTGGCCTTAACTCTGCATTATCCAGTTAATGCATGTTATTCCCAACACACTAGGGGGTGAATTCTATATATGGTGCTAAAAAAATTGGCGCAGAAAAAGAACACACAGTGCTATTCTATAAATCTCACTTAAAGTTAGGCGCAGTTTACAGAATATGTGTAGTACCCATTCCTGTGACTAACATTTAGGCACAATCATTTATGCCAACTAAACCCTGGTGTAAATGCCCGTGCCTGTTAGGCGCAGATTGGGCATATTCTATAACAGTATGTGTAATTTTTAGGAATGCCCATGACCTGCCCATGCCCCTCCCATGGCCACACCTTTTTGAGATCCACTCGATAGAATTTATATACACTACTTTACAGAATACACTTAGAAAGTTGCACATGTAAATTCTTATTAGTGCCAATTAGTACCGATAATTGCTTGCTAGTGGCCAATTATCAGTGCCAATTGGATTGTTAACCAATTAAGTTGCATGTGCAATTTGGCTGCACTGCCAAATTTGCACACGCAACTGTAGGCATTATATATAGAATCTGGGGGTATCTGGATAACATGGAAATACCCAGTCTCTACCCATGACATGCCCCCTGCTAAAAATATATTTTTTTAAATAGGTAACATTCAGGTTATCGTGCTCAAACATGCAAATTACCGCAAAACACATTAATGCTTTCTACCGTAACTTGTTAGCATATGTTAACGACATTTTAAGGGCTTAACTGCCTTTAGTAAAAGGACCCTTTAATGTCTGTTTGATGATAATGTATTTTGACTTTGGCTCTTGCCACTGCCGTCCAGATTTGGGCTGATTTTAGGTAGAGACTTTGAAGAAAAAATTATTAATTTCAGTTTCTCTGTTCCAACCCATTCAGCTAGCCTTACAAATTTTGGAATCATATAATTATTATTTAGGGTATCTGATTTTGAAAGAATTAAAACTACAGTGAACCAATAGCACATTGAACTGTGTACTCGACTAACTACCTCACATGTGTTCAGTTTGTCTGTGCTGCTACAAAAAGCGTAGGTTGATAAGGTCAACAGTAGTAATTATCCTTAATTACAGTGTTGGATTCTGAGATAGAAATGTAAATACTGTCCATTCTGCAAGTGATAGCAGCAGGAAAATGGATATGCTTATGTATATTCTGTATAATAAGGAAAATACGCGTATTTGTTCTGAACTGCTAAGGGAGAAAAACTGGGCTTTGCATGCATAACTCTAGTCACATACAATTTGCAGGTTAATATTTAAAAGCAGAGAGAGTCAATATTCAGTCGGAGGCAGTGAGTGTTCTGCTCACCGCCGACGGAGTTATTCCTAGATATTCAAAGCTGGGCCTTGTCCAGGCTTCGGCTTTGAATATCCAGTTATTTTTGAGCCGGCTAACACATAGAAGGGCATTTTCGAACGGCACCGGCCATCTCCATGGCCGGCCATCTCCGAGGATGGCGCCACAAAGGGGCGGAGCCAACCATATTTTTGAAAAAGATGGCCGACCATCTTTTTTTCGATAATACGGTTGGGGCCGCCCAAATGTCAGAGATGGCTGGGTTTGATATGGCCGGCCTCGGTTTTTGCCCATAATGGAAACCGAAGCCAGCCATCTCAAACCCGGCCAAATCCAAGGCATTTGGTCGTGGGAGGGGACAGGATTCGTAGTGCACTGGTCCCCCTCACATGCCAGGACACCAACCGAGCACCCTAGGGGGTACTTCTAAAAAGTAAAAAAAAATTTAAAATAGCTCCCAGGTGCATAGCTCCCTTACCTTGGGTGCTGAGCTCCCCAACCCCCCCCCCCAAACCCACTCCCCACAACTATACACCACTACCATAGCCCTAAGGGGTGAAGGGGGCACCTACATGTGGGTACAGTGGGTTTCGGGTGGGTTTTGAAGGGCTCCCATTTTCCACCACAAGTGTAACAGGTAGGGGGGGTGGGCCTGGGTCCGCCTGCCTGAAGTCCACTGCACCCACTAAAACTGCTCCAGGTACCTGTATACTGCTGCGATGGACCTGAGTATGACATTTGAGGCTGGCATAGAGGCTAGCAAAAAAGGTTTTTAAAGTTGTTTTTTTGAGGATGGGAGGGGGTTAGTGACCACTGGGGGAGTCAGGGGAGGTGATCCCCGATTCTCTCTAGTGGTCATCTGGTCAGTTTGAGCACATTTTTTTTTTTGTTACATTTGTACCCCGCTCTTTCCCACTCATGGTACATAAGTACATAAGTACATAAGTAGTGCCATACTGGGAAAGACCAAAGGTCCATCTAGCCCAGCATCCTGTCACCGACAGTGGCCAATCCAGGTCAAGGGCACCTGGCACGCTCCCCAAACGTAAAAACATTCCAGACAAGTTATACCTAAAAATGCGGAATTTTTCCAAGTCCATTTAATAGCGGTCTATGGACTTGTCCTTTAGGAATCTATCTAACCCCTTTTTAAACTCCGTCAAGCTAACCGCCTGGTAGGCTCAATGCGGCAGGCAATGGAGGGTTAAGTGACTTGCCCAGAGTCACAAGGAGCTGCCTGTGCTGGGAATCGAACTCAGTTCCTCAGTTCCCCAGGACCAAAGTCCACCACCCTAACCACTAGGCCACTCCTCCACTCTTTTTTTGGGACTTGGACCTGAAAAAAAGGGGCCAAATAAAGTGGACCAAATTCTCGCCAGGGACGCCCTTCTTTTTTCCATTATCGGGCGAAGCCAGCCATCTCAACACACGCCCCTGTCCCACCACCGTCCTGCCTTCGCTACCGTGCCGACACGCTCCTTTGAACTTTTGCCGGCCCTGCGATGGAACAAAGTTGAAGCCGGCTAAATCGGCTTTCAATTATACCGATTTGGCTGACATCAGGAGATCACCGGCCATCTCCAGATTTGTGTCGGAAGATGGCCAGCGATTTCTTTCGAAAATAAGCTGGATAACCACTTGATATTCAGTATTTAAGCAGCCATGGGTTAGCTCATAAAGATAGGACAGATATTTATGTGGTCCCATTTATGTGCTAAACCTGGCTGCTTAAGGCTGAATATCAGTACAAGTGGCCAAAGGCTGACTTCGCTCCCAGAACACCCCCAACATTGCCACTTTGAGTTAGGCACTAACCGCAAATTTCAGTGTCACTTAGCCAGTTAAGTGCTGCTGAAAATTTGCAGCTACCCCCGACCAAGGGATTTAGCCAGTCAGCAGCCTGTGAAATCACTTTGAATATCAGCCAGAGAGTTCATAAATTCTCAGCAAATCACTAATTAACTAATGCTAAATATTTTATGATTACTCTGCTTTATGTTAAAGTCTTAGAATTCTCAATATGTCACTTCAATTTATACCGCAGAAACCAGTTTCTCAAGGTTATTGTCACTCATTGTGCAATTTAAGTGCTGGCTTTACAATGTGGCTATTTGCACTTTGCATGTGGCACATAACACATAAATTAAAGAGTATATTCTGGGCAAAATTGAGGAAGAGCAAAAAAATATGTGGATTTCCAATTCTGCAATGAGCATACATGTATATTTTTAAAAAATTGATCCTAAAATCAGATGGGCAAGCAGTCCGCTAGTCCCAGTAAAATGGAACCTTCTGCTCAGTGTGCTGCTGTGACTAGGAAAGCGAATAGAATGTTGGGTATTATTAGGAAAGGTATGGAAAACAGGTGAGGATGTTATAATGCCGCTGTATCGCTCCATGGTGCGACCACACCTCAAATATTGTGTTCAATTCTGGTCGCTGCATCTCAAAAAAGATATAGTGGAATTAGAAAAGGTATAGAGAAGGGCGACTAAAATGATAGCGGGGATGGGACGACTTCCCTATAAAGAAAGACTAAGGAGGCTAGGGCTTTTCAGCTTGGAGAAGAGATGGCTGAGGGGAGATGATAAAGGTATATAAAATAATGAGTGGAGTGGAACAGGTGGATGTGAAGTGTCTGTTCACGCTTTCTAAAAATAGTAGGACTAGGGGGCATGCGATGAAACTACAGTGTAGTAAATTTAAAACAAATCGGAGAAAAGTTTTCTTCACCCAACGCATAATTAAACTCTGGAATTCGTTGCCGGAGAACGTGGTGAAGGCGGTTAGTTTAGCAGAGTTTAAAAAGGGGTTAGACTGTTTCCTAAAGGACAAGTCCGTAAACCACTACTAAATGGACTTGGGAAAAATCCACAATTCCAGGAATAACATGTATAGAATGTTTGTACATTTGGCAAGGTTGCCAGGTGTCCGTGGCCTGGATTGGCCACTGTCGTGGACAGGATGCTGGGCTCGATGGACCCTTGGTCTTTTTCCAGTGTGGCATTACTTATGTACTTATGAAGATGAAGAAGCAGACACGGTAGAAGAGATGAACTTGACTTTATTGTAGAGAGCAGGTAAAAGGATACCCAACATGGCCATGTTTTGCCCAGCTGCTTCAGGGGTGATATAATACTAATAAAAATATAAAAACATAAGTTAAGCCAAATTAAAAACCAAATAAATCAATAATCATAAACAAATAATTAAAACCATATCAACATAAAATCAAAATAAAATGAATACTTAAATCAGTCAATAAGTACATACTGACATAAATATTATAAATACATATAAAAAGAGTCTGGAAACCAGTGATGATGATCATACATAAATAGCTGTACATCAGTCAATAATTATGTAAACTAAAAACATAGACTGAAAATATCATAAAACCAAATAAAAAAGCTTGTATATACTTAGTAACATGCATATAGAAATATAATACAAAGAAGGTGAATAGGGGGCTTGTTCTGTCATACCCTCAAGGAGTTATCCTCTCGCTTTCCCCAAGGTAAGAGAACTAGGGTGTGGTGTAACAACTACCCAGGTAATACTGAAATAAACATAAAAAATCATCAGTATTAAGTCAGGAGTTTGTATGTGCAGCAAATCAAAAGTAAAGAGAAACTGGAAAACAGAACTTACCAGAGAATCAAACAAACAGAAAGTCTCTGCTCATTCACAAGCATATGTTACGCCTGGCTTGGAAGAGCTGGCTTTAAACTTTGATTAGGTCACATGACATAAAACTTTATTAACTCTGTCTGGGCTCATACAAAATGGTGCCTTAAAAATGAGTTAAAAAAATTATTAAAAGTGGGTGGCAGTAAGTGCTCCCCCCCTCCCCCGCATCGTCTCACAGTAATAATAATTTTACCACATGGCTGTGTCTTTTTTAGGGGCCTTTTACCCACTGTGCTCAAATGGGCTGTGGCACACGGGAAAAATGGCCCCTGTCACTACCGGAAGGCCCTTTTTTATCGCAGGTTGGTAAGAGGACCCCCAAGTGTTGAATCTATGAAAGATTCCCTGAAAGAAAAAATTGAAATGGCAGACAAAACAGAACTTTGACTTTGTATTATAAAAAAAATTCAGATTTAAAGCCCCTAAACTGCATGAAAGAATCAAAGAAACATAGCTGTAGAAAGTGAAGATGTACTTTGTGCAGTGAAGTGGAATTTAGATTCTGAAGGACCCATTCTGACAATGATGATCTGAAGATTGTAAGTGGCTCTTATCTCCAGATAAAAAGCCAGAATCCCAGGTAGATGATTCAAGACAGAGTCAACCGGAAGGCTAATATCGCCTTGGGTGAATTTCTTGAAAAAGACAGTACATAAATCCTAGTAACTAAACAATAAAAAAAAGAATAACAATAACAATGAATCTGGCATCAGCACCTTCTTCAAATATGACTTTTACTTATTAATATTTTTCTATAGCTATCAGAAAATGGAATTTTGTATAAAAAACCTAGAAAAAAATATGAGCATATGTTGGGCATATGGCAACACACAACATAAGAACAGAAGAGTAGCCATACTGCATCAGACCAATGGTCCATCTAGCCCAGTATCCTGTTTTCCAAACTGTGGTCAAGCCAGGTCACAAGTATCTTGGAGAAACCCAATTAGCAGCAACATTCCATGCTACCAATCCTGGGGCAAGCAGTGGCTTCCCCATGTCTGTATCAATAGCAGACTAGACACTTTTCCTCCAGGAATTTGTCCAAACCTTTTTTAAACCCAGATACGCTAACCGCTGTTACCACATCCTCCGGCAAAAGAGCTTAAAACCCGTGTGCATAACGTATTTAGGAGTTGATATTCAAAGAGGTTTAACCAAGCAGGAGAGGCTGAGCTAGTCATCTGCCGATATTCAGCAACACTTAAGGGCCCTTTTACTAAAGGGTTGGTGCACATGCAATGGACTTGCCGCACGCCAATCTGGAACTACCATCGGGCTACCACAGGAGTCCGGCTGTGGTTCCCACCCCCTGTGCATGCCATTTCCTTCACTACAAAAATATTTTCTATTTTTGTAGTGCCGGTGCTTACCTGGTGGTAATTGGGCAGCATGCTGCCTGGTTACTGCCGGCTTAGCATGGGAGTCCTTACCACCACCTCAATGGGTGTCCGTCAGTGTTCCCACCTGAAATGGCCAAATGGCAAATGGTTCACTTACTGCATGGCCATTTCTTTTTGAGAAAAAAAAAAAGACAGCCTTTTACCCACTGCAGTAGAAGGGGGCCTCAGCATGCATCAAAAGCATGCACTGACGCTAGCGCATGCCTCCTTGTACCACAGCTTATTAAAAGGACCCCTTAATTGGGTACATAAGTATTGCCGTACTGGGACAGACCGAAGGTCCATCAAGCCCAGCATCCTGTTTCCAACTGTGGCCAATCCAGGTCACAAGTACCTGGCAAGATCCCAAAACAGTACAATACATGTTATGCTGCTTATCCTACAAATAGTCAAAACCAATACGAAATAGCAGAGACTATTAAACGGGATAGCTTAATCAATTAACTACATGAGGTAGAGTCTCATATGGCTGACATGGCTATTTTCATTTCACTCCACGGTGAATCTCTGCTCGTGTGTATGTTTCAATCATTGACTCTTCCCCCACCTACTTATATCTTTTTCAGGTTTATCATGGACATGCATATAATTATAGCTTCATAATTACTTTCTAATAACACAACACAACACTTATCTGTTCATATTGGTGTGCTCTTAAACCCCGACAGAGGGAAGTATCACCAAATCTGTTGATATAAAGAAAGTACGAAATCAACTTCCATGTCACATAATAGCGCCCTCATTTACTTACAAAAATGCTCCTGGCTGATGAACTTACAGACTACAGTATCTGTGTGTTCCTTCTCTTTAACAATTCAATATGGCGATGGCGTTCTTTTATAGCTGCCGAAACCGGAAACAGCTGTCCGGTATTTCCACACCGGCCAAACTATCAAAAGAAACAGCCCCAATGAACATAAGTGTTCAACCCTTTGGGTTCAACTGTATCCAGTTGATAAATCCAGAATGTTTCACAGTGTAGTATCTTTCTATTGAAATCGCATCCACCAGAGGATCCAAAACATTTTTAAACCCCGCTAAGCTAACTGCTTTTACTACATTCTCTGGCAATGAATTCCAGAGTTTAATTACACATTGAGAGAAGAAATATTTTTTCCTGTTTGTTTTAACTTACTACTTTGTAGCTTCACTACGTGCCCCCTAGTCCTAGTATTTTTGGAAAGAGTAGCAATTCACATCTACCCATTCCAGTCCACTCATTATTTTATTGACCTCTATCATTTCTCCCCTCAGCCGCTGAATATTGACTCTAAACTGTCATACTGAAACAGGTCAGTTGAGGGGTAGTCCTAGAAGTTATGCAGATGCCAGCAATATCAGGTGCCCACATAGCTAACTAGACAAGCAGGACTGTGTAAAATAGCAGTTCTAACTTTGCCCAATTAGCTATGTGGATGCACCACTGAATATCAAGATTCAAGTTTATTTCATTTAATATACCACACCGCGATCATGTACCATCTGAGCACTTCACAATATCATAGCCAAAGAAAAATGAGAGGAACTACAATCACGAATAGGAAGGGGGAATAAGAAATAGAAAAGAAACGTAGTGTAAGGGTTAATTAGTAAGAAAGGAAGGGATCAGAAATCTACCATAACTGAACATTGAAGCATACTCCATATTAGCCAGAGTCAGGAGAGAAGGAAAATTATTAGGCTTTGGAGCTGCAAACATCTTTAAATAGAAATATTTTTAGACCCGATTTAAACTTCAAGGCTACTTTCCAATCGAAGATAAAGCAGCAGTGATTTCCAAAGCATAGGTCCAGTAATACTGAATAACTTTGAGCAAATGGCATCAAAATGAACCTGCCTAAACAATGATACAAGTAATAAATTTTGGGCACAGGAGTGAAGGCTTCTAGTCAGTGCATACGTTATTACTAGCCATTAAACTGTGTTAAACACTAACACACACACTTAATATGGGGAAAAAAGGCTTTTCACAAACTGCATTATTAAAGCAATTGCGGTCATTTTGCTTGTTAGCTCATGCTAATGGCATTCTATTTTTAAATATATTTTTCGAGAGGGGAGTTTAACATGGGCGAGAAATGGGTATGGAAGCATTATCCAGCTGGGAGAGTAGAGGTGGAGCAATAAATTCCAAAAACAAGAGAAGATATAATGATATATATTGCAAACACTTCCACCAGGAAATAAATAATAAAAGGTGAGCAAGTGTAGCCAAACATAAGTATAGCCAAATTCAATTATAAAAGGGTACAAGTGTAACCAAGTACAGCTGTAGCCAGATTCTTCACAGATCTGTGTTTCGGCAAATAAACGCCTGCTTCAGGAATCATGAGATCTAAGCAGCTTATGCATAGCCAACATTTGGAGAAACAGCGCCTTAGTGAATTTATGCAGTGGAGGAGTAGCCTAGTGGTTAAATTCGATTGTAAGCTGTTTCGAGCAGGGACTGTCTCTTCATGCTCACGTGTACAGTGTTGTGTACGTCTAGTAGCGTTATAGAAATGATAAGTAGTAGAAGTAGTTGTGGTTAGTGCAGTCGGCTAAGAACCTGGGGGAACTGGGTTTGCTTCCCACTGCAGCTCCATGTGACTCTAAGCAAGTCACCTAACCCTCCATTGCCCCAGGTACAATACTTATATTGTGAGCCCACCAGGGACAGAGAGAGCACTATATATAATAATTGTAAACTGCTTTGAGTGTACCACAGATAAGGCAGTATATCAAATCCCCATTATCCTTACCCAAAAAAGCAGCTGGCAGAAGGCGCAATTCTCACATGCTGCCAGCACCCACCTCTTCTCTTTACTGTAGCCCACCTCTCTGATGTAACTTCCTGTTTCCTCAGAGACAGCCGCAGTAGAGAAGAGGCCGGTGCCAATGGCAGGGCAGCTCTGGGAATCGCTGCCACCGCTGGCTTTTGGAACATGAGGAAAGAAGGGAAACTCAGGGAATGGGGTGGAGGAAGGAAAAGGGGAGATGCCAGAACTTGGCCTGGCCTTGGGCAATCCCTGATTCTTCCCATTCCATTATCCCTGACGATGTCCTAATTTTGGGCTGCCCTAATCCCACTCAAAGCACGCCTCCAACATACTCCTTTGCTATTTGAACAAACTGCAGTCAAAAATATTCAAATTCTGCCTTTTGAAAATTGCAATTTGGACATTTTCGGCAGATGGATATTCTGTGGCCATTCTGAGACATCCATCTGCTTTGAAAATGTGTACCATAGTAACATAATAGATGATAACAGATGGAGAGAAATGGGCCATCCATTCCAGAGTAGCATAAACAATAGTCCCTATTCAAGCTTTTCTGCATGCCTCCAAATTGAGCTAGATGTGTCACTGGAAAGGCAGTCCGAGGGTCATGGCCAGGAGTCCTCAGATGCAAGACAAGACCAAATCTTTTGGGTACAGAGCACAGTGCAATTAGATGACATCATATGCCAGCACCACAGGTTTAAATAATTTTAAGGTCTGTAATTCACTGGTTATATGTCAGGGGGTTTTACCCTTTCCCCCCCTCCCCACAAACACATAGGTTACTCCCATGTCCTAATCTTGGCTTGTAGCCACTGCTCACACAGGTTTCCTGTGCGCCCCCCCCCCCCCCCCCCCCCCCCCCCCCCCCCCCCCCCCCCCCCCACACACACACTGTGTCTTAGCTTAGGGTTGTAACTTCTGCTCTGTGCAGATTACCACCTGAGCTGTTTTGAACCTCAATGTTTGATTTTCATTCTTGTGCCATGTAGGGATCCTATATGAATATTCCAGTCCTTTTGAATTTCCTCCAGTACCTTCTCTGATAGGATATTCCAGGCATGCACTACTGTTTCTGTGAAAACAAAATGTTTCCTAATCTTGTTCCTGTCTATCATTTTCCTTAGTTCTACATCTGCATGTATTTAAGGGGGTAATAATGGTGTGTATATGTGGTACCTATTCTATAAAGTAGGCACCTAGCATAACCGGGTATATATGCACTTAGGCCAAGCACTTATGTCTTCCATAGAGTTTGTATAACTGCATCTGCTTATATCCTAGGTATACATATGCAAATTATAGAATTGTATAATTTACATGCATAACTTTGCACCCCAACTACACTCTGCCCAAATGCTGCCCATATCAGAGACTAATAAAAACAAAAAGCTTTATGGCTTGACTTACTCCTAATGTAATATAGGCTACTAAAATATATAAATGAAGGAGAAAATCATTCAAAACATTTGCAATTGGCAACAAGGTGGAGTCTCATATCTTTTTGCACGAATATTCACATCACTCCCTTGGTGACTCTATTGGCGTGCATAGGTTTAATCATCGACCAAAACCACCTCCACCCTGATATTGCAATTCCTTAAACTTAACATACCAAAAAATGCAAATATATGTAAATATATACAAAAGACACTTAGCTTGCGGAGCATATAAACTCCCTTATTCAGACTGGGTGTGTAGAGGCCCCGACAGTGCCTGTTTCGCTATGCTTCTTCTGGGGGAACCCACACCATTTAGCTGAATCGTGTCTTGGCACAGCCCCTTTGCTATTCACTTGAAGGAGCTGTGCCAAGGGGCTGTGCCAAGACACGATTCAGCTAAATGGTGTGGGTTCCCCCAGAAGAAGCATAGCGAAACAGGCACTGTCGGGGCCTCTACACACCCAGTCTGAATAAGGGAGTTTATATGCTCCGCAAGCTAAGTGTCTTTTGTATATATTTACATATATTTGCATTTTTTGGTATGTTAAGTTTAAGGAATTGCAATATCAGGGTGGAGGTGGTTTTGGTCGATGATTAAACCTATGCACGCCAATAGAGTCACCAAGGGAGTGATGTGAATATTCGTGCAAAAAGATATGAGACTCCACCTTGTTGCCAATTGCAAATGTTTTGAATGATTTTCTCCTTCATTCATATCAGAGACTAGGTATAGTTATAGACTAGCTCTTAGGCAACATGTTCGCATATACACACGTATGGGCACACATGTGAAAATATACCAGTATTTAAAGATTTACACACATGTATATGCAGGGCTTTTTTTGAGGGGGTACTTGGGAGTACATTGTCTGCTAAAATTGACCCTTGGTCCCCAAGTTTTAATGAAAAAGCTCAAGCTCTACACACCAATTCTGCCTTGTCATAGATTCTGTGACTAGTTGCAGGGGGCCTGGCTATTGTGGGGTGAGTCCCTTAGTGATCACCTCATCCCTGAAGGGTGTCCTGGCATTAGAGTACCGGCACCTTTTTCGCTAGAAAAAACACACTGTGCATATGGTACCTAAACATAGGTGCCCACATTATAGAATTATCCTGTAGATGTCTGAATCATAATTCCCTTACCCCTCCCCCCCAGCCATGCCCTCAAGTTTCTTCTTATGTATCGTTGAGTGAAGACCCTACATCACTTTTGTTGCTTTGCACATTTCTACTACTGACTTGCGCCCTCACTGAGACAGTTGCAGTACCCACACCAAGTTTTCAGCTCACTGATCCCCTTTTGCCAAGACTTCCTCATTCTATAACACCTGTAGAGTTTGACTAGTCAGAAAAAGTCTGAACCAGTTAGTCATGACCCATCTTGTACACATCTGAGTTAGTATTTCCAACAAAGGGAGTCTTTTACTAAAGTTTAGCTTGAGTTATCTGCAGCAGGGCCCATAGGAATAAAATGGGCCCTGTTGCAGATAACTCGAGCTAAGCTTTAGTAAAAGACCCCCACAGTGTCAGAAGTTGCTGATAGATCCGACCTGACTATTTAGACACCCTGCCTCTGTATTTACATGCATTTGTATGTTATATCTCATTACTATGTACCCTGTGTGTTAGCTCAAGAAAATCTGCATTTTTAAATAGTATTTCAAAACATATATTTACAAGATAAACCTTGCACAGGAAACACAGAGATAATATCTGAAGTAACAATAAAATAAATTCTAATATAAGGTAAATATTGTTGGAATGTAATTGTATTTTACATGCATTGCCTGTCACCTATTATTTCTCTGTGATTACTCTGTGACCTCTGATGTGAATTACTTAGAGAGGTCACACAGCTATGCAACTTCCTGTGGGGGTTAGACACAGCACATGCAGCACATGGAGCACATGGAGCTCATGATCTCTCCTAACCTGAGAGGATCTATGGTGGTGTGAGCATCCATTACCATCTAAGCACATGGAAGGAGCTGATAATACAAATGTATAGTAATATGTATATATAAGCCTGTCTGATTATAATCTAACTACAAACTGTGAGTAAACAGATGTTTTGTTACTTCAACTTTAAAGTGACTCAGCAGTGAATTATTCAGGGGTGAATGAGAGAGAGATGAAGAAAGAAATTAACATTTCTAAAGCTGAAGCTGTGTGTACTAAAATCTGCTAATTATTTACTACAAATAATCCAACAAAAGGGTTATGGGCCCAGGGCCAGGAATTGAAAAAGAAGAGAAATATTACCAGGCAGAAAAAAAGGCCACATTTTTCTCTTAAGTTTTAAAGGAAAGATTCAGTCTGTCTCTCTCTCCCCCCACACAGCAGACAGAAGGCTAAGAAAATGGCTGAGGGAAGAAATTCACCATTGTTCTATTCTCTCAAGGTGCCTAGATTAACTGAGTTTAATTATCAGAAGTGGGAACTAAGATTCATATGTCTCCTTCGAGCAAAAGGATTAAATATATGCTTAGACCAAGACAGAACAGCTGAAAATATGGCTGAATGGGACAATGCAAACTATTATGTGAAGTGCATGCTTTTGGAAGCTCTCTCAGAGAAACAAGCCATATTAGTGGAGGGAAAAGATACACCAAAGGACATTTTATGTAAGCTGAGAACTATGTATGCAACTACATATGCAAAGCAGCAACCAATTTGGCTGGCAGAGTTGAATGAAACCAAATTAAGGGATAAAAGTAAATGTAATGATCACATTATGCATCTTATGTCTTCATTTCAAAAGTTAGAACTTTCTGGAATTCCCATGTGTGATGCATTGAAAAGAGCATTTCTTTTTACCTCACTATCAAAGAAGTTTGATGTTTTTAGGTCTGTAAATGAGGCCATTGAAGGGCAATCTTTTGAACAGACAACATCAAAACTAAGGCAGGAATGCATAATAAATGATTCTGAGGAGATCTGTTCTCAAAGCAAGTCAGAGAGAAATGAAACAAATTTCTTGGCAAAGAACAGAGGAAGGCGGAGCTATGGGAAAACTCCACCCAAGGGCAAGCTGATTTGCTACTCATGTGGAAAGGAGGGACATGTATCTAAATGGTGTAAGGAAACACAAAACACTCCCTCTAGCTCACCTAAGCCAATGGAACTAAAGAATTTTCAAACCAGGAAATGTATGAAGGACAAAGATAAACACAAGGGCTTTCTAATGGCAGAAAAATCTTTGACTATGGTAAATAATAATTCAAATGAAAGTACTTGGATTTTGGATTCGGGGAGCACATGCCATTTAACCAATTGTAAGGATTTCTTTCAGGAAATGTGTCCAGAGGAAGGTATTCTTAAAACTGCAAACGCAGGGACTGCTAAGATCCAAGCAAAAGGTATTGGATTCTTAAAATGCAAAGTGTCTAATGAAGTTAAAGAAATTCCTGTAAGTGATGTCTTGTATATTCCCCAAGCAGTTTGCAATATGCTTAGTGTATCTACATTAGATAAGAAGGGATTTGTGATTCATTTTGAAAACAGTAAGTGCACAATCTCTAAAAATGATGAAGTGTATGCTGAAGCTTTTATGCATAATGATGTTTATAAGCTGAACATTTCAGGTGAAGCCTCACATATGGCGCAAGTAAGGAAGAATGATGGTAAATGTAGTCCGGAAATCTGGCACCGCCGCCTGGGACATCGTGATTCTAAGGTGATCCAGGATCTTTACAGTAAGCAACTAGCCACTGACATTCAGATAAGTGCAGATGCTGGTAAAATGGAGAAATGCATAGACTGTGTTACTCAAAAAGGTGTGAGACCCTCATTTCCTGCATACACAGGAAATAGGAGTAATAAAGTGCTGGACTTAATACACAGTGACTTATGTGGACCGTTTAATATCCCATCATTGGGAAATAACAGATTTGTGCTAATATTCTTGGATGATTTCTCTAGATATTGTGTGGCCTATTTGCTGAAAGAGAAAAGTCAAGTCACAGACATGCTGAAGAAATACGTAGCCATGGTGAGAAATAAATTTGAAAGAAAACCAAAGGTTCTTCAGACCGACAATGGTGGTGAGTTCACTTCACAAAGCATGCACACATTTCTAGAACAAGAAGGCATTCAACATATCACAACAGTAGCTTATACACCAGAGCAAAATTCTGTTGCAGAGAGAAAATTTAGGTCACTTGTGGAAATGACCAGATGTATGCTGTCAGATAGCAATCTCCCTAAAAGACTATGGGGGGAAGCCATTCTCACAGCAGTGTACCTACAAAACAGAATGCCAACTAAAGGCGCTGAGCGCACACCACATGAGACATGGCATGGTAGGAAGCCAAACCTGTCACACATAAGAACATTTGGAAGTACAGCATATGCTCATGTACCAAAGCAAAGAAGGCATAAGCTGGATTCCACAACAGAAAGGGGCATTTTAGTTGGCTATGCTCCAGGACACAAAGGATATAGAATTTTGAATCTGAAAACTGGCATTGTTGGCATAAGACATGTTACATATTTTGATGAAAACAAAAGGGTTGATAAAGGCTGGATTATCCCAGATGAGCCTTATCATCCAGAATATGAAACTAGAACCATAATAGACATGCCAGTGTATATAAATGCCATACCAAGGCAGATGTCTGAAAGCAACTCATCTGTATCTAACGAGGAACAGGCAGAGGAAACAGACACAGAAAGGATCATTGAAGAAGACAGTACAGTTGGAGAAGGGGAATCAATTGGAGAAGGACTCTCAGATTTAGAGGATGCGGAAAGGTCAGACCAACCTGTTGTCAGACGCTCATCCAGGGAAAACAAAGGTGTTCCACCCCCAAGACTGTCTTACCTAACAAAGTCAGCAGAAGCTCAAGAGCCCTTAACATGGGATGAGATTGAGAAAATGCCAGCAGAAGAAGCTGCTGAATGGCATAAAGCTGCACAAGAAGAAATTGATGCATTGGATAAAAATAATACTTGGATTCTTACAAAATTACCTCCTGGCAAGAAAGCTATAGGATGCAAATGGGTATTCAAGTTAAAAAGGAATGCACAAGGAAAAGTGGAAAGGTATAAAGCCAGATTAGTGGCAAAGGGATATCTTCAAAAATATGGAGAAGATTTTGATGAAGTGTTTGCACCTGTAGTGAAACACACGACAATTAGAACACTTCTGAGCATTGCAGTCTCAAAAGGCATGCAAGTCAAACACATTGATGTGAAAACAGCGTTTCTTCACGGAGATATAACTGAAGACTTGTACATGGAACAGCCAACAGGTTTCATAAATACAAAACAAAGACAGCTAGTGTGTAAATTAAACAAAGGTCTTTGTGGATTAAAGCAAAGTGCAGAATGTTGGAATGAAAAATTGCATGAAATATTGACAAATTTAGGATTTAAGCAAGGTGAAGCAGATAAATGCTTGTACACTAGGTGCACAAATGGACAATATGCATACATTTTAGCTTTTGTTGATGATCTGCTCATTGCAAGCGAAAGTGAGCAAGAGTACAAGGACATTGTAAAGTGTTTAAACCTCAATGTTGAGATAAAAGAACTTGGTAATGTGTCATACTATCTTGGTATAGAAATTGAGAAACAAAATGATGGTTCTTATCTTCTAAGCCAGAAGCAGAAAATAAATGAGCTTATTGAAAGTTTAGGTATGCAAGATGCCCAAGTTGTAAGCACTCCCATGATCACTGATTTTCTGAAGGATGAAACAGTAAGAGAACCTTTACCAGATAACATCCAATATAGATCAGCCATAGGTAAGCTTATATATCTAGCTACCACATACAGGGCTGATATAGCAAATGCAGTAGGAATTTTGAGCAGAAGAGTCAGCTCACCTACCAAATCAGATTGGACTGCAGTTAAAAGGATGGTAAGGTATTTAAAGGGTACCATTGATTGTAAATTAAAGATTTCAGCCAATAGTAATCCAAAACTAATATGTTACTGTGATTCAGATTGGGCAGGGGATCATTCTGATTATAAATCCACAAGTGGATATGTGTTTATGTATGGAAATGTACAAATTTCATGGGCCAGTCATAAACAAAGTATTGTGAGTTTGTCTTCTACAGAAGCTGAATACGTGGCCGTATCGGAAGCGTGCAGAGAACTGATGTGGATTGAAAAACTTTTGCTGGATTTCGGAATAGCTGAAAAGAGACCAATCCAGATAATGGAAGATAATCAGAGCTGCATCCGACTGTCACAGAATGACAAGGTTCAGTCACGCACCAAGCACATCGCAACGAAATACCACAACGTGCGAGAGTTGGCGAAAGAAGGGGTCATCAGTCTACACTATTGTCACACCAGTGAGATGACAGCTGACATCATGACCAAACCGTTACCCAGAGAACATTTTGTGAATCTGCGTATAAAGCTTGGACTTTGTATGAATAAATAATTGCATGACAGTTATGCATGAGAAGGGGTTTGTTGGAATGTAATTGTATTTTACATGCATTGCCTGTCACCTATTATTTCTCTGTGATTACTCTGTGACCTCTGATGTGAATTACTTAGAGAGGTCACACAGCTATGCAACTTCCTGTGGGGGTTAGACACAGCACATGCAGCACATGGAGCACATGGAGCTCATGATCTCTCCTAACCTGAGAGGATCTATGGTGGTGTGAGCATCCATTACCATCTAAGCACATGGAAGGAGCTGATAATACAAATGTATAGTAATATGTATATATAAGCCTGTCTGATTATAATCTAACTACAAACTGTGAGTAAACAGATGTTTTGTTACTTCAACTTTAAAGTGACTCAGCAGTGAATTATTCAGGGGTGAATGAGAGAGAGATGAAGAAAGAAATTAACATTTCTAAAGCTGAAGCTGTGTGTACTAAAATCTGCTAATTATTTACTACAAATAATCCAACAAATATACCTCTCTTCTTAGACCACAATTTAAAGGGGGGGAGTCATTTAGGTTGAGGAGAACATACATCGTATTGATTCAAATTAGGAAACAAGGCCTGGACTCAATCCACGGGCTATTTTACAATATATCTCAATACTAGCCCCAAAAGTCATTTGGTAATTCTCTTTAGATCAATAAAACTTTTTAGCTGGTCCAGTTCATAGAAAATATATTTATTGTCCAAATATTTTATCAATAAAAAACTAGCTCCCAGTGTCTTAACGTCTTCTCTCAATACAAGAAACTTTCTCCGTTTTTCCTGAGTTGCTCTTGTAATATCCGGATAAATCCAAATTCGTGCACCTAAAAATTCTTCTAAGGCATTTTTGAAGTATAGCTTCATAACTGAATTCAAGTCTTGTTCGAAGATGAAGGAAACCAACAAAGTGGATCGGGTGTGAATTTCAGTTAAAGACTGCTCCAAAAATGCGGTCAAATCTTGTAATCCGGGAACTTGTAGCACTTGGTTTTCTGATTTTCTCTTTTCCTCCTCTTTCCTTTTTTGCGGTATTGGAAGATAATATATATTTTGTTTATCGGGGGAATAAGATCAGAGGAGTAATTGAGAATATCAATCAGGTATTTTTTAAACATTTCAAGGGCACTCATTTCTACTATTTTTGGGAAATTTAGTATTCTCAGATTGAGCCGCCTGTTGAAGTTTTCAATCTGATCAATTTTGTTATGAAGAATAACTTTGTCTTTAATCAGGCACTCAGTTGTAGTTTTTAATGAGCTTATTTCTTGCTGAAAAAAAGTTTTTTGGCTACTAGTATCTTGCTTTATTTTTTCTATAGAGTCATTCAAAAGGTCTACTTTAGTCACCAAAGAAGCAGTGTCCAAGGCAGCTTTTGTTATCGTATTATTCAAACGCTGTAACATTACCCAAATGCTTCCCAGGGTTACCTCTGTGGGAGCTTCCTGCTCCTGATGTAAATCTTCTCCAAGCTTTCTGGGTGAGGATTCTTCGGCGCCAACTTCGGACGCCTCCGAAGGCTCTGCCTCCCCTATAAAGCTTGCAGGACACGGAGAAGGGTTGAGATCTGGCGAGGAGAGGGTGGTATCCAGCCCCAAGGGAGTCATCGCTCCTCCACACGCTCCCGCAGCAGGGCTCCTCACCTTCTCCCGTGGTATGTTCGTAGCGAAACTATCGAGGGTCAACTGGACTGATTGGGTGGCTCCTGCCATGGGTGGTAAGCTTTTAACCACCCCCTTCCTTTTTGTATGCGGCATCACTAGTAGTTAAAGATTAGCTTAGAATGGAAGGAAAATCCAGAGAGCCTCGATGAACGCTATCGAGCAGCATCCGCCATCTTGAAACGCCCCCCGCCCCAGCATCCTCAAGAAAATCTGCATTAGTGAACTTTAAGTCACATTAAGGGGAAAATAGCATGGGTTATTGCTCTAATATAGCCTGATCTGATAGTACTTTGACAGCAGTTTTAAACTCAAATAATGATAGTTATTTATTCCAGTAATACAGTAAAGTTAATAACATGAAAACATAAGACTTGCCAGACTGGTTCAGACCAAAGGTCCATCAAGACCAGTATCCTGTTTCCAACAGTGGCCAAGCTAGATGATAAGTATCTGGAATCTGGCAGGATTCCAGAAAGTAGCAAGATTCCATGATGTTTACTTCCAGGGATAAGTAATGACTTTCCCCAAGTCTATCTTAATAACACTTTATGGTCATCTGTGGCATTAATGCCCAGGAGGTAGGCCTCTTTAAAATTAAATGTAAGCTCTGGAATGAGGAGACATAGGATGAAGGTGAAAAAGGATAGACTCAGGAGTAATCTAAGGCAATACTCCTTTATGGAAAAAATGGTGGATGAGTGGTAAGCCCCCCCCCCCCCCCCTGGTGGAGGTGGTGGAGATGAGGACTGTATCTAAATTCAAAAAAGCCTGGGACAAGCAAAGAGGATCTCTAGGGGAGAGGAAGGGATAATAGAGATAGTAGCAGTATGGAAGAGCATACTAAATAGGCCAGATGGTCTTTATGAGCCATCATTTTTAATGTTTCTATGTTATATTATGTGCTAAACATTCTGAACGTAGCTCAGGACAACAATCAAATACAAACAGTCTTATATTCCTTAAAAATTAGAACCAGCCACCAGCCAGCAAGTGCCATTAGAGTGTCTTTAAAGCTAAAAAAAAAAACAAGTTTTTAAAAAAATGATAATTTTTCTGTAAAAATAAAATAGCTTTCAGTTGCTTTTCAAACATTGCTGTATCTGGCATGAGCCTAAGCTGATTGGGTAATTTATTCCATTCATTGGATACAGATATTGAAAAAGTTACTTTTTGTCTCTGAAAAATGCACCTTCTTTATGGAAGGTATAGATAACATTTGCCTACTTCAGAATGAAGTGATCAAGTTGGCCTATAAATATGTAAAACAGAAGTTATGGCCTTATAGAAGAAAATCAGAATCTTAAATCTAATCCTATAAAAGACGGTTAAACAATGCAGTGATTAAAGATACTGTGTAAGAGGGATATGCATGCCATTTATGGGAATTTTCATTTTCTTCAGAGGTTCCCCTTATCATTTTGAACCCCTACTTATGGCATCTCCCTCAAAAGCGGACAACCCTACCTGTCCTGGGTCCCCCAACACCCTAAGAGCAGAAAATTTCATTTTTTAAAGTTTATTTTCACTTACTATACCACGCCATAGGTAGACCCTCCCTCCCTGCACTCCCACCCCAATAAGATACCTAGACCTTTCTGAATATCCCTGGTGGTATTGGGAGGGGGGGGGGGTCTGTTGGGCAGGAATGATGCCCATTTGTTCTTGCCCATGGCTATGCCAAATCCAATATGGCATTTGTGACCTTTCACCATAGTCTTATGGTACTACCATGAGCCTCTAGTAATATTGCAAGACTATGGTGAGACATAGAAGCCACAATTTTGTATTCTGTATGGCCATAAGCAAATGCAAAGGGCATTGCTCCTGTCCCAATGGATCCACTAGACCATCAGGGATATTAAGGTAGGCCCGGGGGATTGTCCGCTCTTGGAGGGGGGCCATGGATCACAGGTACTGGCTTGAAAAAGGCCTCCCAATGTGTGTAATGAAAAGTGAGAGAGAAATAAATGGAATAGAATTTAATTCAAAATGATTGCTTTTAATTTTTAAAAATTATACTTTCCGCTATTTGTGTAAGCTTGTCTGTTAAAAACTGACTCTCTCACTATTCATGAGTGGGAAAAGTGATAGACAGGCTTTAATTACTTTATATTTACACACGTTTAATGCAAACTGCTTTTTAGTTATGTTAAAATTACCTGAATAAAATTGTACAAACAAATATAGCTCCAGATTTGATGCACAAGTCTCATGCTGGTCTCTATATACTCAAGCTGAGTATGCATGATAATAGATAAGGAACTTTTAGCATAATAAAACATTTGCATTCATGCATAATTATTGCAGATTTAATTTAAATGAATGATAATTGTCCTCAAAGCAAGCATTTATATGCTGTGAGTGCTTGCTTTCTTTAAAATATCTGACCCCGAAAAGCTAGCTAAAAGGAGTCCTAGTGGTTTTATGTATTTACTGTTAGTATTAGTATTATTATTACCTTTTATCCTTAATCCTTTCCTACCATTAGGGTGGTACTTTCACAACAGAGCTCCTAAGCACCTTTTTCATGTCTGTTTTACAAGGCAAAAAGAAAGCTTCCATCAAAAAAGATTTCATAGCTTATCAAAAACAGCACTGTAAAGCAATGCAGATAGGAAGTTAAAAGACCTCAGAACTGTGCTGAACAAATATTTCATTTGCATATCAGCTCTATTTAATGATTGCTCAGAAAACGTCCCTTATAAAGACATCTCTGCTTTTTTAATACCAAAATTTAGTGTGCTTTCTTTTCAAATCACATGTCCTTGTAAAACTTCACATGCTCATATTATACTTGACCGGTGGAGGTTGCTTCTTTTGCCCCTAAGAGGATGATGCTGTACAACCTGTGAAATTTCTCTTTCCAGGAAACCATTGTGGTATTCAAGTATGAGAACTGTGAGTAATACATTTTGGGTCAATATTCAAAGGTCCTCGTGCATTTTACAGGGCTAGTCTGTAACCTAGGTGCACTCATTTATGCAGTCATTGTGCACATAAAGGTTGAGAATACTATCATACGATGCTTATTTTAGAAGCCCTATTCACATTTTAGATGTGCATGAACCAGCACTTAAAAATTCATCTTGTACAGCGCCATAGGCAGCTATGATTACACTATGTGCGACTAACCCACCATGGCAACTGAGTCCCCCCAAAAGTATCCCTCCTGCTCCAAAAAGCCCTCTTGGAAGAACACCCCATAAAAGCTCCTTCAAACACATCCATCCCCCTCTGAACCCCCTTTCCCATAAGAAGCCTCCTCTCAAAGACTCCCCCAACACAAAGGACATCCATGCTCTCCAGAAGAACCCTCACCTTTTCTTAGGTCCCCTGGGCCTACCTGAAGGGATGTCCAGTAGGACAGGCAGTAGCACAGGGTCTGTAGTAGCACAGGGTCTGCAGTAGGACAGGCAGCAGCAATCTCCAATTGTTGCTGTCCATACTGGCTCTGAAGTCAAAATGGCAGCAGTGATTGCTAAAGGCATAGATCTATGGGTCTAGAGCAGGGGTTCTCAGCCTAGTCCTCAGAACATACCTAGCCAGTAAGGTTTTCACGATATCCACAATGAATATGCATTAAACAAATTTGCATACAATGGAGAAAGTGCATGCAAATTTATCTCCTGCCTAGTCATTGTAGACATCATGAAAACCAGACTGGGCTGGTGTGTCCCGAGGACTGGATTGAGAACCCCTGGTCCATGGGTACTGTAGTCCTGAAAAGGACCCTTAAATGTAATAACCGAATATCACTGTATTAGATATAGCTGATGGTGGTGACTGCATCTATGTATATTCATCACTGCCACTAATCCAGATAGTGGTGCTGAATCTACTTTTTTTTTTTTAACACTGCAGCTGATGTTTACAAATATGTGATCACTGCCATCACTGAAAACTGACTCTTGATATGAAGGCCTAAAATTTCTGGTATTCCAACACAGTCATGGAGATGATCCTTCAGCTCACAGAGGCAGAGACTTCACCCTAGACTGGTAACCATTCCCAACTGGCTGTATGTCTGAATACCCTAGTGGCAATTTTTTTACCCAGACACATGCCTTATTGGGAAGATTTGCCTCACACGACTGCTTCTGTCTCACAGCATTGATAGAACAAACAGGTTTCTATGGGCTTAACTATGTAATTGCTTTGCCATTCTGTAAATAAACAGACCTCTGTTAGAACTATTACTGTTGTTTGCTTGTGTATCCCAAGCCTACTATCACGGGTTGGAGGGCTCGAGAGACTTTTACTTAATTCCGGGTTCCCATAAGCTCTACAGTTAAGGAACCACACAGACTCTGAAGAATTAAGAAGAACAGTGACATTTATTGAACTTGGTAATTGTTATCTATTGCTGTAAAAATTTTACACAGTCAAGTATTGTAAGTCCACATTTACTTCTTAAGATGGTCACAAAAGTAATTCTTCAATGAGCTCTACACATACCTGTCCTGTAGCCTGATGTAGCTCCATATTGGTTTCTTGCTCATTACCATCAGGGCTGGACTTCTTATAACTGTCTTTCCCTTCAGGGTAGTACCCGAAGGCACCGCTTCAGCTGTGGGTGGACTGCATCCTACGTGAGTCCCAGTTACGGGACGGACTCCCCAATTCCGCCCAAGGTTCGAACTCCTCTAATAACTGGTGTGCACTTGACAGTTTACTGTCCCTTAATTTCCCAACTGGAGTTAGCATTGCAGGACCCCCCCCCCCCCCTTTTACTGCAGTGAGTCACTTGGCAGGGGGGTGTAGGTAGCTTAGACCTCAGGCAGCCAAGGACAATTCACTGCTCAAGCTGTCCCCTTTTATAACCTCTCAACTCCTCCCAGGACCTCCAGTCACTCCCCTAGTGACTTACTACCCAGGGCTCACTCTATCATGAATCTCAAACAAACCAAGGGTTACACTTGCCTGAATGTATTAATTGAGGTTTGGCTCACCGTAAAGAGAAGGGTTTTACTTGGGTGTAACTGACAAGTCCCATGAGTGCTAGCCTGGTCAGCAGGGGTTGCTTGTAAGAAAAGATGGGTCTTTGTGGGCGGGGGGGGGGGGGGTGATCCCCCAAGACTCTCAATGGTTGACTTCCAAAAGCAATCTGCTTCCTACAAACTCCACTCCACAAATAGTGTTCATCTTCTTAAAAATCATCTTTATTTGGTGAGATTCCCAAAGACAAAAGTTTACGCAGCAGTAGACAAAAGTCAAGTGGTTTAAACAGGAAAAACAATTCAGTAAGTCAAAATTCCTTTGCAGCATCTCTCTGACTTGTACTCAGGCAGACAACTTTCTTGCTAGCCTCTTCTCAGACTGATCCACTGGCTCAAACAGTTTTTATCTTCTCACATGCTCCTTTTCTCATGAACCCCTGGTTGGGCACCCAGATTCCTTCTTTCTGTAAAAGATGTTTAAAATAGATCCCATTCAACAGCAGTCTCAAAACAGTTACTGATGTAAATATCCTATGCAAATGTGTTCTGGCTTTCTCAAATATGCTTCCATTAGGGTGAGGCACAAGGATGGAGCCATGACTTTTGGGTGCTGCTATTTTGGCTCTAACATGGGCACCCATGTCTTATGGCCATCGCTGTTTGGGTGCCTGTGACCTATAGGTGCCATGGCCATCTAAAAGGCACTATCCATGCTGTTCTGTTCCCAACTACTGCTCAGTTGGGCCTACAATTGTCTGAACCTTGCAGGTAGGAAGCAGAAGGCTCTCGCTCAGTAGGAAGTTTGAACGACTCATAGTAGCCCACCGGCTAGCAAGCTGGACTCTGGCACAGATCCGATGTTGGCCTCGCTGGCCCCTTCCTCAGCCAGGTCCCTGATGAGTCACAGCCTTGCATCCTGCAGCTCAGTGTATAGGCCAGGCACCCCAATCATGTATACCTTGGCGTTGGGCTAGGCAGTGAGGTACTGGTGCAGAAAGAACACAAAGCAGATGGTCACACAGTCCAGCACCAAGCCCTCCCCCCCCCACACACATACACCACTGCCACTGCCATGTGGGAACTCTCACCAACCAAGCTGTAGAGTGATATAAGGTGCAGCGTTGTCATTCAGGAGCTCTCAAGCCACAGAATGTAGGAAGGTGGGAGAATTCTTGACTAGCAGCACTGTCATGTTTCATCCCTGTGGTTCTTAGCACTGTAGGCAGGTCTATGTCTCTTCACTGTTGATGTCACCAGAGAGGGGGAACATGTCAGAGGTAGAGCATTGTCACCAGAAGTCAAACTCATAGAAGAAGCAGAGTGGGCCTTCTGTGCCAGCAGTGAGCATCCAGGGCAATGGAGCCGGAGCAGCCCTCATTGCAGTGGCCATCTTCCGATTTGTGTCGGGAGATCGCCGGCGATCTCTTTCGAAAATGAGCTGGATTGTAAAAATATGGAATAAGGAAGGATGCTAGGTACAAGGTGATACAGGTATAATAAGTTTGGTGAGCCAACATCAAAGTTTTTGTACCTAACCTGGTGAGAGCCAATATTGCTCAGACAGAGTGGGAACACGTTGTCAAGCTTTTGATGTTGTATGAGTTAAAATTGCAACATTTTGAACAAGTCATGGGCATTTCATTTGGTAAAGTGGGGTGCCAGTTAATAAGGAATTTACTCCAAGTAAGCATAAGAGCATATAGAAGGGTTTTCCCACTTTTGTATCCCAGAATGGTTTGAAAGACCTAATCGTTTTCAGTGTGAAACTGATTTCTTGACTACCAAAGAAATTAATGACCAAAGGAAAGCTTATTATCTAATAGTACTCCTAGGGAGTAATTCTCTAAAGGTCACCTAAAGTTAGGCACTAAAATGCTGGGTACTAATCTGTTACTGAATACTAGCGAAAGGTGGCATTTTAGTGCCTAGCATTATTTATTTATTTACAAATATTTCTATTCTGCACATTCCAAAGTTCAAAGTGGTTTACAATAGTAAACATACATAATCAAATCAACATGTGGAGGGGCATTTTCGATATGATGTCTAAATCCAATTTTGGACCTTTTGGGTGGAAAGACAATAAGCTCGGTCTTGGCCATGTTCAGTTTCAGGTGGCGGTTGGACATCCAGGCAGCAATGTCGGATAAGCAGGCCAATACTTTGGCCTGGATTTCCGCAGTGATTTCTGGTGTGGAGAGGTAAAGCTGGGTGTCGTCAGCATAAAGATGGTATAGGAACCATGAGATGAGATCAGCGAGCCCAGGGAAGAGGTGTAGATTGAAAAAAGAAGGGGTCCAAGGACAGATCCCTGAGGGACTCCAACAGAGAGTGGGATGGGGTGGAGGAAGATCCATAAGAATGTACTCTGAAGGTATGGTGGGAGAGATAAGAGGAGAACCAGGAGAGGACAGAGCCCTGGAACCCAAATGAGGATAGTGCAGCAAGAAGTAAATTATGATTGACAGTGTCAAAAGCAGCGGATAGGTCAAAGGATGAGGATGGAGTAGTGCCCTTTGGATTTGGCAAGGAACAGGTCATTAACCTTTTCTCCAAGATATTGAAACCTTAGCTTCCTGATTTTTATTTTAGCAATCTGAGATTCTTCCACAGTTTTTAAAGAACTTTTTTGAAGAATTTTGCAGAGTTCTATTAAATCACTTAGACCATCAGTAAGGATAGCCAATGCTACATGTTATTCTGCTTAATTTATCAAGGTGGTATTTACGTGCTGGGCCATTATTTTCATCTACTTGTTCTCTGAAATATTCTACTGATATGTCACAGTTCTTGACTGAAGCACTTGAAGAGAAATGCCGATAGCTATCTGACCTCATTCAGATGTTTAAATAAATTAGGAGGTCTTTTACTAAGGCTCGCTAGGGTTTTTAGCATGCACTAATATTTAGGGTACGCTAAACGTTAGAGATGTACATATATTTCTATATTCATATATTCTACCTGAATAATGTGGCTCACTGGCTAGAGCACTGAGCTTGTAATCAGAAGGTTGCTGGTTTGATTCCCCCTTTATGCAAGTTGACCGATAGGAGTTTATTGGTAAGAAAGGGTCATTCAATATATGTGATTTTATAGTGTCTAGTATGCTCTGACAATGCTCTGTTTAGAAACACATGATATGACTATATGGGTGAATTTGCATGTATATATATGCAAGGGTTCAGTTAAGAAAATATACATATGTGTATATATATATACACATGCATATGTGGATATGGATATTTGAGCTTATAGATATATATACAGGTGGGCATATATAGATATCATCTAGAAGTATACGCTTTTTTCAAATGTTTTTTTAATGCTTTTTAAATGTTCTTTTAAATGTTCTCTTTTATATATATACATATATTTGTGCGTGGTGTGTATATAGTATAGTAAATATAAGTGTATATGTATATGGTTTGAAAGTGTGACAATGATGTGCAATTATGGTTTATTGATATTGTTGAACCAATTTATGGTTTTAATTTATTTTTATGTATCTTTATGTTAGACCCCTGATGCAGGCGGTTGTACGCCGAAACACGGCCCGTGTCGGGTATTTGTGAAATTAAAGGACTCCATTTTTTCTCAATCCTGAAGGCCCAGTTTCTGCTTCTTTTTTGTTTGCCTTGTTGTACTTGTATGCTGTTTTCCCTCTCTTTTGTGACCATATATTTCTATGGACATCTCTAATGTTTAGTGCACCCCAAAATATTAGCGCATGCTAAAAACATTAGCGCACCTTAATAAAAGAGGCTCCTAGTTTCATATTCTGCAACCTTAGCAATCTCATTAAAATTTGAACTCACACTAGATCTACAAAAAATTGTATTGCTGGTGTGTATAAGTATTTCAAGATCCATCATAAACATAATCTGTTTCCAGGTGTCTTCAATGCCTAAATCCACATGGAGGGGCATAATCAAAAGGGACACCCAAGTTTTGATTAGGATATCCTCGCAAAACGTCCCGATGGAGGGGCAGGGAAACCCGTAGTATCAAAACAAGATGGACGTCTATCTTTCGTTTCAATAATACAGTTGGGGATGCCCAAATCCTGAAATTTAGGTCATCCTTAGAGATGGTCATCCCTAGGCTTGGTCGTTTCTGATTGTCGGCGATAATGGAAACCAAGGACGCCCATCTCAGAAATGACCAAATGCAAGCCCTTTCGTCATGGGAGGAGCCAGCATTCGTAGTGCACTGGTCCCGCTGACATGCTAGGACATCAACCAGACACCCTAGGGGGCACTGCAGTGGACTTCAGAAATTGCTCCCAGGAACATAGCTCACTTACCTTGTGTGCTGAGCCCCCCAAAACCCACTACCCACCACTGTACACCACTACCATAGCCCTTACGGGTGAAGGGGACACCTATATGTGGGTACAGTGGGTTTTGGAGGGCTCACATTTACCACCACAAGTGTAACAGGTAGTGGGGGGGTGGGCCTGGGTCTGCCTGCCTGAAGTGCACTGCACCCACTAAAACTGCTCCAGGGACCTGCATACTGCTCTGATGGACCAGTATGACATTTGAACAGTGGTGTGCTGGTAAATTTTTAACAGGCTCTCTCCCCAGTCCACCTCTGCGCCCCCCCCACCCCACAAAGGCTCTCTCCCTGGTCCACCTCTGCGTTCCCCCCCCCCAACAGGCTCTCTTCCCGGTCCATCTCTGCATGCCCCCCCACAACAGGCTCTCTCCCCAGTCCACCTGCACTCCCCCCACAATAGGCTCTCTCCCTGGTCCAACTCTGTGCACGCCCCCCCACAACGGGTTGTCTCCCCGGTCCATCTCTGCGCCCTGCCCCCCAAATTGCAGAGCTGGCTATAGCCGGGGAAAGAGCCTGGGAGGGGGCAATGCATTACTCTCTCCAGGAAGACTGAGATTCTGTGGTGCAGGGCAAGCCGGCTCTGCTCTTCTCCTCCTCCCCTCCCCGTGGTGCAAGGCAAGCCGGCTCTTCTCCTCCTCCCACACCCCGCGCGAGCTACAGGGTCCCAGTCCGCGCTGACTCTCCCGCAGCGCTACTGCATTGCTTTTCAAAATGGCCACCGAGACTTACAAGGGCGGCCTCCAACACTTCAGCAGAAGTCTTGCAAGGCCGCCGCTGGAAGTCTCGTGGCCATTTTTAAAGAGTGATCCGGCAGTGGAGGAGGGTCAGTGCCGGCAGCGGGCAGGCAAGACAGGGGATCTTTCCTTCTTGCCCCGAAGAATCCACTGGACAACCAGGGTGGTTGCCTTCTTCAGGTATGTACACTGGACTCGAAGCCTGGGACCCTGTATCTTGGGGGAGGGAGGGAGGAGAGCGAGCTCGCCCTGAAGAACAACCGGCTCGCAAGATGGTAAAATATTTAACAACCAGCTCTTGCGAGCTGGCTCCAGCACACCACTGCATTTGAGGCTGGCATACAGGCTGGCAAAAAACATGTTTAAAGATTCTTTTGAGGGTGAGAGGGGGTTAGTGACCACTGGGGCAGTAAGGGGAGGTCATCCCCGATTCTCTCTGGTGGTCATCTGGTTAGTTCGGGCACCTTTTTGTGCCTTGGTCGTAAGAAAAACAGGACCAGGTAAAGTCGTCCAAGTGCTCGTCAGGGACTCCCTTTTTTTTTCCATTATGGGTCGAGGACATCCATGTGTTAGGCACACCCAAGTCCCGCCTTCGCTATGGCTCCGACATGCCCCTGGGAATTTTGCCCCTCCCTGTGACGGAAAGAAGTTGTGGACGTCCAAAATCAGCTTTCGATTATACCGATTTGGGCGACCCATCTTCCAATTTGTGTCGAAAGATGGGCATCTTTCTCTTTCAAAAATGAGCCTGCTGGTGTGCCACACGTGCCTGTGGACATATGTGGCAATATATTGATGCAAAAGTGTTGCCACATTGTTATGTCTTCCAGGTATCACTGATGCACTGTCTAATGCGAAACATCGCCATTCTGTTCATATGAAAATCATTGTCACAGTAAACTTGCTTAATTGTTGAAACTGTTGCAGCATTGCCACGAGGTATTAACTAAATAATTCCAGCAAACACAGTGGGATGTGTAGGATCAGCAGATTTCCTAAATTTAACATATAAAATGAACATTTTTTGAAACAAAAATATCTGTACTTTTGTCATCTATGAGTGTGTGGAAAGCTGATTGCTGGATTGCAATGAATATGTTGTATTTAATTATGCTATTTACATATTTGGTGAATTCAAGCAGATAATTATTGCTGCTTCTGCTGTCCAGAATTTATATATATTTCACTATGTGACCATGGATTTCCTGCTGAGGCAGCAAAGATGAATTTATCTTGACAGCTAGCAGGATATTATCAATTAAAACCTTTACTTCATCAGCATCTGATTTATTCCATTGCACTCATTCTTTCCTGTTTCTAATTTTGGGTGATTCAGTTAGTAGATTTTTCAAAAGTCCTTGGTTCTGATTTTAAGGCTTTGTGACAGTGTCTATTGTTGGTTTTATGACTGGCATGACATTTTATATAATCCAATTTCCTTTCACTCCATTTTTTTTTTTTTTGCCAGAACGCCATTTCCTATTAACTCCTGCTTTCAAGCATATTCCACAGAGAACATTGCCAGTTTCAAAGTATTTGAAAATTACTCTGAAATGCACATCGTGAAGACCTGCTATAATGCATATCAGTCTCAGCTGAATGATAAGTCAACCATTCCATCTTGAAAGTTAAGGTGTTTTTTTTCTGTAAGACCACCAAATTTTTCATCATCAGATCCTCATTTGAACATTTAAGTTCAAATATTTTTAGTTTTAGTTTCCAAACAGAGTACAGTTACAACAGTGACAATAAGGCAATGACAAACATCTAATTCTGTATTTATAAGGTAGCGAAATACGCATCAAGTTTATTGCATATTAATTGGTGCTTTTTCATCATAGTAACTTACTTTTGAACTGGTGAATTTCCAGTTACAAACAAACAATCTACTTCAGACCAATAATGAGCAGAACATCTATTCATTTCAGTAGGGGAGCACATAGACCCATATTCTGCATTTCCATATTATAACTGTATATGTTAGGGGCTTTTGTATCTTCAGGATCCAACAGATTTCAGACTAATACTGCTGAAGTTGTGGACAATAGTAGAGCATATGCAACAGAGTTTCAATGTAGATCAGTTTGACGTAGTGGTAAAAAAAGAATAAATAAGTTGATGAATAAAGTCTCAGTTACATGAGGAAAACAAACAATAGCTTTCTAGGAGACACCAGGTTTTACAGGAGTGTAAGTGACCTCTTTTGTAGGCCGCTGCTTCTTCATATTTCCTGTAGGCACAGAGAGTTCCACCATTCATGAAATGAGACGTTTAAATTGTTTTTCTAGTTTAAAACAACAATATGAATGGCTAGAGCAATCATCATATTAAACAGTTTTGCTTGTTTTAGAGTAATTGAAATACCTGTTGTTGAACAGCGTACTATAATAATCATATAGGGAAGTAGATCTGACATGGAGAAGATTGTTGTAATTCTATCCCAGACTTGTGAATAGCATGTTTTAAGTTTATGTAGTAAAGGAGTGTATGAGAGAGCGTTCTAGGTTCTTTTGACATGATCAGCATTGGTTTGATAGGTTGTGTAGCAGTTTTTCCAATTTTGCTGGAGTCCAGTTTGCTTTCCTGCAAATTCTATATAGTGCTACTAGAATTGTGTGTGCAACTCTGGGCATATTCTAATTTGTGTACACAACTGAATTGGTTAACAAACCAATCAGCATTTATAATTGGATGTTAACTAATTATCGGCACTAATTGAAACTAATTAGAATTTACACACACTACTCGCTAAGCATATTCTATAAAGTAATCCACAAACTCTAGAGCGTGGATCTCAAAAGTTGGTGTAGCCTTGGGAGGAGCATGGGAGGGTCATGAGCATTCCTAAAATTTACATGCAGTGTTATAGAATAACCCGTTCCGTGCCTGAAGTTAGGCGTGGGCATTTACACCAGCTTTTCACTGGTGTAAATAGCTGCACGTAAATTTTAGTCACATGGATGGCGCTACATGTGTTCTATAAACTGTGCCTAATTTATGTGCAGTTTATAGAATACACGTAGGCACGTTTTCCATCCACGCTGATTGTTTTTTCGGTGCTAAATATAGAACCTGTCCCTTTGTATGTAATAAAATATGAGGATTGAAGTAGTGCAGTGGATAGAGAAGATGTATGGTTTTGGACCAGAATAAGTCCCATTCTGTGGGAGATAACACTTCCATTGTACGATTCCCTAGTGTGGCTGGGCCACATGAACTTTATCTTACCACAACATCACTTTGTATTTGTTTACACCGGAGTCTGTAATGCCTCTCCAGTACTATGTAAGCCACATTGAGCCTACAAACAGGTGGGAAAATGTGGGATATAAATGTAACAAATAAATGAAATAAATAAATGTTGAAGTCCTTTTCCCATTCTGAAGATAAACTAGAGCAGGATTGAGCCTTTGATGTTTGTAAAGATTTGTAAACCTTAGATACAGATTTTGGAGCCAAGACTAGATTTTTGGCAAAATTGTGTAAAGCTTGGTTCTGGATTGCTTGAGAGATTTGTTGCCAATATAATATTGGATTGTGGTGAAGACCAAGTGTTACAAAACAAAGAGCACTGGGAGCCTTCAAAACTGGAACACGCCCTTTAATTAGTAGTATAAAACGATGCTGTACATCATTGACCAACATGGGCTGTTTTAGTGTCAGTGCCTGAATCAGGGGTCCACATGCAAATTAAAACATATATAAATATTAAAATATATAAATGAAAATCAAAATAAATAAATTATAAATATTGAAATGAATAAAAAAACAGACAGAAATCTCCTATTAACAGAAAGATAATGATAAAATTGAGCATAAATATATTAGCTGATCAGTGATTTTTCTAAAATATGCATGCTTCAACAAAATAAAAGATATCCAAATGTCAGTGTAAATACAGTTGGACAATCATGGAGCTGATAGATAATAACCCTCAAAAAGAAATAGTGTTTACTCACTAGTCATGTAAAAATGATAGTCAATGAAGTGTAAAAGAAGAGGGATGAATTGGATATTGGAGCTGACTGGTAATCATAACCATTTAAGAAAAATAGTGATTGATCACTAATCATGCAAAAGTTATAGTCAGTGAAACACAAACTGGAGCAAGTAGTTTATACTGTCATCTGCTCATGCTCATTGCTATATATGTGGGAAAGACTAAAAGGAAACTTAAGACTCGCATGATAGAACATAGAAGCAACATCAGAAGAGGAAATATAGGAGCCCCACTTGTTCAACACTGCTTAGATTGTTCACATTCATTTTCTGGTCATATATGTTTTGTTTATCACAATCCTTGCATAGAGAAAATATTGGCACTTTATGGCTATAAAAGGATCAGCAATGCATTTTTGAAATGGACACTGTTTCACCAGCAGGTTTGAACAGTGAGACTGACTTGTCTGTCTTCCTCTACATCTAATGATTGGTTAACACTATATAGTGAATGGCTCCACCTTAGTGAATAAATCCAATGTTGTTCTTTTTTAAGAAGTCTGTGGCTCACATCATCTCTATGCTTAGTGTCCACCAATGTTTCAAATACCCTACATCTGAAATCCAAAAAAGAAAGTAAGGAATCAAAATAATGTCATACCAAGGCTTCTTCCCCCTGTTGGTGAATGACATTGTAATGATGTTCAAAAAGATGACTTTTGAGCTGCCTTGATATTTGTCCCACAGGGACACCTCAGAAAATAAATCACATTCCTTGATACACAATTAATATGCTGTATCAACTATATATCCTGCCTCCTAGATAAGTGCATAGAGTTTCCTTCATCATAATTTCACACACAGCATATCATCCACATTTAAAATGTCCAACTTCAGCACTCTTCCTCCATGTCCACATAACTGACTTGCATAGATGATCTTTCAAATTACAATTTCTACTATGTGACAACAGACAACTGCTTCCTTTAAAGCAATCATGAACAGAAAGCATTCTTCAATACATTTTATCATTTTATCCACCGCTATTGATGAAGATGAGTATTTCAACACACACAGGTTACCACATTTAGGTCAGGTTTGACTGCACGATATTCTAAAAGCTACTCTCTTGGATTAAAAATCGCTTTCTTCATAACCCTCTCCAGGTACCCTCGCATCTGAAATTTTTCCCTCAACTTCTCTTCTTGTGTAGTAAATTCTAAATCAGAATGACAAATCCACTTATGACATAAAAATTGTGAAACAAGGAGACTATTCTTCAAATGAGGGGGATGCACACTGTCATAATATAAGAAAGCATCATGGTCTGTATTCTTAGTATAAACAGTTGTAACAAACCCATCTGCCAATTTATTAATCTTCACATCCAAAAAACAAATCTTTTTTTCATTACTATTCACATCAAATTTGATTGAAGGATGGCATCCATTTAAATATTGCACAAAAACTCCCAAAGTATCTACAGAGCCGTCTTATAACATAACGTATGTCATCTATAAAATGACACCATCACTTCACTTGAGAAAAATGGGTAGCTGAATAAATCCATTTCCATGTGAAATGAGCCATGATTAAATTTGTGATTGAAGGGGCATAGGAAGACCCCACAGCTAACCCTGATAATTGTTGTAAAATATTACCATCAAAAAGAAAATAATTCCATCTCACAGCTAAAGCTGTTAATTTAACAAAAGCATTCAGTGGGTACTACTGTTTTCTAATCCCTCTCTTACATTATCAATCACTTCCTGTTGAGGGATGTTTGTGTAAAGGGACCAGACATCTAAAGTAACCATCAAACTGAAGCAAATTCCCCAATTTTAGCAGTTAAAATCTGCAAAAAATGGGTAGTGTCCTGAACATAAGAATCAATTGATACCATTAATGGTCTCAAAAAAATTGTCCAACATATTTACATACATGTTCCAACAGTGATTTCCTCAACGAAACAATAGGCCACCCTGGTGGATTAATTAATCTCTTTTGGGCAACAGAGAGAAAATTGGAATTTGGCGGACCAATAACATAGGAAAATGTGGGAGGGACATTCTGGAAGGCAAATTTAGTCTCTTAATTAGAAAGCTGAAGTCCAGATCCTCAGGGGCATAGCTATGTGGGGCCTTCACAGATTACACCCTGGCCCCCTCTACATTTGCCCCCCCCCCCCCCACCGCCACCTGTCTCCCACTACCACATCAGGTACCTTGTTTGCTGGCGGGGGTCCCCAATCCCCGCCAGCCAAAGAGTCTTCTTCAGTGCCGGTCGACTCCGGCACCTTCGTTTTGTGATCATCTGTTCCTGACGCCTTACGTTCTGCATGGGGCTACATGCATGGTGCAGGACGTAAGGCGTCAGAAACAGATGATCACACAACGAAGGCACCGGAGTCGACCAGCGCTGAAGAAGACTCTGGCTGACGGGGATTGGGGACCCCCGCCAGCAAACAAGGTACCTGATGATGCGGTGGTGGGGCGGGGGATGGGCGGTGGCGGCAGTGGGGGGGGATCAAATGTACAGGGGGCCAGGGTGTAATCTGTGGGGGCCCATGCCCCTGTGGCCCCAAGTAGCTATGCCCCTGAGGATCTGGACTTCAGCTTTCTACTTAAGACTAAATTTGCCTTCCAGAATGTCCCTCCCACATTTTCCTATGTTATTGGTACCCATATGTACCAAGACCAGCTACCTCCTCCCCAGCACTATTAAATCCTATCTAGGTGATACATGTGGTCCGCCACCTTTGTACCAGGCAGCAAGTAACCAGGCAATCCTCACGTCCACCAGCCACCCAGCTATCTACATGTCTAATGATCAAATCACAAATGATAACAAATGTCCTAACCCTTCCTGCCTGGGCGAAGTTCTTGGGGACATATCCTTGGTTCAAAAAGATAGTGCATCATCTTCTGGGCAGGTCCTGGCTACAGAAGTACTTCCTACTTCACCAGGGTGATGCTCTCCTTTTACTAGACCTCCTTCCTCCAAGACATCACTGGAGCTGCCAGACTGGAGGTGGGACTTCTCTACAACGCCCTGTAGGTCTCCTCTATATACCTCTCTGTCTCCATGCTACTCTAGCCTCAAGAGAACAGACACATCCTCTGAGAGCTAGGAGCTCTTTGAATCTGGCACACACATATAATCTCTCACCAACTGGGACATAATCATACATGTGACACTCAATGCCAAAGACTGGCTAGCAGCCCTCTCACTGCTGGACTGCTGTCTGCATCTTAGTATTATTGAGTTGTTTAATAATTTAAAACTTGCTAAAATACTAAGGATATTAGAGTAATATAAGAGAGCCTTTAGATTATATATTATATTTTGCGATTTATTTAGTGTTTACTTCCTAGAAGTAATGAAATGTAATTAAAGCTCTGTAAGAGGGCTCTTCTTATGTTATACAAATTAGAATAACTGATAATTAAGACTATAAAAATAAAGAGTTATGCTAGGGGTGGATGGGAGTTGGGGAGGGTGGGTGGGAAATAGCCTAAAGAAGGCATAGCAGGATCTAGTTTATCTGTTATTGTTGTAAGCTGTGGCAGAAAGTTCAAGTTTTGAAACTATAGGGGAAAGGGTTTTATACTATGGAAACTAAACTCCAAAGGAGTGGATTGCAGCACCACCCAGTGAAATGTTACCTAACTAGCTTCTGACACAAAAATGTGTCATGCAAGCATCCCAGTGGTGTGTGGGAGAGGAAACAATAACCCCAACCAACCAAAGAGAAGGCAAAAGTGCAAGAGGTCAAACACCTACATAACAGTACTACACCCCCAGACCACCCTTGGGAACTATAGGACTGGTGAATGCCAGATCAGTTGCAAAGAAATCCTCGATGATCCATGATGCCATAAATGAACAGCATCTTGACATCCTAGGAATAAGTGAAACTTGGCTAGATGAAAGTGGGGGTTTACCACTGGCTGAACTATGTCCAACAGGTTTCAACATCCAACATAAACCAAGACCTGAAAGACAGGGTGGAGGGGTAGCAGTCCTGATTCGAGACACAATCAAACTGCGCAGAATATCCATCCCTCAGCTACATGGATCAGAATCTTTTAATCCAACTTGGAGAAACCATGGTTTACAGAGCACCTCGTAACAACACATTATCTGTGTAAGAACTACTAGACCTGATTACTCAAGTGATCCTGAATTACCCTAGGCTGGTGATCATGGGGGACTTCAATCTACACATCAAAACCTCAGATACCACCACAGCTGCCTTTCTGGACATGATGACAGCACTAGGATTTACACAGGTGATCAATTCTCCAACCCACAAAAAGGGTCACATACTAGACCTGGTATTCTACAAAGGGGTGGATATCCCAGAATTCTGGGATAACAGTATTGAAATAACACCCCTATCATGATCAGACCATTTTCTAATTAAATTCTCCCTATGTGACCACCTGAAAAAAATGGCATCTCCCAGAGTTTAGAAGGAGATCAGAGACAAAAAAAAGCTGACCGCTGAGATTTTCCTAGAGGCCTTGGACTATCCACATGTAGATGAAAAGACAACACTGTCAGAACAAGTTGACATCTGGAATACACACTTAGCCAAAACCTTAGAGAAAACAGTACGACTAAAAAAGGTCTTATGCCCTACTCACAAACGCTCACCTTGGTTTTCTCCAAAACTTTGGATCCTTAAACGCGAAGGATGAAAACTGGAAAGGAGATGGCGGAAATCTCACTTGGATGAAGACAGGCTAAACTGCAGGAAGTACATGGCAAAGTACCGCCAAGCCTTAACTGCAACCAAAAAACAGTATTTCTCTCAATGCATTGCACAGGCTGCCAATTCAACCAAGCAGCTGTTCAGTATAGTAAACAGCCTACTGCAACCCCCACAACAGAACCAGCCTGCCCAGTCTAAACTGAACTGCAATGATTTTGCTGCATACTTTGCCAACAAAATTAAAAGTCTCCATCAGGATTTACAGGCAATCCCACCCAGTGCCCAACCAGTCAATCAGGGGTGTACAAACTCGCCCCCTCTGAAGAGAGACAGATGGAACACTTTTAACCTAATGACAGAGGAGAGCCTTGACAAAATCCTAAGAGACCTTTGACCAACTACCTGCTCCCTCGATCCCTGCCCATCAAAGATAGTGCAGCAGGCAAGTATGGGCCTTATAGAAGGTGCCACAAAAATTGTGAACACCTCTCTTTCTAATAGGCAATTACCAATAGCATTAAAAAGGCCGGTGGTTTGCCCTCTACTGAAGAAAAACAACCTTGACCAGGACAAACTTGAAAGTTACAGGCCAGTATCCAACATCCCGTTTCTAGGGAAACTCATAGAACAGTCTGTGTTCAACTTAATGAATGGCTAGAAAAGAGTAACTGGCTAGATCCATGTCAGTCTGGATTCAGACCCGGTTATGGAACAGAAATGGTCCTTGTATCCCTGCTAGGTGATCTTCACAGAAACCGAGACAAAGGATTTGCCTCGATGTTAATACTGCTAGATTTCTCAGCAGCTTTTGACACTGTGGATCATGATATCTTGGTAGCACAACTGACAGAAACAGGTATCAATGGAACAGTACATGCCTGGTTCAGATCCTATCTATCAGATAGGCAACAATCCATAATGTTTGGCAACAACTCATCACCACCATGGACACTGACCCGCGGGGTACCACAAGGATCGATACTGTCACATATTCTGTTCAATATCTACCTCAAGCCACTATCTGAGCTGATTCGGTCAATGGACACTCAGTTCTACATCTATGCGGATGATGTGCAGCTACTCATACCCATTGAACCTGACTTACCTACAGCCTTGATTAAACTGATTACCTGTGTAACATCAATTCAAGAATGGGCTAAACACAACAAACTTTGCCTGAACCCAAGTAAAACCGAACTTCTCTGGGTCCCTAACACAAGTGGGTACATACCTGACATCAAAATCCCTTTTGGAAAGTATGAACTCCCCCTCAAATCACAAGTCAGGAACCTTGGAATACAGTTAGATTCAACACTTACTCTGATTCCTCAAATCAAAGCAATCTTCAAAAGCTGCTTCTACTATTTATGACAGCTACGCTGCCTCTCTCCTTACATCGAGAAGGTAAATCTTATCCCAGTTGTGCATGCCATGGTAACATCAAGACTGGATTACTGCAATGTGCTATACAATGGTCTGACTACAAAGGGCCTGCACCAGCTCCAGTTGATTCAGAATGCAGCAGCAAGACTCATAGAAGGTTGTAAGTGACGTGACCACATCACACCATTTTTGCAAAACCTTCATTGGCTACCAGTACAATACAGAGCTAAATTTAAAACTCTATGTCTGAAAGGAAATGGCCCTGAGTATCTAAAGAATAGGATGATCCTCCACACACCGCCAAGGACACTAAGGTCCTCCCAAGGATTTTCACTAACTACACCCTCTCCAAAAGACATTACATAATGTGATACCCACAAGCAAGCCTTCTCCGGAGTAGCCCCCACACTCTGGAATGCATTGTCTGAAAGGCTCCGCTTAACACAAGACTATCTCTAGTTCAGGAAGCAGGTGAAAGCTTGGCTCTTCAACCAAGCCTTTAATGGAAGAAGTAACTAACTTGTTAGTCTCACTCACACACACAAGGAGTGACTCAGGCTGCATATACTACAGAGGGACATGTTTATCCACTCCTCCATGTGCAACTTTTTTCAAATCAGTCACCTTACTTTCTAATTCTTCCTACTTTCTTACCCATCTATATGTTACAACTTTGCCTTACCCTTCACTACCAATTATAATGTTCTATTACGTAGTGCGTTGATATTGCTAGTATACCATGCCATACTTTGTATTGTTTTCAAATATTTTTACTGCTGTAATTGCCTATAGCTCATGTTTGATCTATTCTTACTGTCCACCGCCTTGAGTGAACTCCTTCAAAAAGGCAGTAAGTAAATCCTAATAATAATAATAATAAGCTGTGCTGCAAACTAAAGTTAAAGCTCTAAATTGGGGTTTCCTGTGACTATCAGCTCTGCTCTACACTGATGCTATGGTAAACTCTAGAATAGTCCCTTATCTGCTAGCCTATTTAACTGTAATAGAGACTTTAAATGCTAAACAAAGAAAACCCTATTCTTTAAACTGCCTTTGCTAAATAAGTAGAGTAACTAAAAAATAAAGACACTGAGATAACCTATTTAACTCTCAATCTACCTTTCCCAAGTTAAAAAGCAATTTCTCAGCAAATAACTTACCAATGAAGATTTGTCCTGCTGTGGAAGTCTTTACAGCACCTCTTCTGGACAGAGAAGAACTGAAAGTGTGGCTTCTTATGTGCCTGTGTTGTTGATGATTCACAACAGTGATGATGCAAACAGTGTGACAATAGGGTCCTTTTCAACTTCCCTTTTCAATCTGTGACTTGATTTTCAGATAACTGAACACTATCACAGTGTTCCTTACTTCCTAACAGGAAGACCCTTCTCTGTGAAAGTAACTTTCTTTTAACAAATAATTTTAAAATAGAGACATACAAGTATGACTCTACCTTGCTTTCTGATAGGTATTTCTTTTTTTTTTTTTAATGGCCAAGCTGTGCTACAAACTAAAGTTAAAACTCTAAACTGGGGATTCCTGCTACTATCAGCTCCTTCTTGAATTCCTAGGATTCAGATATTATTGTGTCTCACTCTGTTGCTGAGGTCTTCCAGTTCTTTTGTTCAAAGTGATGATCTCTTTAGTTTTCAAGTGCAGGATAGCAATTTCTTTTGAGTTAGCTTCAGCTGTTGGATAGTTATTCAGTATGTGTTTGCATTTGAGAGAGTTGTGATTTGAGTTCTTAAATTTCTTCTTTCAATTCTTAAAGTGAATTATGGTTGTCTTGCAGGAGACCTCTATGGGACAGAAGTTCATCCATAATGCTATGTAGGATTATTTTGTTGGACTCTTCACCCATTGCCATCTTGTTCGGAGACAAGGGTTCCAGCTTCATTTTTAATTTTGGGCGGCAGGTTCTGTTTGGCTTCCCATTTTGTAGATCTGTTTGGCATTTTAAGCAGAGTCAGAGGGTACAGTGTACAAGTTGTTGCAATCTGCAGGATTCTTTATACCAGTGTGGGAGCTGAAAAGTTAGGTAGCCATCTTCTGTCACGCTCACTAGCGCCCCCTCCCTCTGCAGGGAGTGCTTTTACTGTAACTATTTATAGTACTGGGTTATCTGTAAATGATAGTCCCTCTGAAGAAGTGTGTTTGATTTAAATTTAGCTCCTTCTAGGAGCTAGACTATTCCTTATATGCTGTCACTACCACAATGCCCAACTAACTGGCTTGTTATTTATCTTTATGGATTCGTTGCACCACAAGAGAGAGTTCAGAGAGTATTAATGTCCTGGATCAATGCTCTAAGAAAGGGTCTGAAAAGACTATACTGTCACAATGATAGAGACTATCTTTAAACTTTTGTGAAAGTGTCATTCCTAACATCTTTAAACTTTTGTGAAAGTGTCATTCCTAACAGTTTGTCAAGGGGAAGTGAACATATCATTCACTCTTCAAATTGAGCTCAATTTGGCTGGCCCATGTCTTTCTGGGTAATTAACCATTTATTTTTTTGATGAAAAAGAAAAGCAGTGTAGTAGCAATAAAGGTCTGGAAAGCCCCCTTCATTCCAGAAAGTTTTAATTATTATAATGATATATAGAGAGGTTTATTTTTCCATAAAAACTTTTACTAGAAGGGATTTACATGTAGCAAATGAAAAATAAAATGCAAGCATTTGTAAAATATGTAATAACTTAGGTGCCACCACCATCCTTATAGCTTCCAGCTGGCCCCACTCAGAGAGATGGAGTGGAGATCAACCAGTAAAAGTATCATGTACTATTTAATGGAGATCTTCAATGTCGCTTTCTGCACCTAACCATTGTACCTCTATCCAGGAAATCTAGACTGCCCCCAATTTGATTGACTGCACGTTTTGTCCTTTAGATTGTAAGCTCCTTTGAGCAGGGACTGTCCTTCTTTGTTAAATTGTACAGTGCTGCGTAACCCTGGTAGTGCTTTAGAAATGTTAAATAGTAGTAGTAGTAGTTCTTAATAGTGTTTCTCACGGAAGGTGGGAAACAAACCCTTTAGTTCTGATATGTCTCAGGGACACATGAAATAGATAACTAGCTTTATTAAAAATATATGTTTAAAGACATGACTTCCAACTTAGTCCAATTAATCAGATATGATTTTAAAGTAAAATGTTCTATTAATTATAGCATCCCCGGAATAGTTTGCATTTCCAAAAAATAAAATGAGATTGTCAGCATAGTCTGTTTTTTCTACTTTTTGTACCTTTATATTGAATGTACATAGCTCAGGGTTAACTTTTAAAGTTTATAATTAAAGTTTCCACTGCTAAATTGAGAAGTAGTGGAGAAAGGGGACAGCCTTGTCTTGTTCCTTTGTGTAAGTGTATACTCTCTGAGAGTATCCCTGTGACAGAGCTATGTGTTTTAAGACTGTAAAACTGCCTTAATTCCTGACGTGTATTTCTCTAGTTTGGCCAGCAGGTGGTGCATGTTATGTTTTAAGCTGTTACAAAGAACTGACCTTTCCTTCTTTAGTTAACACAGATAGGAAATGCCTGCAGTGATGTAACCAGCTTTGTTTCAAACTTGTTGTGTCTGGGCTCTGATTGGCCCATGAGCTCATTTCATTTGGATTTTACTGGCTTTTTCCCCGAGTCTTAGCCAGGAAGAAAAGAGAGTAAGATCGTTTTGCTGAAGCTCAGTGAACAGTTATATGTCCTGATCTTCCAAGGTACTTTGTAAAAAGTAAACAAATGTTTAGTGTTATAATTGATCCATATTTCAGTTACATGATATTGTTTGCTGATTGCACTTTTTATGGTCATTGTTCAATATCTTTTAAGTCAATAATACTATTCAGTTTATTGCCTCTGCTGTCTGGACTAATAAAGAATCCTGGTGGTTTGTTTGTTGGGTCTGTGAGTGCTTTCTGGGAATGGTGGGCCAACTGGGAGTGTGGCCCCAGTAACCAAGGAATCACTGGGGATAATTTGAGAGTGGGAGACTCACCCAGAGGCAGTTGGGACCCAGTCAGTGGGAGGAGGATGCTAGCGTAGAGCACAAGCGGCAGGTGGAGGTGGACCTGAGCTGTGCTGGGGATAGACCCTCTAAGTGGCTGTGGAGAAAACCCAGGTGGGTAGCTAGGCATTTTGTAACAATCCCATTATCCAATATGTGAACCAGAAGACTAGCATACAATGGTGCTCATTTTTTAAAAAGAAAACCAGCCAAAAAGTGGCACAAAGTGGAATTTGGATGTTTTATTTGCAAAAAGTCTAAATCATTATTTTCAAAACACAATTTTAAGACAATTTTCTATGCAATTCATCTGCAGTGCATCCAAATCACAAGGGGTATGTCTGGGGCGTGTTGGGGTGGGATTTGGGTGCTCCCAAAATGTGGACATTTTTCTGCATAATGGAACAAAACAAAAATATCCAGGGCTACAATTTAGATGTTTTGGTCTAGATCTGTTTTTTCATGACCAAGTCAGAAAAAGGTGCCCTAAATGACCAGATGACCACTGAAGAGATTAAGGCATAGTCTCCCCTTACCCAGTGGTCACTGACCCCCTCCTACCCTCCAAAGATGTGAAAGAAACAGTACATCCCAGCCTCTATGATAGCATCAGATGTTATAGCCAGTACTATTAGAGCACCAAGCACATCCCTGGAGTAGCCTAGTGGTCAGTGCAGTGCACTTTAGAGAAGGGGACTCAGGCCCATATCCCACTCTAATTGTTACACTTGTGGTGGAAAGTGTGAGCCCTCCAAAACCCACTGTATCCACATATAGGTGACGCCTGCAGCCATAAGAAGGGCTGTTGTGTAGGTGTACTGTAGGTTTTTTGGTGGGTTTTGGAGAGCTCCCCATACAGTATAAGGGGGTAACAGTGAGATGTGTACCTGGGATCTTTTATGTGAAGTCCACTGCAGTGCCCCCTACTGTTCTGCTGGGACGTCTGTGTGGCCAGTCTACTAAAAATGTTGGCTCCTACTACATCCCAGTGTCTTGATTTTGTGCATTTTTAATGGTCCAAAAAGATACATGCACTGAGCACATTTTTATGTTTTGAAAATGATAATGTTCACTACTGGATTTTTGGATGTTTTCTGCAAAACGTTAAAAGTCAGATTTAGACGTCATATCGAAAATACCCCTCAATATTTTTTACTTTCTGCAGGAATTGCTCTGCAAAACCATGCCATGTGAGAACTTGAAACATATATCGCACTTCCAATATTATCAATATCCTTTTTGCATCAATAGAACTACTTCAAGAACTCAGGTCCTGTGTTAGTTGCAAGATATCACTGAATAGCATTGTCAGAGAAGAGCCATTTGCTCCAGGCCCACAAGAGAAAGCATAATCATAGATAATAACAGGGCTAAGACATCTGAATAAATCTTGCAGTGTTTATCAGTGATATTGGTTGATAGTTTTTGACATATCAATGAACTCTAGCAGGCTTTCCATGGAGTACTATTTTTGTTTTTGTTACAGATTACCGAAATGCAGGGCCGCTGAGAGGGGGGCAGGGGGGGGAAAATCCCCGGGCTCAGGTCTCCAAGGGGGGCCTGGCGCCGCAGTCCCACCCACCCTCGGCTCCGTCATTGACCGTCTGCCACCGGGCCAGGCCCCCTGCATTGAAATAACAGTGCCTCTCACCTCCGTGTGAAAGCGCTGCAGGCAGCAGCAGATCGCCTCCCTTCGGGCCTCCTTCCCTCCCTGTGTCCCGCCCTCATCTGACGTAACTTCCGCGAGGGCGGGACACATGGAGGGAAGGAGGCCCGAAGGGAGGCAATCTGCTGCTGCCTGCAGTGCTTCCACATGGAGGTGAGAGGCGCTGTGATTTCAATACAGGGGGCCTTGCCCCTGGCCCAGCATAGTCTCTCGGCGGCCCTGCCCAAATGTTCTAGAGCTGCAAATATTCAGTATAAATGGGGAATCAATTCTGCACTAAAGATGTGATAGAATTCAATTAGAAGCCATCTGGTCCTGGAGATTTTTGGAAAGGAATGACCACAATAGCCTTTAAAGTTTCCTGTTGCTCTTGATTGTAATTTTTCAGAGCACATAATCCTTGTATTCAGTAACATCAATGTGCTTTTTTAAACTCTGGATTGTGCATCAGGCTGGTATAATGTCCGTAGTGTAGACCAGTGTCTGGACTCCTTTACCCTATTTTTGGAAAAATCTATATCATGCTTGTCCTTAATCAGTTTTATAACTAAAGATAAAATGGGAAAGATCTCAATGATACTTTTTCTTGTTATCTGTGCACAGTTTGGGTAAACATAAAAAGCTGATAATCATGATTTTTTTTTTTTTACACATTCTCACAAAGGTCCTGTCTCAGAAGATATTTAACGACATCCACATTGACTTGGGAACCTAAATGTTCTTGACTTGTTGAGAAGTTCATGTTAAAATGGCTCTCCCAGTTGTCAGCCTGTGCTTGCAGTTCCTGCAGCTGGAGGATAATAATCTCCTGTGGGTTTAGCAGAGGGATGCTGATTGCAAGCGCTGACAATCCTCAGTGGGCTTTATTGGTTCACATTCATACAACCAAAACCAGGTGATAAGTTTTGGCTGCAGTTTTGGATTCGGCCGAAACTGGGAAAAAACAGAACAGTTTTGGTCGGCCTCAAGTTTTATGTATCTATATCTTATCTTCAAGAACTGCAATAGGGCCGCATGAATTGTTCAATGCCCCTGTGTCTATCCCTAGTTGCTGCAATTTGCTATTCACAACTTCTAGAGTTTTCTGGAATATGAGATAACTACTCCTCTGATGATAGCCTTACAGGCATCCCACCAATATCTGATTTTCTTCAAAATAAAGCTGAATAGTTTCTTTAATCGTTTAACAAAAATCTGGTCTCTGGGGAAGCTTGATAATTAATCTCCACTGATCTGGAGAAGGAGTTTTCGCTTGACATTGTATAGTGAAAAGTATGGCTGCATGATCTGATAATGTGATAGAACAAATGTCAGATGTAAGGATGCTAGGTATGAGCCAACCAGACAGTTTAAAAGGACTCAGTTCTAGAATATGTATGGTGAGGCGTGGGATAAACTGTATAGGCCTTCTGGTTTGGGTGCTGTAAGCTCCAGTGATCTACAGTAGTACCCCAACTTCCTTCATAAGGGACTTAAAAGTTTGCAAAGATCTCGTTTCTCACATTTGAACCATTTGATTTTTCTGTCCAACTGGGGGGTGAATAATCAGATTAAAATCCCCTACCAATATTATGGGAATATCTCCATCTTCTAATATTAACTCTGCCAAGGTGTGAAAATAGAAAGTATAGCCAATGTGGGCAAATATTTGTTTAGTAGTCTAATAAGAAGGCCTTCAACAACGACTTTAAGAAGAACCCATCACCCTTCTGTGTCTGAATGCGATGAAATTACCATACATGTAATGGAGGTGCTAAACAGAATGGCAACACTGCATTGTAGTTCTTATCTGATATCTAGAATACAGTTTAAATACTTTATTCTTTCTAAGATGTTATTTTTTTTGTTACATTTGTACCCCACACTTTCCCACTCATGGCAGGTTCAATGCGGCAGGCAGTGGAGGGTTAAGTGACTTGCCCAGAGTCACAAGGAGCTGCCTGTGCTGGGAATCGAACTCAGTTCCTCAGGACCAAAGTCTACCACCCTAACCACTAGGACACTATTGTATTTTTTTTCACTTAATGAGATTATTTACCTCTTTAATCTTAATACATTGTACATTCCTTCGTTGCAATTATATTTTTGCCAGTGGAAGAGGTCCTTCTCCAGTGGCCAAAAACTCTCTAATGCTGGGTGGTACTTTCCATGGGCCTTCACCACGCCAGCTCCTCCCACCCCATACATGCTCAGTTTTCAAGTGGCACCATTCTTATAATGCTGCTGAAACTTCATGGATAAGGGCCTTTGAATATCAGGACCGTATTATAGGTAGCATACAGGCTTATTTTCAAAAGAGAAAGATGCCCATATTTCGACCCAATTCGGGAGATGGGCGCCTTTCTCTCATGGGCGCCCAAATCGGTATAATCGAAAGCCGATTTTGGACGCCTCCAACTGCAGTCTGTCGCGGGAATGGACAAAGTTGATGGGGGCATGTCGGAGGCATGGTGAAGGCGGGACTGGGGCGTGTTTATCGGCCGAGGAGAGATGGGCGCGCTCGGCTGATAATGGAAAAAAGAAGGGTGCCAGAAGCAAGAATTTGGGTCACCTTTTCTGGACCATTTTTTTTTCACGAACAAGTCCCCAAAAAGTGCCCCAACTGCCCAGATGACCACCGGAGGGAATCGGGGATGACCTCCCCTGACTCCCCCAGTGGTCACTAACCCCCTCCCACCAAAAAAAAAAAAAAAAGAACTTGAAAAGCTTTTTTTGCCAGCCTGTATGCCAGCCTCAAATGTCATACCCAGCTCCATCACAGCAGTATGCAGGTCCCTGGAGTAGTTGTTAGTGGGTGCAGTGGACTTCAGGCAGGTGGACCCAGGCCCATCCCCCCCCCCCACCTGTTACACTTGTGCTGGTAAATGGGAGCCCTCCAAACCACCCCCAAAACCCACTGTACCCACATGTAGGTGCCCCCCTTCACCCATAAGGGCTATGGTAATGGTGTAGAGTTCTGGGGAGTGGGTTGGGGGGGGGATTTGGGGGGCTCAGCACCCAAGGTAAGGGAGCTATGGACTTGGGAGGTATTTTAATTTTTTTTAATTGTTACAAATGCCCCCTAGGGTGCCCGGTTGGTGTCCTGGCATGTGAGGGGGACCAGTGCACTATGAGTCCTGGCCCCTCCCATGACTCAATGCCTGGGTGCCTTCGGTTTTCATTATCGCTGAAAACCGATACCGCCCAGCTCAAATCTGCCCAAATCTGATGCATTTGCCCGGCACCAACAGTATTATCGAAACAAATGATGGACGCCCATCTTTTTCAAAAATACAGTCTGGCCCGCCCCTTCGCGGACCCATCCTCGGAGATAGACACCCATGGAGATGGGCGTTCACGTTCGATTATGCCCCTCTAAGAGTCACTAGGATGAGTCACTGATAAAGTGAGGGAGGCAGCAATGGTCATGCTTCTCCGTGCTTCAGGAAAGGAAAGATCTGATTGTTAGTTTTTCTCTCTACTCAGAGAATGGCTGTGTGCTCTCTCAGTTGTTTAGAGTGGACTGTAGGGTAACCCTAAAAGCAGAGTCTGAAGCACTTCTTTCCCAAAGTCCAGGGAAAAAGTTGCTTCTCCACCAGACTTATCACCAACCAGGTATTTAAATAGTGGCAGAACAGAGAAGCAGTGGCACACAGAAGACACTAGACACCCCCATCTACAGTCACACCACATGACAAGGAAAAAAACCATGGTGGGAAACAACTCCCAATTCCCACTATGAGAGAAAAAAAACACTGTAGAAAAAACCCATAGAGGGGCATAATCGAACGCGAACGCCTATCTCCATGGGCGTCTATGTCTGAAAACGGGTACGTGAAGAAGCGAGACAGACCGTATTTTTGAAAAAATGGACGTTTTTGAGCTGGGCGTTTGTTTTTTTTAGCGATAATGGAAACTTAAAACGCCCAGCTCAAAAACGTCCTAATCCGAGCCATTTGGTCGTGGGAGGGGCCACGATTCATAGTACACTCGCCCCCCTGACATGCCAGGACACCAACTGGGCACCCTAGAGGTCAGTGCGGTGGACTTCAGACAACGCTCCCACATGCATAGCTCCCTTACCACGGATGCTGAGCACACAACCCCCCTCCCCCAAAACCCACTACCCACAAATGTACAACACTACCATAGCTCTTAGGGGTGAAGGGGGCACCTACATGTGGGTACAGTAGGTTTTGGAGGCCTCCCATTTACCAGCACAAGTGTTACATGTAGGGGGGGGGATGGGCCTGGGTCCACCTGGCTGAAGTGCACTGCGGTACCCACTAAAAGTGCTCCAGGGACCTGCATACATGCAGGCCTCTAGGACTTGTTGCTGCTATATAACATTGGCACACCAGTTGACACCTGAAGACTAATCTCTCCGAAAACGTCCTTTATTGGAATAAGCACGCTTACTCTCAGTTAACTGCAGATCAGAGGTTGTGCCCCACTGGCAACGAGTCTCCCTGGTACTGAGATTAGCAGTAGGTCAGAGCTGGCAGAATGCTGTACAATGCCCTCTTTCAGCCACATTCAAGGTAAGAACTAAGGTCTGTAACGTGGCTAACACGTGAAAGGGATCTAAAACTGGCTTACAAAAATGGCCACTACCTCATGGACTACCGGAAACAAAACAGGGCACACTCTGACCCAGTAAGCAGGGGGAAAAGCACCATGGGAGTAGAGCCTACCAACTACCAAAATCGTGAGCATTTGCCACAAGCTACTGAAATAATGGAGCCCAATACCCTACACCCACCACAATGCATTGCTGATGTGACTCTGCAGTGCGCATAACAGAAAGGGTGTCACACTCACCCGAGAGCCACATCAGAACCAGGGAAAGGCTGTCACAGGATAGAACACATTCTGCTGTCATGGAGGTGGGTACGGCATTTGAGGCTGGCATAGAGGCTGGAAAAAAAGTTTTTAAAGTGGGTTTTTTTTGGTGGGAGGGGGTTAGTGACCACTGGGGGAGTCCTGGGAGGTCATCCCCGATTCCCTCCAGTAGTCATCTGGTCAGTTGGGGCACTTTTTTGGGACCTGTTTGTGAAAAAAAGGGTCCAGAAAAAGTGACCCATAATCGCGGTAAAAACGCCTTTTTTTTCCGATTATCAGCTAAAGACACCCATCTCTCCTCAGCCGATAACCACGCCCCAGTTCCATCTTCACCACGCCTCCGACACACCCCCGTCAACTTTACCTGTTTCCGCGACAGATTGCAGTTGGAAACGCCCAAAATCGGTGTTCGATTATACCGATTTGTGCGCCCACGAGAGAAAGACACCCATCTCCCAATTTGGGTCGCAATATAGGCATTTTTCTCTTTCGATTATAAGCAGGATAGTCTCTTAAAAATCCCAAAACATTTTCATAAATCTTCTATTAAATACAAACTCCCTCTTTGTCCTAATTTAATTCAATTGTTTCTCAAAAAATATTAAATCTTGCAAGGACGTACATAAGTACATAAGTAGTGCCATACTGGGAAAGACCAAAGGTCCATCTAGCCCAGCATGCTGTCACCGACAGTGGCCAATCCAGGTCAAGGGCACCTGGCACGCTCCCCAAACGTAAAAACATTCCAGACAAGTTATACCTAAAAATGCGGAATTTTTCCAAGTCCATTTAATAGCGGTCTATGGACTTGTCCTTTAGGAATCTATCTAACCCCTTTTTAAACTCCGTCAAGCTAACCGCCCGTACCACGTTCTCCGGCAACGAATTCCAGAGTCTAATTACACGTTTGGGTGAAGAAACATTTTCTCCGATTCGTTTTAAATTTACCACACTGTAGCTTCAACTCATGCCCTCTAGTCCTAGTATTTTTGGATAGCGTGAACAGTCGCTTCACATCCACCTGATCCATTCCACTCATTATTTTATACACTTCTATCATATCTCCCCTCAGCCGTCTCTTCTCCAAGCTGAAAAGCCCTAGCCTTCTCAGCCTCTCTTCATAGGAAAGTCGTCCCATCCCCACTATCATTTTCGTCGCCCTTCGCTGTACCTTTTCCAATTCTACTAAATCTTTTTTGAGATACGGAGACCAGTACTGAACACAATACTCCAGGTGCGGTCGCACCATGGAGCGATACAACGGCATTATAACATCCGCACACCTGGACTCCATACCCTTCCTAATAACACCCAACATTCTATTCGCTTTCCTAGCCGCAGCAGCACACTGAGCAGAAGGTTTCAGCGTATCATCGACGACGACACCCAGATCCCTTTCTTGATCCGTAACTCCTAACGCGGACACCTAACTTTCAGCACCATTTTTACAATAGCGATTAGTGTGTAATTTTTTAGTGTTATTTATAGGATTTGGTTCTATATATTTACCATAAAAACTTTCAGTGGCGATGTGCCCAGCACAGTCACAGAATATTTAACTATTTTGGTTTTGCTCATTTGAATTTTACTTTACTTGCTGTTTTGAATTTTACTTTTAAAAAAGGCTTGGACAAATGTCTGGAAGAAAAGTTTATAATCAGTTATTAAGGCAGACCTGGGGAAAGTCACTGCTTATCCCTAAGATTAAGTAGTATGGGATCTTACTGCTGGTTATGCCCCTCTCTACGCAGCCTAGCATCCTTCTGGCCACGGCCGTCGCCTTGTTGCATCTTAAGGTGAAGAAACAATGTGACAAGGTGACAGCTGTGGCCAGAAGGATGCTAGGCTGCATAGAGAGGAGCATAACCAGCAAAAGAAAGGAGGTGTTGATGCCCCTCTACAAGTCGTTAGTGAGGCCCCGCTTGGAGTATTGTGTTCAGATTTGGAGGCCATATCTTGCTAAAGATGTAAAAAGACTGGAAGCGGTGCAAAGAAAAGCTGCAAAAATGGTATGGGATTTGCATTGCAAACCGTACGAGGAGAGACTTGCTGACCTGAACATGTATACCTTGGAGGAAAGGAGAAACAGGGCTGATATGATACAGGCGTTCAAATATTTGAAAGGTATTAATCCGTAAATGAACCTTTTCCGGAGACGGGAAGGTGGTAGAACTAGAGAACATGAATTGAGATTGAAGGGAGGCAGACTCAGGACTAATATCAGGAAGTATTTTTCCATGGAGAGGGTGGTGGATATGTGGAATGCCCTCCCGCGGGAGGTGGTGGAGATGAAAACGGTAATGGAATTCAAACATGCGTGGGATAAACACAAAGGAATCCTGTTTAGAAGGAATGGTTCCATGGAATCTTAGCGGAGATTGGGTGGCGACGCCGGTAATTGGAAACAAAACGGAAGCTGGGCAGACTTCTACGGTCTACGCCCTGATCGTGACTGAATAGATAGGGATGGGCTGGAGTGTAAATTTTAAGGGGCTTTGATGTTAGCTTCAGAACTTAGTACAATAACAATACTGGACAGACTTCTACGGTCTGTGCCCTGAGAAAGGCAAGGACAAATTAAACCCAGGTATACATATAAAGTATCACTTACCATGTAAAATGAGTTTATCTTGTTGGGCAGACTGGATGGACCGTACAGGTCTTTATCTGCCATCATTTACTATGTTACTATACTATCCAGCTTATAATTGAAAAAGAAAAACGCCTATATTGCGACCCAAATTGGGAGATAGACGTTTATCTCACAAAAACGAATAAAGCGGTATAATCGAAAGCCGAATTTGGACGTTTTCAACTGCACTCTGTCGCGGATGCGGACAAAGTTGATGGGGGCGTGTCAAAGGCGTGGTGAAGGCGGAACTGGGGCGTGGTTATCGGGCGATCAGAGATGGGCACCTTTCGCCGATAATGGAAGAAAAATATGCGTTTTTAGCGAGAATTTAGGGCACTTTTCCTGGACCCTGTTTTTCCACGAATAAGGCCCCCAAAAGTGCCCTAAATGACCAGATGACCACTGGAGGGAATCGGGGATGACCTCCCCTGACTCCCCAAGTGGTCACAAACCCCCTCCCACCACAAAATATGCCGTTTCACAACTTTTTATTTTCACCCTCAAATGTCATACCCACCTCCCTGGCAGCAGTATGCAGGTCACTGGAGCAGTTATTAGGGGGTGCAGTGGACTTCAGGCAGGTGGACCCAGGCCCACCCCCCCCCCCCCCCACCTGTTACACTTGTGCTGGTAAATGGGAGCCCTCCAAACCGCCCCCCAAACCCACTGTACCCACATGTAGGTGCCCCCTTCACCCCTTAGGGCTATAGTAATGGTGTAGACTTGTGGGTGGTGGGTTTTGAGGGGGATTTGGGGGGCTCAACACCCAAGGGAAGGGTGCTATGCACCTGGGAGCTCTTTTACCTTTTTTTTTGTTTTTGTAAAAGTGCCCCCTAGGGTGCCCGGTTGGTGTCCTGGCATGTGAGGGGGACCAGTGCACTACGACTCCTGGCCCCTCCTACGAACAAATGCCTTGGATTTATTCGTTTTTGAGCTGGGCGCTTTCATTTTCCATTATCACTGAAAAACAAAAACGCCCAGCTCACAAATTGTCGAATAAAACATGGACGTCTATTTTTTTCGAAAATACGGTTCGGTCCGCCCCTTCACGGACCCGTTCTTGGAGATAAACGCCCATGGAGATAGACGTTTTTGTTCAATTATGTCCCTCCATGTAACTACATTTTGGAATCCTGCCAAGTAATTGTGACCTAGATTGGCCACTGTTGGAAACAAGATACTGGGCTAGATGGTCCTTTGGTCTGACCTAGTATGACAATTCTTGTATTCTTATTTTCTTAGAAATACAATGTGAAATACGTAACAAGATAGAAAGTACAATTTACATGCTAATGTTTATTCCTCGTTTTCAGATGCATATTCTGAGGAACTTCCTACAGTTCTCCACTGTGCTGCTAAATTTGGTTTGAGGAATCTTGCTGCTCTTCTAACTGAGTGTCCTGGGGCAGCTCAAGCTTCTACACTGGTCAACAAACATGGGGAGGACCCAGCAAAGCTTGCTGCAAGATATGGCCATACAGATCTTCAGAAACTCGTTGAAGAGTTGTCTGTAAGTCTACAATCATTTCTAAAAATATATGGAGTGGCAATGACTATAGAATGTATGCTTTTGAAAGAGAATCTGATCTTTAATAAGGCAGTCTTAGTTTCTGTTCTAAAGATATATGTGCATATATAGGATATCAACTTTGGTCCTTATGGTCCACAGACAGGCTGGTTTCACAAAAATATTCCAGTTAATTGGTTTCTCAGAGTAGATGTTGCAGTCTTCAGTGAAACTTTCACATGATAGGTTTTGAGAAGAGCACCTCTTACCTCCTCATCTTCTATGCTACCCCCTCTTCCCTCTTTCTTGTGCCCTCCATGATCTCTTTTGGAATCTTTTGAAAGATATTTTTTTCCTGCTCCTACATTAATTTATTCTCTCATTGTGATTTGCTGTGAGAATTCACCAAGGAACCCTTTTACAAAGTAGCGCTAAAAAATAGCATTAACATGCCCTTAAACAGGTCTTTCCTGCATGCTAGTGCCATTTTTTTTAACACAGCAGTAAAATGGCCAATTTTTGAATGTTTGCATTAATGGCCTCGCACTATTGTTGCCTTTAGCGCATGGCTATTAAAAAAGATTAGCGTGTGAGTCCTTAACGCCACCTATTTTGTAGGTAGTAAGGGCGCATATGCTAATCATGCACTAATCAGTTGGTATGCAACAATGTAGCTGCACTAACAGATTACCATATATGTCCACTCTCCACCCCCAGGCACACCTCCTCCATAGTAAAAATAAAAATAATGTTTTAGCACGTGGAGTGTATCCACTAACCTGGAACTTTCCACAGAACGCCTGAGCACATCTCGTGGTAAGCCTTTTTAAGCTGCGGTAAGCACGCACTAGTACTTACTGCAGGATAGTTAAAGGACCCCTAAGTGTGGTATATCAAGTTAATAAAATAAATAAACAAATACATATAGATGTAATGATTATTCTTTGCAGATATCCTGAAAAACAGCCTTGTTTATAGTCTTTGAGGACAAAAGGTGAAGATGTGCTGGTTGACATTGGAATCTATATTCATTATTTTCCCAAACACATATATAACTACTCAAATTAATTCCAATTTTTTAACATTTCAATTGATAATATCATAGTGTAGCTATCAAGCATTCTGTCTTAATATTCGGGGATCTTCAGATTTTCAAATCGTATCCACCATTTTTTCTGAGACACGGAAGTGAACACAGAATGCAAACCTCTTCCCTGACGAAGTATATACGAAACTTGGCCAAGTCGGCGGAGGTTTGATTTGAAAGAAAAATTGCTGCTCAGCTGTTAATCAATTGAAGCTAAGTAACGCTAAGTAACTTTTTGAACAAGTATAGATTTAAAGTATGATATAGACATATAAAAAAATAGTAAAATCAAAAAAACAGGTTGATCCATGAAGATGAAAGGAACACCATTAGAATTTGGGGGAAATTCCCCGTATGGTGGATACGATTTGAAAATCTGAAGGTCCCCGAATATTAAGACAGAATGGTTGATATTGGAAAGCATTTATGCAGTCACTGGGGCAAGTGACTACATATGTGTTTTTCTTAAAAACTGGGTCATTTGAGTGGGTAACTTTGGGTGAATAAATCATTATAGCACAAAATATCCATCCAAAGAGGGGGGCAGAATTTGTTGTATTCTTGGGGCAGGACCACAGATGTGTAACTTCTATCTCTAAGGGGCATAGCTACTAATGTGGGCTATCGTTAACATATCTTATTTTACCACTAACTCATGCTATTTCACCACAGGCCCCATTTTATTCAACTAGACCTAGTTACTAATAACTGGGATTAACAGTAAAATAACAAGCCTTAACAGTAGCCCACATTAGTAACTATGCCCCAAAGTGACAATATTGAAACACTAGGGATGCCATTTTAAGTTTCAAGTTTATTAAAATCTTAATATACTGTTCAATCGGAGAACCTTCTAGGCAGTTTACAAATCTAAAAACATAAAAAGGAAAAGAACTCCAAATAATGACAAAATTGAACAACAGTAAATAGAGTAAAAATACAGAGACACAAATACTTCCAATAAAGCATTACCTGGCAAGAACGAATGGGATTCACTAAAACCAAAAGAAAAAAAACTAATGCTTAAGTCCAAAAGGCATCTTGATATAAGTTTTCAATTGTTTCTTAAAATTTGGCAAGGATTCCTCTTGATGGAGGATTAATAGCAAGGTTTTCCAAAGGGAAGGCCCTATAACACTAAATACCTTGGCCCAAATAGAATTAAGTCCAAGATGATGAAGAAAAGGAGCCACCAACTGACTTTGGGGCGATGATCTCAGTTATCTAGTGGGAACATATGGAAGTAGTAAACTAGACAAATAAAGTGGAGAGCCTAAATTAAGCACTTTATGAGCCAAAAATACAATTTTCAAAGTCAGCCTATAAGCAACAGGAAGCCAATGCTCTGCTTGTAACAAAGGTGTAACGTGATCAAACGTTTTAGATTTGGTCACATGTTTCACCACAAGATTTTGGATAACCTTTAGTTGTTTAATATCCTGGCACCAGAGATCATAATATAAAGCATTACAGTTGTGAAACTGTGAGTGAGGGTTAAGGGTGGGCCTTCATAATAACACAGCCAGACAAGGTTGCATGCATAACATAAGTGCTTTATTAACTTAAATCTGAGGTCTGTTAATTCACAGGCCCAGGAACAAAGTTAAAGACTCTATACTTGGACGGGGAAATCTCTTAACATGGATCTGTGGCTAACAGGGCCCAAAACACAGGTTATGGCCTGTGCCTGCCACATCCTAAAGATAGTAAGTTTCTCTCTCTCTCTCTCTCTGCTCTATAGATTTCCAGTTCTGGCTCCATCCAGACCTTAGAACAAGGTTCACAAGTCTTCAAATCAGGGGCGTATCTAGACTCTGGCGGTAGGGGGGGCCAGAGCCAGAGGGAGGGGGCACATTTTAGCCCCCCCCCCCCGGCGCCACCGATCCCCCCCCCCCCCCGCCATTTCCGGCCCCCCCCCCCCCCGCCACTGCCAGCCCCCCCCCCCCCCGCCACCAATGACACTCTCCACCCCCTCCCGCCGCCGCCAACTCTCCCCCGCTGCTGTCACTTACCTTTGCTGGCGGGGGACCCCAACCCCCCGCCAGCCGAGGTCCTCTCTTCCATGCAGGCTGCAAGTTGCAATGCTTCCTGTTCTTCTGAGTCTGACGTCCTGCACATACAACGCGCAGGACGTCAGACTGAGTTCCAAATTGTGAGTCTGACGTCCTGCACGTTGTATGTGCAGGACGTCAGACTCAGAACAGGAAGCGTTGCAACTTGCATCCTGCACGGAAGAGAGGACTTCGGCTGGCGGGGGCTTTGGGTCCCCCGCCAGCAAAGATCGGCGACAGGTTGGTGGCGGGTGTGCGGGAGGGAGGGGGAGGTGGAGAGGGTCGATGGTAGGGGGGTCCAGGGCGAAATCTGCGGGGGCCCAGGCCCCTGTGGCCCCACGCAGATACGCCCCTGCTTCAAATAAAAGATTGGCTTACCTCAGCCAGGTCATAGTAGCTAGAAACATGCAGTAAAGGCATATGCTGGGGTTTCACTTCTTCCTTCTCTGGGCCTTCTTAACTCCACTCTGGCCCTGCCTCTTATAGTTCCTGGTTTTGTCTCCACCCCTCCCATCTCACTTCCTCCCTGGATGGGGCTAAGGGTTTTAAGGTGGCTCACATTGCCTGAGGGATCCTTCTTAAGGGTGAGGGGCAGTGTTCTGTATACCCCCTCACATAGAAAATTTTAGAAGCATCTACACATGCTACTAATATGTGCACATGGTATAAATGGTGATTTCAGAGGGTCACTATGTTCATGTATAAATGACCAAAATTCAGAGATTTGAAAGGGATGTGTTTAGGGTGGGCTGAAAATTTATACATGTGTTTCCCTGTTGGTGTTTGCACCAGCTTTGAGGGACACATAGAGGGGCATAATCAAACGCGAACGCCCATCTCCATGGGCGTGCATGTCCGAAAACGGGTATGTGAAGAGGCGGGACAGACCGTGTTATCGAAAAAGATGGACGTCCATCTTTTGTTTCGAAAATACAGTTTGGACGGACCAAATGCCATGGATTTGGTCCCTTCTGAGATGGGCGTTTTTTTTTTTTTTTTTGCGATAATGGAAACTAAAAACGCCCAGCTCAGAAACGTCCCAATCCAAGCCATTTGGTCGTGGGAGGGACAAATGTACAACACTACCATAGCTCTTAGGGGTGAAGGGGGCAATTACATGTGGGTCCAGTGGGTTTTAGAGGCCACCCATTTACCACCACAAGTGTTATGGGTGGGGGGGGGGGATGGGCCTGGGTCTGCCTGCCTGAAGTGCACTGCAGTACCCACTAAAAGTGCTCCAGGGACAGGACTTGTTGCTGCTGTATAACCTTGGCACAGCAGTTCACACCTGAAGACTAATCTCGTTGAAAACGTCCTTTATTTGAATAAGCACCTTTACTCACAGTTAACTGCAGATCAGAGGTTGTGCCCCACTGGCAACGAGTCTCGCTGGTACTGAAATTAGCAGTAGATCCGAGCTGGCAGAATGGTGCTGTAACGTGGCAAACACATGAAAGGGATCTAAAAGTGTCTTACACAAATGGCCACTACCTTATGGACTACCGGAAACAAAACAGGGCACACTCTGACCCAGTAAGCAGAGGGAAAAGCACCATGGGAGTAGAGCCTACCAACATCGTGAGCATTTAACACAAGCTAGTGGAATCACGGAGCCCAATACCCTACACCCACCACAATGCATTGCTGATGTGACTCTGCAGTGCCCTTAACAGAAAAGGTGTCACACTCACCCGAGACCCACATCAGAACCAGGGAAAGGCTGTCAGAGGATAGAACACATTCTGCTGTCATGGAGGTGGGTACGGCATTTGAGGCTGGCATACAAGCTGGCAAAAAAAGTTTGTAAAGTGTTTTTTTTTTTTGTGGGAGGGGGTTAGTGACCACTGGGGGAGTCAGGGGAGGTGATCCCCGATTCCCTCCGGTGGTCATCTGGTCAGTTGGGGCACTTTTTTGGGACTTGGACCTGAAAAAAAGGGTCCAAATAAAGCGGACCAAATTCTCGTCAAAAACGCCCTTCTTGTTTTGATTATCAGCTAAAGACGCCCAGCTCTCCTCGGCCGATAACCCCGTGATCTTTGTTCGTCTCCGTGATGGACTGCAGTTGAGGATGCCCAAAATCAGGTTTCGATTATACCGATTTGGGCGCCCACGGGAAACGGACGCCCATCTCCCGATTTGGGTCGAAATATGGGCGTCTGTCTCTTTCGAAAATAAGCTGGATAGGCTTTCATAAAAGTGCTAGTTTTAGCTGGGATTTTAAATTAGATATAAAGGGGTCATTTTCCCTTAATTCATTCTCTATTTATTTATTTATTTATTTATTATTTACAATATTTATAGCCTGCACAATCAGATACCATCATGGTGGAGTATAGTGAATAATAAACAGAAAAAAAACCCCCATACAACATAAAATCAAAGTACTAGCAAACAGACAAGGCCAGGAAATGGCCAAGATTCACTACCAATAAGACTAGACAGGGTAGGATTTGCATAGCAAAACATTAAATAACCAAAAGACTAGTCTATGGAGCACAGAAGGGGAAAGTAGAATAAACCAATCAGAGGGAATAGTCTTCAAGTCTGTGATATAATCTTAGGGATGAGAAGAGGGAACATTAGGCATAACCTGTGCAAACCAGCTGGAAGAGTCAAGTTTTAAGAGCCACTTTGAATGTTCTATGAGGGGTTTTGAAATACATATCTACAGGAAGCGTGTTCCAAGGGGAAAGGGCCACACACAGCAAAAAATGTGAGGTATTTAAAAGTAGCCTAGTAAAGGGAGGAATGATAAAGCAGTGTGTAGTTGAAGAGGACAGGGGTCTAGATGGCTAATATGTAGAGATAAGTGAAATAATGGTACGATAAGCTTTATGAGAGAGAAACCATCTTATATTGTATGATACTAGCTGCTGGCAGCCAGTAGTGTTGCAAAAGAAGTGGACTTCCATGGCTGAATTTATGTGCATTACACATTAGCCCCACAGTTCTGTTTCAAATTAACTGTACTGTAGACATCTTAGTGAATAAGCAGGGACCCCCAACAGCAGCGAGTTGCAATAATCCAATTGAGTTAACATTAATACATGCACTAAGCTTAAATGTGAAGTCATCCAATAAAAGGTCTCAGAAAATGTATCTTTCACAGAGCAAAAAAGGACTTCTGAATATGACACAAAATGTGTAGTTCAAATGATAAAGTATGATCAAAAGTGAGGGGAATATGATTTAAAAGAGGGTGAAATGGCAGTGAGGTGCTATTGCTTGAGAGCCACAAGGCTTCCAATTTAGAGGAATTTAAGATCAGTGTATTTTCTGACAACCAGTAAGCTATTTTAGATAGACTGTTTTCTAAGCCAAACTGAAACATACGCTACTATTATTACTTTACTTATCATTTCTAGAATGCTACTAGATGTATGCAGTACTGTACACTAAACACGTATGAGACAGTCCCTGCTCGACAGAGCTTATAATCTATTTAAGAGAGACAAACAAGACAAATAATGGATTAGGGAATTACTTGCCATCTTCTTGAAAGATGATCCAAGAATATATCATTTCTGATCTTTAATGACAGACTGGATGACAGATGTAGATTTTTTTTGTAATCATCATAGTTTACAGGTACTTCCTGAGATCTGAAGAAAACCTTTGTCATTATCACATATGATTTAGTAACGTTAGGTTTCTATTGTGATAGTGCATTAAGCTAAAGGGGCTCATTTTCAAAGCACAGACTTAACAAAGTTCCATAGGCTGCTTTAATGTACAAACTGGAAATGCTGTAAAATCTTGCTTTTTGCATCTTTAGATGATACGTCAACTAAAATCTGTCTTGACCAAATGTAACTTACTGAAGATAGTGCATGGAGTGATCATTAGGAGGCTGGATTACTGTAACTTTTTAATGGCTTGAGTAAAACAAACCTGCATAGATTGCAGTTAGTACAGAACACGGTGGCTAAACTAATAACTGGAAGTAAGAGGTATGATCATATTACACCTGTTTTGTATCAATTGCATTGACTTCCTGTGCTGCTGACGTCACCTTTAAAACATTGTGTTTGATATTCAGATCATTACATTTGGGTCTCCCTGTTTACCTTTCCAACAAGATGAGAAAGTACACATCTCAGAGGATATTGCATTATCCTGCCCCTTGTGGCGCCAGTCTAAAATAGCTGCTGCAACCTCTCGAGGCAGCTCACGGTACTAAGTACCGTGAGCTGCCATAAGATGTTGTGGCAGCCATTTTATACCATCACCGCAAGATGCAGAAGTGAGGGGGCTGGGCTCCTACCCTCAATGACCCTGCTGGACCACCAGGGATACAGGTAGGCCTGGAGCGAGGGCCTGCCTGCACGGCTGGGGAAGCGGGGAGATCTTCCAGGGGCTGGGGGTCTTGATGCAGGCTAGGAGGGGGGGAGGAAAAGAAGGGGACATTGGCAGGGGACTTGGGGGCTTTAGTAAAGAAAAAACAAGTTATACAGGCCGGCTGCCTTGATATTCAGCCAGGGCCGCATAACTTTTATGCAGCCCTGGCTGAATATCGGCTAGGCCCCCATAAGTGCCAGGTGCCAGCCCACCAAAAAAATCTCTGATATTCAGTGCCAGTGCCTAGACATGCCCAGCACTGAATATTGGGGGATAAGTTAGCCAGCGAGGATCAGTGTTTAAAAAAATGTTGACTTCCACTGGCTGAAGATCGGGGGGAATATGATTAGGCTTTCAGTGACTAGAGAGTGTTTTCATATGTGGGCCCCTCACCATGGAACTCTTTACCAGATGAACTGCATAATGTTCCTTTGTATTTTAGCTTTCATAAGCTTTGAAGAACATGGCTGTTTCAGCAATTGTTTTAATTAAGAATTTCTATTGCTTTGATCGTGTATTTTTTTTCTCTTTTTTTAATGGTAGTGTGGTAGTGTGACCTGGCAAGGAGTCAGGGAGCCCTCAATAAATACAGCCTGTCAGAGAATTACAAGTAGAACAACAAGTTTATTTAGACTCAAAAATAAAGATTTCCTAAGTCTGTTCTCTCCACCAGCTGGACACTTAACTAATCACTTGAAGCTTTACTATAAGTCCCTGGAGCCCTGTCCCTAACAGGCTCCACAGGATAAACACACAGTCACTTCTTCTTAAGTCAGGCTGTTGTAGTCTCTCTCTGATACAGTTTCAAAGGACTCTCTTAACTCTGAGTTTTCAAGGAAACTTCTACCTCACTGAAGACTCTGCTTCTAACAATTACAGGGTAACAATCTCTGTTGAGGGTCCTCCTCTTTCCCAGGTACTGCATCCAACAAGAACACCCTGGGAGTCCTCTGCACTCAGGGCCTCTCTGATCTGTTCAACCTCAGAGCATTAAACTCTAGTCTAGTCTGAGCCCTGCCCCCCTGACTCAGACTCAGCTTCAGCCTCAGCAAACTAGCACCATCTGCTGTAAGGTGGCTGAACTGCAGGGCCAGTGAAGGATTGCTCTTCACTATATCATCCACTCCTTCACAGGTAGGTTATGTTATGCTGGACTGAATTTGTTTTAATTGTTGTTTTTGTAAACTGCTTTAATGCATTGTACAAAGTGGTAATCCAATCCAATCCAATCCAATCCAATCCAATCCAATCCAAACTTCTTGTGGGAATAATTAAACAGAATGCATGAATAATCAATAGCTGGATATTGTCAGCATAAATATAAACACTCAATCCAGGGGATTGATTTAGGGCTGCTAGTAGGGCAAGGAAGATATTAAATAGAATAGGGGAAAGAATAGATCCTTGTGGGACACCACATAAGAGGGGAAAGGAGGAAGATGAAGTTCAGTTAAGTGCACTTCAAAGGTGCAGTGACAAAGATAGGAGCAGAACCAATTTAGTGTGACTCTGTGTAGGCCTGTGTCTCTCAAACAATTCAGTAAAGTTTGTGATCAACAGCACTGAATGTAGCAGCAAGGTCTAATCTGAATCAAAAGTAGATCTTTTCCAGATTCTAGATGACCAATGGTATTATTAAACAGACATGCAAGGGCTGTCTCCTGCTGTGACCTCTCTAAATTCACAATTATCTTTCCGGCATACCAATGTTCAGTACAGCTCATTTCATATTAACCTCTTCATTTTCTTCAAAAGCTTCCCAGTCATTAATTTAATCGATCCAACTGGGCCTTCAGAAAAATAGCATAATTTCAACCACTTCTTTGCTAGTACAATAAATGCACCATTGTCATCGGTCCAGAGATTGTATTTTGTATAGTTTTTTATCAACAATGTGCTAAAAATGATTGAATATGAGAATCAATTAAATTTTCAAGTGCATATTAAAATGAAACTTAGCATGCTATTTAATACATTTTATGGAGGGTATAGCAGATATAAAAGTAATATGAGAAACATTTTTCCTCTTGACTGTACTCGCCTGGAATTTTTTTCCCTGTTTATAATCTGGACTCGATTTTCTCTGGTGACATTTCAGAACTGACTTTCATTCAAGCTTACTCAGTGAGGGTCACTAGAGCCTTCCAGTGTGTAAACTGAAGGGGTGCTAGGCTGCCGTGACTGTTTCTTCCAGTGATAACCAGACGTCCTTACCTGTTTTGTGCATTCTGATTGTAATGTGAAGGTTGCGATTATGAAAGCACAATACTACTTTGTTGTTTAAAGTCAATTTTGAGTATGAGTAATTTGCTAAGCAGAAGAGTGCAAAAAGTCTTCCTCCTACTTCAAAGACTTTTCTGGTTAGGTTTCAAACTTTGATTTTGATTTGGAAAGAAGGACTAGTCCTGATTTGTTTTATATGTGAATGTACTTTTGGTTATGATTTTATTGTTTTTATTATGTATGTTTAACTGTAAACCACCTTAAAGGTAGGCAGGATATAAATTGTTTAAATAAATAAACGTTTTCTATCTTATTACATCCTAGCCATGCTTCAGTATTTGTTAATTTACATTTGATGGACATGCAACAAAATAATAAAGATACTTAGGCAAAACAAATTGAACTGTAACTTTGCAACATCCTATAAAACATACATGTAGCATCATCTCAGTGAAGATGCTGCAGGAGCAACCAGAGAGAGGAGGATCAGGTAACTCAGTATATACTAATCCAGTATTTCCCAAACCTGGTCCTGGAGGCACCCCAGCCAGTCAGGTTTTCAGGATACACCCAATGAATATTTATGAGAGACATTTGCATGCAGTGGAGATAGTGCATGCAGATCTCTCTCATGAATATTCATTGTAGGTATCCTGAAAACCTGACTGGCTAGGGTGCCTCCAGGACTAGGTTTGGGAACCACTTAACTAATCCATGCCTTGCTTTCCTTTGGCAAATCAACAAGGGAGGTAGCTATTAATATAAGAGTTGATATTTTAAAAGACTTATCTGGACAGCAGCATGTGATATCGAGATAAGCCCAGATGAGGGAGATTCACACACTAAATATCTTGATAGACCACCTCAGCACTGTCAGGAATAATACCAAGATGGTCCAGGAGAAGAGACCAAAGTTATCCGTAAAGTGGCGATTTTCTGTGCTAACACCCAGATTAGAGGCAGACCAAATTTTGGTTTTGGTTTGGTTACAGTGCTGAAATAGGCCCCAAATCCTTTTTCTGACCAGTTTTGGATTTAGCTGAAAGGCTATGGGCATGGTTTCAGTTTTGGCTGAACTGACCATGTGTTTTCTGTGGAAGCTGAAAATTTATGCTTTGTCCTGTATGTCTCCCTCTCTCCTCCCCCTCCCCTCCGAATAGGAGTTGCTCCTCCATGCTGCCCATGAATACCAGCTTGTGTATTTACTCAAGCTGTGCACAAGTAACAAGAGAAAGTAGCATTGAAATGTTTCCCGTTTTGTCTTTAGTTAAAGGAGTTGCTCCTCCCTGCTGTCTGCCTGTAGGTGTCCCCCTCAAGCTTTTCTTACAATCCCTAATGGTCTAGGGGTGATCCCCAGTTGCTTCAGCCCATGCTGGTTCTGCTCTCAAAATGGCTGCCATGACCTCTAGTGACTCGTGAGAGTGCCGGAAGAGGTCACAGCAGACATTTTGAGAGCAGAGCCAGCATGGGCTGAAGCAACTGGGGATCACTCCTGCCCTGACTTCACCCCTAGACCACCAGGGATTGTAAGAAAGGCCTAAGGGGGACACCTATATGGATAAGCAAGTCCTGCTACAGTACTGCATTTGCAGCTGGTGTTAGTACTTGTGTCAGTGAGACTAGCTAGGAGAAGAGCCAAGTTCTCTCTTGCTTCTGAAGTAGTCTTATGTTGAGCAAAGCCTTTCAGGGAGTGCATTCCCAAGTGTGGTATGACATCTGACTATACTGCTCATATATACTAAGGACTGAAGCTCACTGATTCTTCTCAACAAGATAACTGCCACTAGAAAGAGCTCTTTCCATGTCAGATACTTTAGCAGCATCTTTTATGATGAGTCAGAGAAACTGAAACAAATCTCTGTAAACCTGGAAGATGTAATGGGCAAATTGAAGAATAGCAAAATTGCCCAGCCCAGATGGTATACATCCCAGAGTACTGATAGAATTGAAAAATGAGCTTGCAGAACTATTGTTAGTAACATGTAATTTATCTTTAAAATCAAGCATGGTACCAAGAGATTGGAAGGTGGCTAATGTAATGCCAATTTTGATCAGGGAAATTGTAGGCCAGTGAGCCTGACATCGGTGACAGGCAAAATTGTAGAGGCTATTATAAAGAACAAAATTACAGAGCATATATAAAGGCATGGATTAATGAAACAAAGCCAACATGGAATTAGACAAGGGAAATCTTGTCTCACCATTCTATTTCATTTCTTTGAAGGAGTGGATAAACATCTGGATAAATGTGAGCCGGTCAGTATTATATATCTGGATTTTCAAAAGGAAATTAGAAAGTCATCAGGTAGGAGGTAATGTCCTATTGTGGATTAAGAACTGGTTAAAAGATAGAAAACAGAGAGTAGGGTTAAATGGTCAGTAATCTCAATGGAGAAGGGTAGATAGTGGGGTTACCAAGGGGTCTGTGCTGAGACCCTGCTTTTTTAACATATTTATGAATGATCTAGAGATGGAATAACTAGTGAGGTAATTAAATTAACTGATGACACAAAGTTATTCAAAGTTGTTAAATTACAAGAGGATTGTGGAAAAATTGCAAGATGGCCTTACAAGACTGGGCATTACAATGGCAGATGACGTTTAATGTGAGCAGGTGCAAAGTGATGCATGCAGGAAAGAGGAACCCAGATTATAGCCACATGATCTGGGTTCCTCTTTCCTGCATGCATCACTTTGCACCTGCTCACATTAAACGTCATCTGCCATTGTGATGCTCAGTCTTGTAAGGCTATCTTGCAATTTTTCATAATCCTCTTGTAATTTAACAACTTTGTGTCATCAGCTAATTTAACTATCTCACCTAGATCCTTTCTTGGGTGGAGACTCCTAATGTGGAGCTTTGCATAGCCACATGATGCAAAGCTCCACATTAGGTGTCTCCACCCAAGAAAGGATCTAGGTGTCGTCATTGATGATACGATGAAACCCAGTGTGCAGTGGCGGCTAAGAAAGCAAATAGAATCCTAGGAATTACTAGGAAAGAAATGGAAAACAAAAATGAGAATGTTATAATGCCTTTGTACCGCTCAGTGGTGTGACTGTACCTTGAATACTATGTACAATTCTGGTCAGCAAATTTCAAAAGGACAAGTCCATAGACCTCTACTAAATGGACTTGGGAAAAATCAACAATTTCAGGAATAACTTATATAAAATGTTTGTACGTTTGGGTAGCTTGCCAGGTGCCCTTAACCTGGATTGGCCGCTGTCGGGGACAAGATGCTGGGCTCAATGGACCTTTGGTTTTTTCCCAGTATGGCATTACTTATGTACTTATATAGTGGAATTAGAAAATGTACAGAGAAGTGCAACAAAAATGTTAAAGCAAAGCGGCTAGGCCTCTTCAGCTTGGAGAAGAGATGGCTGAAGGGAGATATGATAGAGGTTTATAAAATAATGAGTGGATGTGAGTCGATTGTTTACCCTTTCCAAAAATATTAGGCCTAGGGGGCACACAATAAAGCTACTAAGTAGTAAATTTAAAACAAACCGTAGAAAAGTCCATAAGCCATTATTTAGATGGACTTGGGAAAATCCACTGCTTATTTCTAGGATAAGCAGCATAAAATCTTTTTTACTGTTTTGGGATTTTGCCAAGTACTTGTGGCCTGTATTGGCCACCATTGGAAACAGGATACTGGGCTTGATGGAACTTCTGTCAGTCCCAGCATGGTAATGCTCATTATCTTATGACCAAGTTGCAGACAACCTGTATATTCCTAGAGTGGAATCATTTCTTGTTCCAGTAACTACATTTCAAACTGAGTTAATGCCCTTATGTTGTAGCTACTTTCCATGAGTATTGGGCCCAAAAATTGCCCCATTTGTTTTTTTTTTGTGGGTGGAGGGGGAGAGACAGCAGTGTCACAGAAGCCTCACACAGTTAACTTTTTCTGTTTTCTTATGCAAAGAAACAAAATTTAGGGGCTCTTTTACTAAGCCGCGTAGGCGCCTAAGCACGACCAATGTGCGCCAATTTGGAAATACTGCCCGGCTACCATGTGGTCCGGGCAGTAATTTCATTTTTTACGCGCTCCCACTATGCACGCTGGAAAATTTCTGGTGTGCGGCGCTAACCGGGCGGTAATCGGCATTGTACACATGCTGATGATTACTGCCCAGTTAATGCGTGAGACCTTACCACTGTCAATGAGTGGTAGTAAGGTCTCAGGCCCAAAATGGATGCGCGACAATTTTCATTTTGCCGCACGTCCATTTTTTGGCCAAAAAAAGGGCCTTTTTTGCAGGTGCACTGAAAAATGAACTTGCACACGTCCAGTACATGCATCTACACCAGCATAGGCCACTTTTCAGTGCACCTTAGTAAAAGGACCCTTTAGATATTAAGGACAATTCTATACATTGGCACCCCAATGGCTTGTGCTTAGCCCCAATTCTATAACAGCATCTTGGTGCAAACATTCTATTACAGAATACTAGCATAAGATTGGCATTGGCACATCCATGTGTAGACATGCCCTCTTATGCCATGCCAATGGCAGGTGTGAGTTGGCATGCCAAGGTGTGCTGAGTGATGTGCATAGTTTATAGTATTCTATAAAACTATGTGCGTGACTGAGAGACACACCCATGACCTGCCCATGTTCTGTCCACATGTACACCCCCCTTGTAGTTGTATTCTTCTGCTCCTGCCAGGACAAAGTGCTGCAAACAAGATTAAATGCTGGAACTGTACCATTAAATGCTAACTGGGTAAAGTTATGTCTGGATTTTAAAAGGCCTTTTCCTTCAAATGCGTAAATTGCAATGCTAATATGGATGGACACATGTCATCATGTGGTTACTTCCAAAGCACTTATGCTAATCTGTTGTGACCTTGGCCCTGAAACACTGCAGAGTATACTTATTTTTGTCTGTTTATATGCAGCCAGTTAGTGACTAGATACAGATAACTGTCTGTCTCTGGAAAATGATGCTGATTCAGATTTCTTTGAGTTATTTGGGTGATGTCTTTTCTCAAGCAGACAAATGCTTCATAAACACTTAAGAATTGACCTCCTATTTTGTCTAATTCCTCAAATTTTATTAATCATTACTTAGGATTTATTTACCGCCTTTTTGAAGGAATTCACTCAAGGCAGTGTACAGTAAGAATAAATCAAACATGACCAATAGGCAATTATAGCAATAAAAATATTCAAATAATACAAAGTATGGCATAGTATACAACTTACAATGTCAACAAGATACATAATAGAACATTTTAATTGACAGTGAAGGGTATAAGCAAAGATGGAACATATAGAGGGGCATAATCGAACGAAAACGTCTATCTCCATGGGCGTTTATCTCCGAGAACGGGTCCGTGAAGGGGCGGACCGAACCGTATTTTCGCAAAAAATAGACGTCCATGTTTTATTCGACAATTTGTGAGATGAGCGTTTTTGTTTTTCAGCGATAATGGAAAATGAAAGCGCCCAGCTCAAAAACGAATAAATCCAAGGCATTTGTTCATGGGAGGGGCCAGGATTCGTAGTGCACTGGTCCCCCTCACATGCCAGGACACCAACAGGGCACCCTAGGGGGCACTTTTACAAAAACAAAAAAAAAAGGTAAAAGAGCTCCCAGGTGCATAGCACCCTTCCCTTGTGTGTTGAGCCCCCAAAATCCCCCTCAAAATCCACTGCCCACAAGTCTACACCATTACTATAGCCCTAAGGGGTGAAGGGGGGCACCTACATGTGGGTACAGTGGGTTTGGGGGGTTGGACGACTAATAAGCATTAAGCAGCACAATTATAACAGGTAGGGGGGGATGGGCCTGGGTCCACCTGCCTGAAGTCCACTGCACCCCCTAACAACTGCTCCAGGGACCTGCATACTGCTGCCAGGGAGGTGGGTATGACATTTGATGGTGAAAATAAAAAGTTGTGAAACATCATTTTTTGTGGTGGGAGGGGGTTAGTGACCACTGGGGAAGTCAGGGGAGGTCATCCCCGATTCCCTCTGGGGGTAATCTGGTCATTTAGGGCACTTTTTGGGGCCTTATTCGTGAAAAAACAGGGTCCAGGAAAAGTGCCCTAAATTCTAGCTACAAACGCATACTTTTTTTTCCATTATCAGCGAAAGGCGCCCATCTCTGTTTGGGTGATAACCATGCCCCAGTCCCGCCTTCACCACGCCTCCGACACGCCCCCGTCAACTTTGTACGCTTCCACAATGGAGTGCAGTTGAAAACATCCAAGTTCGGCTTTCGATTATACCGCGTTATTCGTTTTTGTGAGATAAACGTCCATCTCCCGATTTAGGTCGGAACTTGGGCGTTTTTCTCATTTGATTATAAGCAGGATAGACAGGTAAGAGGGTAAGAAGAGTTAGAAAGTAAGGTGACTAATTTATAGAAAGCAGGAGGAAAGAAAAGTGTGAGATCAAGAGGCATTGAAGGGACCACAAAGAAAACCCCTCCATACACAGCACCATGGTAAGAAGAAATTTTCTTACCTGGTTCCAAGCGGTAATCAGTATCCCTGGGCAATCCGAAACAGTTAAATTCAAAGTGTCTAGATTCCTATAATGACAGATTGCAGTCATCTTTACTTGCAGCCTATAATTTCATTCCTTATCTATTGTTTCTCTTTTTTGTCCCTTTAGGGCAGTATTCAAAATATATATATATAGGAATATATATTGATATCTCCTGATCTCCCATTAGGGAGCCCCCTTCTGGCCCTAGGGACAAGGCTTTTACCCTCTGCTCTGAAAAGCCTCCCACACATTTTGGACTGCCCATGATGAGACATAAAATAAGACCAGTCAGTAAGATTCAGGTTCTATTAGTCTAAATTAAACAGCATACAATATAAACTTTGTCATAAAGGTATATACCACCTATTCCTGCATCCTCTTAAGGCTTCTGCATCACCTTGCTCAAACTCACAGTTCAGGACAGATTTTCCCACTGGTCCAATATAGCATAACTCTAAGTACAGCTTATTTTACAAACAAGCATTCAATGGGACCTTTTCTTCATATCATAAGAACATAAGTATTGCCATACTGTCTGGGACAGACCAAAGATCCATCAAGCCCAGCATCCTGTTTCCAACAGTGGCCAATCCTGGTCACAAATACCTGGCAAGATCCAAAAAAAGTTCAAAACATTTTATACTGCTTATCCCAGAAATAGTGGATTTTCCCCAAGTCCATTTAATAATAGTCTATGGACTTTTCCTTTAGGAAGCCGTCCAAACCTTACATCAATAATAAGGATTAAATCATATTCCTTTTCAACCATCCAAGTAGCTATGGGGCATCTCTTATATTACCTGATTCTCCCCCGTGTGTGTGTTACTTTACAAATCAGGGTATAAACATCATTTCTTTTCATCCTTCAAATTGGCTACAGGAGTTTGGCTTTTCTACTAGCCCTCCCCCCCCCCCCCCCCCCACTGTGCTTTCATAACCAGGGTATTCTCTGTGCCCTTGTTGCCACAGACTTCCATACCACATTAGACCACTGGGAAGGGCTTAACTACCACATAAGGAAGTTTCTTCCTTATATAGTTAAGTCAAGCCCAGTGCATCCCAGATGCACTGGGCAGCAGAGGGCGCTGCCATTTTGAGGAGGGCCCAGTCCCTCCTCCTTCAAGGTGGGGGGTTGGGAGGTACCACTAGCCCATGAGGGCTAGCCTCAGGGGGGGCTAGCCAAGGGTCCCACTGGACCACTAAGGTTTATTTATTTTCAGGGGGTTTAGGTGTTTGGGGATCTTAGGGGTTTGGGGGTCCACATCTTCAGGGGGCGGGGGTGCCTGGTTTCCAACAGCCCACCAGGCCCTCACATTTTTAGGGGTGGGGGTCTGGGGTCCACTGGACCAGCAGGGCTGTTTTTACAAGTCAGAGCTTTTCAGAATTGTCCCTGGGCATGCGCTCAAGAGCTGTGCTTAACACACAGCTCTTGAGCACATGCTCAGATACATTTCTCCCACAGAACTGGAAACAGCTCCCTAATGCTCAGTGCTGACATTGTGCCCAAATTTGCATGTCATTAGCACTGAACATTAGGGAGCTGTGTAGCAGCGCTGATCGGGCGGTATTTCTATGGTGCTGCTCGGAACAGCGCTGGAGTTTTGAGCATTTGGGCCTCAGAGAATGAGTCTGTTCTCTTGAGGCTAGAGTAGCTGACTTGGAGGAGCTGAGGGAGACACAGAGGTACATAGAGAAGACCTACAGGGACATTGTAGAGAATTCACACCTCAAGTCTGGCAGCCCCTGTGCTGCCTTGGAGGGGGGAGGTCTCCTAAAAGGAGAGCATCACCCTGGAGAAGTAGGAAGTACTCCTGTAGCCAGGACCTGCCCAGCAGGGGATGCACTATCCTCTTTCACCAAGGATATGTCTCCAAGAACTTCTGCCCAATGGAAAAGGTTAGGACAGCTGTTGTTTTTGATGATTCAATAATTAGGCATATAGATAGATGGATGGGTGACTGGTGAATGTGAGGATTGCCAGGTCACTTGTCTGCCTGATGTGATGGTGGCGGACCTCACATGTCTCCTAGATAGGATTTTAGATAGTGCTTGGGAGGAGCTGGCTGTCTTGGTACATGTGGTGACCAATGACATAGGAAAATGTGGGAGGAAGGTTCTGGAAGCCAAATTTAGGCTCTTAGGTAGAAAGCTGAAGTCCAGATCCTCCAGGGTAGCATTTTCAGAAATGCTTCCTGTTCTAAGCACAGGACCCAAAAGGCAGGCAGAGCTCTGAAGTTTCAATGCGTGGTTGAGACAAATAGTGCAAGGATCAGAGATTTAGATTTGTTAGGAACTGTGCAACGATCTGGAAAAGGAGGAGCCTGTTTCGAAAGGATGGGCTCCACCTTAACCAGGATGGAACGAGGCTGCTGGCGCTAACTTTTAAAAAGGAGAGAGCGCAGCTTTAAACTAAAATGGGGGGATCACCGACAGTCACCCATGGATCAGTGTGGAGTATCCGTGAAGGATACTATTGAAACAGGACATTTAGGGAATTCCAAAACAGGTTTCAACAATGGTGAAAAACTACTACTACTACTACTATTTAGCATTTCTATAGCGCTACAAGGCGTACGCAGCGCTGCACAAACATAGAAGAAAGACAGTCCCTGCTCAAAGAGCTTACAATCTAATAAAAAAGCCAGGTGTGTTTAAGGAGAGAGCAGGGTAAAGGATGCACATTATTTTGTCAATTTATAAGCAGCTTGTAGATGCAAGGAAAAAGCACAGTTTGAAGTGCCTGTATACAAATGCTAGAAGCCTAAAAAAATAAGATGGGAGGGTTATAGAGCACTAAATGATGAGGTAGATATAATAGGCATCTCAGAGACTTGGTTTAAATTGGAGGGGGAGTTGTGCTCTATGTTAAAGAGAGAATTGAGTCAAACAAAATAAACATTCTATATGAAACAGATAGCAGTGTGGAATCCTAATGGATAGAAAGTCCATGTGTAAAGGAAAGGAATATTTTTTGTAGGGCTGTACTACCATCCACCAGGACAGAATGAACAGACAGAAGAAGAAATATTTACAGAGTACTTGGGGTAAATCTGGATCCTCAGTATTGCTATCCTCTCAAATCAATCATCTATGGCAAAAAAAAACACACATTCACAGTTTAATATGAGACAGATTCAACTAATTAGGTCATTTTTTTGACCAGAAAGTGTTTACATTGTTGGTCCAAATGCTGATCTTGCCACACCCACCCTTGACTACTGCAACATCCTATTCTTAGGCATTAAGTCTCAATACCTACAGAAAGTTCAAATAATACAAAATAGAGTGGCAAGATTGATTTTCAAACTAAATAGATAAAACAGTATATCACTATATCTAGTCAAGCTACATTGGCTCCTCTTAGCTGAAAGAATCAAATTTAAAGCCGCTTGTACAGTCTATCACATTCTATATGGTAATACATTCAATGTACTGATTAATATATCATCATTATGCCTGGTCCAATCCATTAGACTAAAAGATCAATTGTTCCTCTCATCTCTGCCGTACAAGGTAGTAGATTTTGGAAGATTTATGACTCACTATTCCCAGTTTCAAGGATTGCTGTATGGAACTCTCTTCCTATTGCTTTAAGGACCAATAACTACCTCAGCTTTAGTAAGAAATTAAAAACCTTTTTATTCCCAAAGAACATCATGTGATCACTACTGTACAATTCATGAATCTGCTGACGTTTGTTCCTCCACCCCCACTTACCGTTTCATAACCTCAGCCTATCTTGCACTGTTCAAACGCATGTAAATCAACAGATGCTCTTATTCATGTAATTTGTCAATGTAAACCACACTGAACCCTGGAAAGGGGATTTTAGTGGTATATAAGACCCAATTTGAATTTGAATTGAAAATTAGGAAAGCTGGCAAATTGGGCAACAGTATAATAATTGGTGATTTCAATTACCAACACCACAGAGTTAGTTCTACATATACTTAACTTAGTATTTGAAGGCAAGTCTTGTGTATTTCAATGAAAGAAGGGTGGAGAAAAAAAGACTTCAGTACTATCGGAGACACCTCAGTTTGAAAGATACACCTTCATAAGTAAAGAGGACTCCTTTTAATCATGTCTACAAAAAACACTCCACTCCCAAATAAATATTCATGAAACAAAAACAAGACCACCATTCTTTCATTGAAATACACAAGACTATGTGGTGGTAATTTTGAATTCTACAGATTCCATTATTTTGATTTCAATTACCCCAATGTTTATTTTTATTTATGTATTTATTAAGACTTAATTACCGCCTTTTTGAAGGAATTCACTCAATGTGATGTACAGTAAGAATAAATGAAACATGTGCAATAGACAATTACAGCAATAGAAATATTCAAATAACAATACAAAGTATTGCATAGTATACTACTTACAATGTCAACACAATACGTAATAGAACATTTTAATAGACAGCGTAAGGTATAAGAAAAAATGGAACATATAGATAGGTAAGAGAGTAAGAGGAGTTAGGATGTTGACTGGATAAATGTTACATCAGGGAGCAACAGGAAGATAAAATTCCTAGATGTAATAAATAACTGCTTCTTGGAGCAACTGGTCCAGGAACTGAGAAGAGGGGGAGCCATTTTAGATCGTCCTTGGTGGCGTGCAGGACATAGTTTAAGAGGTAACGGTGTTAGGTCCACTGGGAAACAGTGATCATAACATAATCAAGTTTGAGCTACTATCTGAAATGAAGACACAAAAGAAAATCTACCATAGCAGCATTTCATTTTTGAAAGGGCAATTATGATAAAATGAGGAAAATGGTTATAAAGAAGATAAAAATATCAGCTGCAAAAGTTAGGACATTAAATCAGACATGGACATTTTTAAAAATACCATCTTGGAAGCCCAGACCAGATGCATTCCAAGCATTTACAAAGGTGAAAAGAAGAGAAAACAACAGCCAGCATGGTTAAAAGGTGAAGTGAAAGAGGCTATTAGAACCAAAAAATGTCCTTCAAAGAATGGAAAAAGGACCCAAATGAAAAAAATAAGAAGCAGCGTAACCACTGGCAAATTAGATGCAAAGCATTGATAAAGAAGATTAAAAGAAACTAAAGAGAAACTTGCCGCGGAGGTAAAAACTCACAGTAACTACTTTTTCAGGCACAACCGAAGCAGAAAGCCTGTGAGGGAATCCATGGGACTATTAGATCATGAAGAAGCAAAAGGAGTACTCAGGGAGGACAAGGCCATAGCGGAGAAAATGAAAGAATTCTTTGCCTTGGTCTTTATGAAAGAAGATGTAAGAAATCTACCTGTACCAGAAATGGTTTTCAAGGGTGATGATATGGAAAAACGGAAAGAAATCTTGGTGAACCTGGAAGATGTACTGAGCCAAATCGAAAAATTAAAGAGTAGTAAATAACCTGGACCGGATGGCATGCATCCAAGGGTAATGAAAGAACTCAAACATGAAATTGCTGATCTGCTGTTAGTAATTTGTAACCTGTTGATAAAGTCGTCTGTAGCACCTGAAGATTTTTTAAAGGGTTCCAGCGGTGATAGTGGAAATTACAGATTGGTAAGACTGACATTTGTGCCAAGTAAAATAGTGGAAACTATTATAAAGAATAAAATTACAGAACACATAAATAAACATGGTTTAATGGGACAGAATCAGCATGTTTAGCCAAGGGAAGTCTTGAAGGTGTGAATAAACATGTGGATAAAGGTGAGCCAGTTGATGTAGTGTATCTAGTGTATCTAGATTTTCAGAAAGCTTTTGACAAAGTTCCTCATGAGAGACTCCTGAGAAAATTAAAAAGCCATAAGATAGGAGGCAATGTTCTGTTTTGATTAGGAATTGGTTATTGGACAGAAAAAACAGAAGGTAGGGTTAAATGGCTATTTCTCTCAATGGAGGATGGTGAATAGTGAAGTGCCACAGGGATCTGTTCTGGGACCAGTGCTATTTAGCATATTTATAAATGATCTGGAAATCAGAATGATGAGTGAGGTGATTACATTTGCAGATGACACATAACTATTCAAGGTTCTCAATTGGTTCAAGGGGTTCCTAACCACACGATCTTGCCAAGTGACATCTAATTCGACTACATCAGCCACATGGACACCTGAATGCGGAGTTCCACAAGGATCCCCCCTCTCACCGACCTTATTCAACTTAATGATGATACCCTTGGCCAAATTACTATCAAACCAAAACAACCCATACATATACGCAGATGACATAGAGGGGCATAATTGAACAAAAACGTCTATCTCCATGGGCGTTTATCTCTGAGAACGGGTCCGTGAAGGGGCGGACCGAAGCGTATTTTCGAAAAAAATAGACGTCCATGTTTTATTCGACAATTTGTGAGCTGGGCGTTTTTGTTTTTCAGTGATAATGGAAAATGAAAGCGCCCAGCTCAAAAACGAATAAATCCAAGGCATTTGTTCGTGGGAGGGGCCAGGATTCGTAGTGCACTGGTCCCCCTCACATGCCAAGACACCAACCGGGCACCCTAGGGGGCACTTTTACAAAAACAAAAAAAAAGGTAAAAGAGCTCCCAGGTGCATAGCACCCTTCCCTTGTGTGTTGAGCCCCCCAAATCCCCCTCAAAACCCACTGCCCACAAGTCTACACCATTACTATAGCCCTAAGGGGTGAAGGGGGGCACCTACATGTGGGTACAGTGGGTTTGGGGGGGTTGGACGACTAAGCATTAAGCAGCACAATTGTAACAGGTAGGGGGGGATGGGCCTGGGTCCACCTGCCTGAAGTCCACTGCACCCCCTAACAACTGCTCCAGGGACCTGCATACTGCTGCCAGGGAGGTGGGTATGACATTTGAGGGTGAAAATAAAAAGTTGTGAAACATCATTTTTTGTGGTGGGAGGGGGTTAGTGACCACTGGGGAGTCAGGGGAGGTCATCCCCGATTCCCTCTGGGGGTAATCTGGTCATTTAGGGCACTTTTTGGGGCCTTATTCGTGAAAAAACAGGGTTCAGGAAAAGTGCCCTAAATTCTAGCTACAAACGCATACTTTTTTCCATTATCGGCGAAAGGCGCCCATCTCTCCTCGGCCGATAACCACGCCCCAGTTCCACCTTCGCCATGCCTCCGACATGCCCCCGTCAACTTTGTACGCTTCCGCGATAGAATGCAGTTGAAAATGTCCAAAATCGTTTCCATTATACCGATTTATTCGTTTTTGTGAGATAAACGTCTATCTCCCGATTTGGGTCAAAATCTAGGCATTTTTCTCTTTCAATTATAAGGTGGATAACGATCTACATCCCATTCAAACAAGATTTAAAGGAAATTTCCAAAGACATCAATCAAAGCCTACACATCATGCATACATGGGCAGATGCATTTCAGCTGAAACTCAATGCAGAAAAAACCCAATGCCTAATACTCACCTCTCAACACAACACGAACAAATTCACCACCATTAACACACCAAAACTGAATCTTCCAATTTCGGAGATCCTAAAAATTCTTGGAGTTACCATTGACCAACACCTAACACTTGAGAATCACGCGAAAAACACTACCAAGACGATGTTCCACTCAATGTGGAAACTAAAACGAATAAGAACTTTCTTCCCAAGGAACGTCTTCTGAAACCTGGTACAATCAATGGTACTCAGTCATTTACACTACTGCAACGCACTCTACGCTGGCTGCAAAGAGAAAATAATCAAGAAACTTCAGACAGCACAGAACACTGCAGCTAGACTCATATTCGGTAAAACAAAATATGAAAGTGCTAAACCCCTACGAGAAAAGCTACACTTGCTCCCTCTTAAAGAACGCATCATGTTCAAAATATGTACTCTAGTTCACAAAATCATTCACGGAGACGCCCCAGCCTACATGTCAGACCTAAAAAATCATCCCGCATAGTCCTTAATCTTCACTTCCCCAACTGCAAAGGTCTAAAGTACAAACTAATGCATGCATCAACCTTCTCCTACATGAGCACACAATTCTGGAACGCACTACCGCGCAACTTAAAAACGATCTATGACCTAACTAACTTCCGCAAACTACTGAAGACCCATCTCTTCAACAAGGCATACCACAAAGATCAACAAATGTGACCTCCTCCACATATATCCAGAATTGCCCTATAATATTTGCTTGTAATACTACTATCATGCTTTATCATTATCATGTTATCCAATATTCTTCTGTAATACTAAATGTCTGTTTTTTTTTTATATATTTCCACTATCCATGATGTATTGTAAGCCACATTGAGCCTGCAAAGAGGTGGGAAAATGTGGGATACAAATGCAATAAATAAATAAATAAAACACATGCAGACTGTGAAAAATTGCAGGAAGACCATTGGAAATTGGAAGACTGGGTATCCAAATGGCAGATGAAATTTATGTGGACAAATGCAAAGTGATGCACATTGAGAAGATTAATCTGAGTCATAGTTACCTGATTCTAGGGTCCACCTTGGGGATCAGCACCCAAGAAAAAGGTCTAGGTGTCATTGTAGACAATATTGTGAAATCTGTCCAGTGTACGGCTGCCAAAAAAGCAAATAGGTTGCTAGGAATTATTAGGAAATGAATGTTAAATAAGACCGAGAATACTATAATGCCTCTGTATTGCTTCTTGGTGCAATCTCGCCTTGAGTATTGCTTTCAGTTTGGTCGTCATATCTCAAAAAAGATGTAGAAGAATTAGAAAAAGTTCAAAGAAGAGCGACCAAAATGATAAATAGGCTAAAGAGGTTAGGGCTCATCAGCTTGGAAAAGAGACTGCTAAGGGGAGATATGATTGAGGTCTACAAAATCCTGAGTGGTGTAAAACAAGTAGAAGTGAATCCATTTTTTACTCATTTAAAAAGTACAAAGACTAGGGGACACTCAATGAAGTTACATGGAAATACTTTTAAAAAATAGGAGGACATATTTTTTCACTCAAAGAATAGTTAAGCTCTGGAACTCTTTGCTGGAGCATATTGTAACAGCAGTTATCGTTTCTGGGTTTTAAAAAGGTTTGGACAAATTCCTGGAGAAAAGCCCATAGTCTGCTTTTGAGATAGACATGGGGAGGCCACTGCTTCCCCTGGGATTGGTAGCATGGAATGTTGCTTCTATTTGGATTTCTGCCTGTACTTGTGAGCTGGATTGGCCACTGTTGGAAACAGGATAATGGGGTAAATGGACCATTGGTCTGAACCGGTATGGGTATTCTCATGTTCTTATGATGGGAGTGGACAATATTTGATCATGGTGTTATGGTAAAGAACAAGTGTTTAATAGTGATAAGTGTTAGGTGTTGAAGATACTGGTGGTTATGTTTGAATAAAATGTTGGAATTAACAAATGTGTTGGTGACCCCTAAGGGATAAGGGGAGAAGTAAAGTTGGCCCTAGAGGACAAGGGGAGACTGGAAAGTCATCTTTTATTTACTATATAGAGATTACTGAGTGGTATGGGTTTTCCTTGGTGTCACTAGTAGGGGGGAGAGTAGGATGTCACTGCTTGGGAGGAAAGCACAGCCCAAAGAGGGTGTTGTGGGATACATTGCAGAGGGAAATGTTCTTAATACATGATTGACAGTAGAGGTAGGTTTTGAAGGCAATAAAAGTTCTTGTTTGGTTGAGCACATGGTCTTTGGTTGTCTTCACTCCCGCCAGGACCTCTGGAGGAGAGGGAGTATCCTGGAAAGGCCAGATAAGCTAAGGCTGAGTCAAAGGGGAGTTATTGTCAGCCAAAGGCAGTAGCTGGTGAGAGGAGTGTTCTGGGTAGACAAGGGGAGCCCAGTTCAAGTGCAGGAGCTGGGAAGAGCCTGTTCAAGGCCAGAGGGTGAAACCATCACTATCAGCAGAGCTTTGGATTATTCAGCCCAAAGGGATAGGTAATAAACTGTAGGACGTGTTTATTTGTACATAATTCTGAATGGCTATAAGGAACCATTTAATTTGGTAGATAAAACTGTGCCAAATAGTCATGGTTGAACAGAAAACCTCTTAAACCAAATGCTGACTGTATAAAAGATTTCTCTGAGCTTGGATTTACTGCCTTTTGCAGAGTTGCGTAAAATGTTTCATAAAATTACAATCCCTTTGTGTGCTGAGTATTCCTTTGAGAAGGAGAATAAAGAGTAGCTCCCAGACTAGTAGAGGATACTCAGGAATAAGCACAGCTTAACATCCTATGGCCTACTGGAATAAGTCCAGCCCCAGCCTGCGCCCAAGCTGAAGTGGTAACAATTGAATTGAGAAGAAAGAGGGAGTTGGTGAAAGGATTAAGTTGTTTCTTTTGTGGCCTGGGTCGGATCGGAGAGAGAACTGAGCTGGTCATTCAGACTCAGGTTACAAGTAGATAGAGAGGCAGAAAAATAGAATTGAAAATTTAAAAACAACCCCAGAACAGAACAAATTTCACAGAGCAATAGAAGGTAGAAAGTGAATAAGACAGGAGGCAAAACAAGAAATGAAAAATGGAAAGGCGATACTGAAAAAGATGTTAGATGACAGACTAAAGGAATGCAAAAAAGAGACACTGCAACCAATGCAATTAGGAAAATAAGATCTCCACACTTCAAAGGTAGAAGAAAAGACATTTTGAGGGTAGTATTCAACTGCATGGAGAATGTATAATTTGAAATGTTTAACTTACTTTTAGAATATATATATATATATATATATATATATATATATATATATATATATATATATATATATATATATATATATATTCAACATTGCAATTGATTTTAAGTAATACCACTGAATTAATCTGACAAAATCTCAAGAAAGCGTTGCCCTATTATTAACTGGATTATCAACATGAATGTTGAAATCACTGAGAGTTAAAAGATTTTTTTTTTATTTGTTACATTTGTATCCCACATTTTCCCACCTAATTGTAGGCTCAATGTGAATTACTTAGTACTGGAGAGGCGTTTGGAGACTTCGATGTAAACAAATACAAAGTGATGTTGTGGTAAGATAAAGTTCATGTGAAACAACAACATTAGGGAATCGAACAACGGAAGAGTTGTGTTATGTCCATTAGGTATTTTAGTTTTGTTGTGTTGCAGGGATCAGGCATTTATGTTGGCTTGGTAGGGTATGCCTTTATAAACAGGCTAGTTTTTAATTTTTTTCCGGAAGTTTAGGTGGTCGTACGTAGTTTTCAGGGCTTTTGGTAATGCATTCCAAAGTTGTGTACTTATGTAGGAAAAACTTGATGCGTAAGTTGATTTGTATTTGAGTCCTTTGCAGCTTGGGTAGTGCAGATTTAGGTACGTTCGTGTTGATTCGGATGTGTTTCTAGTTGGTAGGTCGATTAAGTCTGTCATGTATCCCGAGGCTTCACCGTAGATAATTTTGTGAACCAGAGTGCAGATTTTGAAAGCAATGCGTTCTTTGATTGGGAGATAGTGTAGTTTTTCTGGTAACTAGATTCTGGTAACATACAGTCGTGTCTGCGAGTGTCTGAGTTAAAGAGTCCCATATGTTAGGGAGGGCAGTAAAACAGAAGGATATAGAGAGGGTCATGATATTTGTTTTAGTGATCAAAAGTTCAAGGCCCCCACCGGATTTTGTGGAGTGTGAACAGAAGAAACCAGGGGGAAGACAAGAATAGAAAAGAGAGTCTTCACCTGTTTTTAGCCATGTTTATTGATAAAAAATTTCTCATTTTTAAAGATGTAATTAATCTATACTTGAAGCAGAAATTTGGCAGGATTATGCTGTTGATATCCCCTCTATCTTGTGGTCTAAATAAGTCACATACTCCACTTTTGGCACCTTTTCGCTCAGCGAGTCATATATGTTATAGAATAATAAGCACTTACAGGCATCAGAGGCACCAGTAATTGGCAGTTACACATGTAGGTATGAGGCACTATTTTATAACGTACGCCAAAGTCACTGCCAGATATTTAATATCGCACCTAGAGATCTGCGCCAAAATCCAGGCATATTCTATAACAATGCACGTAATTTAATTGACTCAACAAGCTAATCAGCATTGATAACAGCACTTAATAATCAATAATGAGCACTAATTGGCAATATTTAGAATTTATATGCACAACTCGCTAAGTAATGAACTGCGCCTAAATTCTAATGTGCGCAGTTCAAAAGGGACATGGCTATGGGTGTAGAAATTGGCGTTTCATGGGCGTTTCAAATTTATATGTGTAGTTATAGAATATGGCCTAAGTCGTGTAAATCTATGCACACTAAATGGAGGTGCGTAGTTTTAGGTGCTGGAATATCAATTAAGCATATTCTTTATACCGCACCCAAATCTAGGCACCGCTTATAGAATATGCTTAGGCAAAATTGTTTACCACATGGATTTTTTAGACGCTTTATATAGAATCTGACCCTTAGCACATAAGTGCAAGGAGGGATATATACGTGGGCAGAGCATGGGCGGGCAATGGGCTTGTTGCATACCTTATATAATATTATCAGTTGTGCACGTTGTAAGATCTTTATTTTTTTTTTTGTGTTACTGTTAATGTACAAGAACAAAGATGCCTATAAGATAGAGTATTCATAAAAGTAATGGTAATTTACTTTGACAATTCTTTTTTGTTGTTGTTTTCAATTTTACAGATCTAGCAGTTTAAGGGACACCAGCCTTTTTATATATGTTCCAATTTTTCAGTTCTGCCATTTTCATTCGGAATTTGAGCCAAATTGAGCTCTCTCCTTGGATCAGACTGTAAACAGTTTCATTCATCAAGTGCTAGCATTTGTTCAGACTGACAAGTTATAAGCTTAAATTCCAGGTTGGACCCCATGGCCATCCCCCTGCTCCTCTGGAACACAGTTCTGTCCTATGAGTGTTTTTAATGTTCTCTGATAATACCATGCTGCCCACTTATATACATCACCAAGTCAATCACTCTATCCCATTAATGAGAATTCTCCATTAGAATTTCTCCCAGTGTTCCTGTCTGCATTGATTCTATCAATCGTACTGCAGGAGCTTTTTGGGAGAAGTTCAGCTATCAAAGAAAGCAAATTCAGCACTACAATCCTGAGTGATACCACTGAAGATGCTCAGGTACTGGTAGAATTGTATGTCCATGCTGATTTAGAAGATGCAAATCACTTTGAACTACACTTAAGGCTGAAGCAAATGTAACATAATAGTTTGTGTGTATTTTTGAATGAATTTTATCCAAGCATTTTATCTTTGTGCATGCAATTTTCAGACAGCCTAGCGAGGGTTTTGCTTTGAAAATCCAGATGGCTGTGGGCAATGCTTTCCCTAAGTTGTGCAGGAGTCCTCCAACCACATTCCTGCCACTGAGAGACAGTGATATTTTTTACAGCCCTCCACCCCCTTTTCCATGGCACATGCACACACACACACCTCTCATCCACTTTTTTTCCATCCCCCCCAACACAACATCCACCTTTTTTTCCAGGCACCTCCCTCTTCTTCTGTGCCTGCCTCTCTACCTACTTGCACACGTTCCATTACAGCTTACCAAAAGAGGACCTGCAGAGCCGCACTTGGACTGCTTCCTCCTCCGCCTCCTCCTCCTCCTCCTCTGCCATCCTGAGCCCAACTCTTTCTTTGAGCCGTGAAGTCTCCATACAGCTACATGGGTTAAAGGAACCGCTGGGGACCAAAGCGGCAGAGCAGGCAGAAGCATCCCAGTGTGCGGCTGTGCAGTTGCTCCTCTTGCTGCGCTGTAGTGGTGCGTGTGCAGGGAGGTAGAGAGGGAGGCAGCCAGAAAGGGAGCATATTCTGTGCCATGCTCCGCAACAGCAGACTGTACAGAATTCTGCTTGGAAAAGGCAGAATTCTGCGTGGTCTGCGGAGGCGGGGAATTCTGTGCAAATAGTGCAGAATTTGCCCAGGAGTAGCATGTAAATGCTACTGTTTCCATGTGGAAATCACAACAGGGCTCCTAAAATAAGATCACTAATGAAAATCAAAGAAAGAATCTCATTCAGTTGACCACATAGGTAAACAACCTCACAGCAAAAAGTGAATGTGAAACAAATTTTTGAAAAGTCCTACAAGTCACTCTATTTTTTTACAATATAGTTTTTCATCTGTAGAAAATATGAAAAAAAGGAGGAAAATACCTCATCATACTGTAGCTGTTAACTTGAAAAATCAATGTTCATTCCAGCTCTCAGTTGAAAAAGTAATCATCGGTCAGAAAAACCTCCCAAAAGCCAGAGTTCAAATCTCTTTACTAAAAATCTTCACAATTCTGACTAAGTATCGTTTAAAATGTCACTCAAAGTACAACACTTATCTTCATGTAGATTAAAAGAGCCATTGTGCAGCACCATTGTCCAATTGGGAAAGTTTTCTCATGGCACAGCACTGCATTATTCCAGGCAAAGGAGCAACGGGGACCCTGTTTGTCATGTGCTTCTTCAAGAGACCTCACTGTACAAGTATGCTCATTTTGGCTAATGGTTTTCGTATGGCTCTAAAATAAGTGCCTTAGGGGTCCTTTTACTAAGGTGCACCAAAAAATGACCTGTAATGTTGTAGATGCATGTATTGGACGCATGCAGGTCTATTTTTCAGTGCTCCTGCAAAAAAAGGCCTCTTTTTTTGGCCGAAAATGGATGTGCGGCAAAATTAAAATTGGCGCATGTCCATTTTGGGCCTGAGACCTTACCACCACCCATTGACTTAGCGGTAAGGTCTCACACGTTAACAGGGCGGTAATCATGAGCACGCGTACACTGCCAATTACCGCCCAGTTAGCTCCACGCGGTAAAAAATAAAAAAATATTTTCTGACGCGTGTATCGGAAGCACATAAAAAATGGAATTACTGCCCGGGGTTCATGGTAGCCAGGCAGTAGCTCCAAATTGATTCACGTTGGACATGCATAGGTGCCTACGTGCCTTAGTAAAATGGCCTCATAATGTGGTAAGAGCTGACAGCTATATATTTACAGATGGGATTCAGCTGCTATACAAATAGCTTAGTCGTTCAATTTAGGACTACATAGTTAGTTGATTCACTTTTGCTCTGTTCTATTTCTGTCCCAGTACTATCCATATAGTATAGCGGCAGCTAGATGGATTTTGACCAGCAGTATCCAGATAGTGCCATTGAAAATCCACAGATGACTTACATTTAACGGCAGCTGCTTAACATATAAGTTTGTGATCAACCTGAATATTATATAAGACATGGCATTTCTTTACTCCTTGTCTTCCATTACAATGGCTTTTGCTGTTTTAATAGTAACCCAGGCATGGGTTTCAGCAGGGGCAGACTAACCATATGGGTAACCGAGTAGTGCCCGAGGGCCTAGAGGATCTTGGAGGGGCCCAGTGCCTCTCTCCCTCCCTTGCACACTACAGCCCCCTGAGCCTACTTTGAAGGGTGATGGTGGTCTAGTGGCCTCTTCAGGGGCAGGAAAGAGCACCACTATGTCTTCAAAAGGACTACCGTGACTTCCTGTGGCAGTCTTGGCAGCCATTAAGAAGAAGCAGCTGTGTCGGGTAAAGCCGTGACAGCATGCAGGAAAGAGTGGAGTTCTTTCCTGCCCCCCAAAGAGGCCACTAGACCACTAATGCCCTTCAACGTAGGCCCAGGGGACTGTAGTGTGCAGGGGAGGTGCTGGAAACAAAGGTGGGGCAGGGCAGGGGCGTGGGCCCAATGATTCCTTCTGCTCAGGGGCCCAGATCATTGTCAGTCTGCCCCTGGGTTTCAGCAGCAGAGGACCAAGGCATTTTCCATCTTTTCATACTGATAAAGCAGCTCTTAATTCCCTTACACTTTTAATTATTTTCATCTCCCCTCACATGTACAAAAACAGGAAGAGCAGATCACTTTACCCCAGACCTGAGGCAGGAATTAAGTAGTGTCATCTAAAACCAAGAAAACAAAAAAGGTCCAGCTCTGAAAAGGAGTTTCCCCATTTATGGGAGCAGCTTTCGGTAGCTAACATTGCTGTAAACCTTCTGTAGACCTTTGTAGCAGAAGGGAAAAGTTTTTTATTTGCAACTGCCTGCAAGGTCTCAGGGGTACAGCAGTCTTCCTGAACTTCGCACATTTAGAGGGAAATTCTATAAATGGCACTCAAAAATCAATCGGCGCTCAAGGATGAGCGCCCATTAGAGAATAACTTTGAATGCAGATTTCGGACTTATGTCTCCTGAAACCAGGTGTAATTCCCAGTACCCAATTTGGACACACATCCCAGGTGTTCTATAACACTGCACACAAATTTCAGGAACACCCCTGACCCGCATATGCACCTTACATGGCCACGCCCCTTTTGGGTTGCATGCTATGGGATCTGGGTGCACATTGCGCCCGATATTTAAAACCATATAACTGACCAGGAACAGCTCCATCTGACAATATTCAGCTGGAGACAGCCGATTATCTCCCACTAAATATTGCTGGTTAGCACTTATCGGATAGCCGGTTATATCACACGATATAACTGGCTCTCCGCCGATATTCAGTGGATCACTGGCTAAGTTTGACAGCCAGATTGGTTTAAAACTGGCCAAAAAACACCCGGATATTCAATGCCAGTCACTGGAAATGGCCCAGCCTTGAATATTCAGGCTCAGTGCCAACTGCAGGAGGCAACCTGGCTACCTCCCGTGGTCTGAATATCGAGCCCATTGTTATAGAATAGCAAAAATGTGTGCCTAGTTCCAAATTAGTGCTGCTTAGTGCCAATTAGCACACAATTATTGACCCTAATTGGCTCCTTAACCAATTCAATTGGGCATACATCTTTTTGAGCACCATATATAGAATCTGGGGGTTAGTGTGGGCAGTAGAACGGGGCAAAACTACACATGTTGCTGTCCTACCCAGACTTTAACAAGCTCCTCCCAATGCTAATTTTCTCTTCATTTATTTATTTACTAGCCGTAAGCCCGTAAAAATGGGCGAGTATTGCAGCCCTCCTCTCTCCCCTGGCCTCACCCCGTCCACCGATCCTCCTCCCCATATCCAGCAACCCTCCTCTTTCCCTTGGCCTCCCCCCTCCCCCCATGTCCAGCAACCAGGCCCTCACCCCCCTGCTCTCACCCCATGTCCAGCTACCCTCCTCACCACCGCTCCCTCCCCCCTCCGTGCCGGGCCCCATGCAGTGACCTGACAGTGTCTCTCACCTCCGATCGCTCTGCTGCTGCCTGCAGCGCTTCCACACGGAGGTGAGAGGCGCTGTCAGGTCAGTGCAGGGGGCTCGATACGGAGGGGGGCAGGGATGGGGGGAGGGTGGAGGTTGGTTCGCGCGATGTTCGTTTCCAGGCGGCAGCATCCGACAGTCCGACTCCGTTTCCGTCTCTGTTCTGCCTTCTAACGTCATGACGTCTTGATGCGAGGGCGGGACACAGAGGGAAGTCTGTACTGCGCATTTGCAGGTGAGTCGGTCACTTGCCATTTATATGTTTGATATTTATTTATATCATTTATACCCCACAATTTCCCACTGCTGGCAGGCTCAATGTGGCTTACAACATTTAAGTAACAAACAGGCAAGTACAATAAATGGAGAGGGATACGTGGAGCGGAAAGGTATAGGGATAGGAGAAAGTAGGTAAGTCCACAAGATCACTAGAGGGGTCGGAGTCCAGGAATCATAGAGGCAAGACGGGATCGTTAGGGTAAGCTTGCCCAAATAGGTAGGTCTTGAGAGACTTCCTGAAAGTCAGATGATCTTGAACCGTTTTTACAGATGTGGGCAATGCATTCCACAAATGAGTACTGATGTAGGAAAAGGTGGAAGCATATGTGGTTTTATACTTGAGTATTGAACTCTGGCTTTTTTATAATTAAAATCAACTGTAGAAGGTAGTGAATAATTCTATAGAAAAAAATCTTTACTAGTGTACATCTTTACATGCAGTAGCTGACTACCAGGGATTTTTTGCAGTAACTATGGCAACTGTACAGTAAGTAGAGATACCCATGGAAGCACTAAAATCAAGCAGGCAAACATGAATTTAAAATACTCGTTCCCACTCAGGTTTGTGTTCTTGGCTCATTAATGTACTGACCTTTGTATTTGATAAATCAGTAGTATCATGAGTCATTTAACACTAATGCTGAGGATTTGCCAGTTTTGTTCTCTGTACATGGATTAGATCCATCGTGAGAGACATCATGACAGATGAGCTTTGTTTCAACATAGAACAAGTCAGCATTCTTTAGCATTCCAACCCAAAGGTGTCATTTTAAGCCCTCTCCACTGGTATAATGAGATCATGCAGAATAGTGAAAGCAATCTGTTTCATGTTTTCAGACTCTGGCTTTCTGTCCATTTGGGGCTGATATGCAACAGAATGAACAGGTTTTCAAACGGGACAGTGCATATAACAAGCGTGAAATAGCATGTGTTATTGTGCTTGCAAATTTTAGCGTACATTATTGATGCTTTAGTGCATGCTCATTTTCTCTTGCAAACCCATTTGTGAAGCTTACACTGAATTGCTGAGCAATGGAGAAATCCTACAAATCCAGCATGAAACTGTGCAAACGAGTGCTTTCTTGCAAAACGTGGTTACAGCTCAAGGAGGTGGCGTTCTGTTTTCTTTTTTTTTTGGGGGGGGGGGGGAGGGTTGTAGAAAATCTGGTAATCTTTTGCTGATGAATGAGAGTTGCTCTAGGTTCCATTTCTATATTATGGTAGAGTTTTTGGCTGCCATTTTTAATCTAAAGCTGCTAGGAGCTCAAACAAGTGGGGTTCACTCCTGCGCTGATGACCACTAGACCACAGGGGATCAGGAGGGGGTCAGATATGTTGGAAGGCCTTCTCATGTTGGGGGGGGGGCAGGAGGGGGGATCAGACTCAATGGGGAGAGATGAAGAACCACCTTATGTGACTCCCAGATGAATATCAGCTGGGACCTACATAACTTCATGCAGCCAGCACACATCTGGTGAGAGCTAGATATTCAATGCCAGTGCCTGGGCATGGCCCAGCATTGACTATCCAAGGCTAATTTAGCCATCAATAGTCACATTTTAAAAAACGCTGCCACCGGCTGAATATTGACTGGTTAGAATAGTAGCATTCACATACAGATGTGTGCACCTATGCAGGTAATTGCTAGTATGGTGCCTATGTGTTATTCTGCAAATACCCATTTAATTAACAGAGCACGCACTTGCAAGGGGGGCGTACACAGCAGCAGAGTGGGTGGGATATAGGTGGCGCTCCCATTTATGCATGTAACTTATAGGTGTATTTCTCTTATGTGATAGAACCTTTGGAGGAGGTTCCCTCTGTCTGTCTGCTTTTGCAATCATGTGCATCTGAAACACTCTACAAATACACACTTTACATGGCTGTTTGAAAAAGTCCCCACATCAACATTCCTGAGGTGCCCTTTTACAGAGCGGCGGTAAGCCCAACGCGGGCTTACTGCGCGCTGTTTTGGGACTACTGCTGGCCCAATGTGGCCGCAGGCAGTAGTCCCACCCCAAGCACGCACAATTTCCTGTGGAAAAAGAAAACCCCCGTAAATGGCTTGTGAGGTGATAATCCGGCAGTAATCGGGCATCGCCGTACGCTTCCCAGTTACTGCTGGGTTAGCATGGGAACCCTTATCATCACCTCAGTGGGTAGCGGTAAGGGCTTCCTGTCGCAGGGCCATGCGGTAAGAGTTCTCTTACCACATGGCCATGTGTGCCTGAGGTCTTTTTACCCCCTCAGTAAAAAGGGCCCTGGTGTGTGGGAAAAATGACTCCCACTGTGTTACAGAATATAGCTGATCTGTGCCTAATTTAAGTGTGGGGATTTACTCCTGGTTTCAGTTGGTATGAATCCTCACCCCTAAAAGATAGACACTGCTCCTGGCATTAGGCGCTATTCTATAAACAGTGTCCAACTTGGAGCACCGTTTATAGAATAGTGCTTAGTGCTCATTTTTTGGTGCTGATTTTTCAGCACCATATATAAAATCTAATCAATACTGTAATAAAATACGAGTTATTGCACATATTGGGGAAAATTCTATATATAATGCCTTAAACATTGGTGCTTTAGATCAAGATGGCGACCGTGAGAGGAAGCGCTTCCTGAGAGCTCCGAACCACGAGCCGTTTTTCGCAGCGTTTGGTCTTTCCGGAACCCAATTTATGGGGAAAAGAAAGGGAAAAAGCGGGGCTAAAGCCACTTCTAGCCCCGCTTCTACTCCAGCTCTTCGACAACCGACTTTGGAAGCGTTTGGGCTTCAGGCGCGTGGCGCTTTGATTTCTGCCATGGTTGGATCCCCAGAACATCCGGGGGATCTTAGCGTTGAAGCGGCGTCACTAAGTCCGCCCCAACAGACTGCTCCGCCGAGACCGGGTGGTGTCTCGAGATCGACGGGAGAGCCGGAATCGGTGATTTCCGAGGCTACAAGTGGCCCTGTTGTTTTTTCGACGCCAGATAGAAGTACATCAGATGAGAGGACGGGAGGTATTGATTCCTCGCCCTCTCCTATCATGGCTCCACCACCTGTGAATGTCGGCGTTATTGCAAGACCGGCAGTCGTTACCCTAGAGGTTCTTTGGGACGCTATCCAGGCACTGAATTCGTCTCTGCTTCAGGCTACAAATTCTTTCAACCTTGAAGTAAACGACTTTAAACAATCACAGCATACCATGGAATTGAAGGTTAAAGCACAAGAAGATAAGAGTGAGTTAAATTCACTTGAAATTAAGAAAATGCAAACAATTGTTGGAAATATAGTCTCTGATAGAGAAAATGTTCAAAGAAAAATTGAATACCTTGATAATCAATTGAGAAGGAATAACTTAAGATTTCTAAATTTTCCTAAGTGTCCTTTGATACCCCCAATGGAAATGTTAAAAAAGTACTTTATTGATGTACTAGGAATTCCAAAGGAAGCTATACCTCCAATTGTAAAAGTTTATTATATTACGGGAGCCAAAGCTATTATTGAGGAGGCTCCAGTAAATTTGACTCAATTTCTGGAAACATCTTTAGAAATTATAACAGAACGAACAACTCTTCTTGCAAACTTTGCCTTCGAAACAGATAGAAATAATATTCTTAGGCTATACTTCAAGTTTATGTCTTCTCATTTTCTGGGTTCAAAGATACAAATTTTCCCCGATGTCAGCAAAACTACCCAGAAAAGAAGGAGAGAATTTCTGGGACTTAGGCCCCGGATTCTCACCCTAGGCGGGACTTTTAAGTTAAAATTTGCATGTAGATGCCTTATTTCCTTAAGCAATGTTTATTATGTATTCTTTGAACCAGAAAAGTTGAAAAAGTTTGTAATAGCAAAAGAAAATGCAGACGAATCTACTTCGATAGCAACCGAAGTTAGCTAAAACTGCAGGCAAAGATCTAGCTCTTATCCTCTTATTGTATTTTTATTTATGCTTTACCTCTGTAATTAATTACCTTATATCTTGATCTAAGATTGTGGCCTAAGTAACAAAGACATTGCTATTTACTCCTGACTATGTGTATAATAGTCATGGTATTGTATTTCCTGATTTTCTGACATTTATTTTCATGAATGTATATTTTGAAATTCATAAATAAAAAAAATAAAAAAATAAAAAAAAAAAACATTGGTGCTTTAAAACTACACGGTTGGTATGATTCTATAAACTACGTCTAAAGTTAAGCGTACTTTATGGAATATGTGTTCATGCTGTTCTTGTGCCTAAAATTTAGGCGCACCGATTTAGGCCACCTAAAACCAGGCCTAAATACCTGTTCCTAACTTAGGCACATATCGGGTGTATTCTGTAGTGTGCATAGTTTTTTGAAACACCCACAACCCTTCCCATTCCACGCCCATGGTCATGCCCCATTTTCAACTGTATGCATTCGAATTTAAACATACCGCATTATAGAACACGCCTAGAAAGTTTGTGTGCAAATTCTAATTAAAGCCAATTTTTGCAGATAATTGCTCATTAACATCCAATTATCTGCAATGATTGGTTTGTTAATTAAGTTGTACGCACAATTTTGTCATTCGGCCAAATTACTACGCACAACATAAAGCACCATATATAGAATTTGAGAGATTGTACACAAGTATATTGACACCTGCTCTCAAGCAAGCATAATGTCCATGCTTTCAATTTAGATGTGATTTCTGAAAGATTTGTACTAGTATTTTAAAATGACAAATAAGCACTCACGTGTCTTTATAAAAAAGGCACCTTCCTGCCCTATTAAAGCATTGATGTCTAAGGGCATATCTCTATTGCAGTACACCTATGTTTAACTGCTTAGTTTAGAAAGGGCAGTAATATGTACCTACTTTCCTTTCCTTTCCTTTCCTTTCTCTGTTTATTACCCTCCTCTCACCTACCAACACCCATTCTGTTAGAATATCAATGAAATGCTTTGATGTCCCCATGCATACCCCCACCCTCCCACTCTGTCAGACTGTCAAAGTAATGCTTTGATGTTTCTCTTATATATACTACCTGCTACCACATTTGCTTATTTCCGATCTGACGAAGAAGGGCAACCTTCGAAAGCTAATCAAGAAATGTATTAAGTTATGTCCAATAAAAAAGGTATCATCTTATTTTCTTTTCCATGTTTTATTTTGTTTGATTTCTATTGATAACTTTCTAGAATAGAAACTTAGAAACATGACGGCAGATAAAGGCCATATGACCCATCCAGTCTGCCCATCCTCTGTAACCCCTAATTCTTCCTGTTCCTAAGCGATCCCACATGCTTATCCCATGCCTTTTAAAATTCTGGAACACTCCTCAACTCCACCACCTCCACCGAGAAGCCATTCCACGCCTCCACCACTCTTTTTGTGAAATAATACTTCCTTGGGTTTCTCCTAAGCCTATTCCCTCTTAACTTTGTCATATGCCTCCTCATTCCAGAGCTCTCCTTCATTTGAAAAAGGTTCTCTTCCTGTACATAAATGCCCTTGAGATATTTAAAAGTTTCTATCATGTCTCCTCTCTCCCTCTTCTCTTCCAGCGTATATATATTGAGGTTCATAAGCCTGTCCCTATAATTTTTGCACTCAAGACCACTTACTAGTTTCATAGCCGCCCTCTGGACCGACTCCATCCTGTTTATATCTTTCCATAGGTGCGGTCTCCAGAACTGCATGCAGTACTCCAAATGAGGCCTCCCCAGAGACTTATACAACGGCACTATCACCTCCTTTTTCCTGCTGGTCATGCCTCTCTTTATGCACCCAAGCATCCTTCTGGCTTTGGCTGTCGGTTTTTCTACCTGTTTGAAAGCTTTAAGGTCGTCAGACACAATCACCCCCAAGTCCCGCTCTTCCTTCGCACACTGAAGCACTACACCCCCTATACTGTACCGTTCCCTAGAATACTAGGCTACCGGGTATATAGGTACCTATAATTTAGGTGCAAGCATTTTCATCAACCACACCTAAATGCCAGAGAGGATAACTGGCAGGTAAACATCTTTTTCTCTACGTATTTTAAAGGAGGGTCTACATTGTCAGATCCTATTATAAAATATTAGCAGAATTTGAGATGTCCTGAACTGGATGTCTCAATTCCCAATTGTATGTTCTTTCTAAAATCTGCCTCTTTATGAGTTTATGACCAATTCAATTTGGTATTAGTTTTATTTGATATTGTATTTATTTGTTGTATTTTTGTAGATTGTGAGGGGCATTTTTGATATGACATCCAAATCCAATTTTGGATGTTTTGCGAAAAATGTGCAAAAATCCAGTAGCGAACATGGCCATTTTCAAACCAGAAAAACATCCATTTTGTTTTGAAAATGGCCATTTGCTAGATCTTTAGGACCATTTGTGAAATAAAAAACATCCAAGGGAAAAATGCACAAAAATAAGTCATTGGGATATTGGGTGTAGAGGGGGGGGGGGGGGGGGAGAGAGAGAGAGAGACAGCATTCTTAGTAGACTGGCCACACAGACATCCCAGCAAAGTAGTGGGGCACCCTAGGGGTCACTGCAGTGGACTTCATGTAAAAGGTCCCAGATACACATCTCACCATTATCCCCTTATATTTTATGGTGAGCCCGCCAAAACCCACCAAAAACATAGTGTACACCACTACAATAGCTCTTATACCAGCACGTGTCACCTCTTTGTAGGTACTATAGGGTTTTGGTGGGCTCACGCTTTCCTCCACAAGTGTACCAGAGTGGGTTATGGGCCTGGGTTCCCTTCTCTATGCACCAACCAGTAGGCTACTCCAGGGACCTGTTTGCTGCTCTAATATGACTGGCCATAATATCTGAATCTGGCATAGAGGCTGGTATGTACTGTTTCTTTCACTGCTTTGGGGGTGGAAGGGGGTCAGTGATCACTGGGTGACTAACCAGCTTATAATCGAAAGAGAAAAACGCCTATATTGCGACCCAAATCGGGAGATGGGCGTCTTTCTCTTGTGGGCGCCCAAATCGGTATAATCGAAAGCTGATTTTGGGCGTTTCCAACTGCAATCTGTCGCGGAAACGGGTAAAGTTGATGGGGGCGTGTTGGAGGCGTGGTGAAGGCGGAACTGGGGCGTGGTTATCGGCCGAGGAGAGATGGGCGTCTTTAGCTGATAATCGAAAAAAAAGGGCGTTTTTACTGCGATTTTGGGTCACTTTTTTTGGACCCTTTTTTTCACGAACAGGTCCCAAAAAAGTGCCCCAACTGACCAGATGACCACAGGAGGGAATTGGGGATGTCCTCCCCGGACTCCCCTAGTGGTCACTAACCCCCTCCCACCAATAAACCCCACTTTACAAACTTTTTTTCCAGCCTCTATGCCAGCCTCAAATGCCATACCCACCTCCATGACAGCAGCATGTGTTCTATCCTGTGACAGCCTTTCCCTGGTTCTGATGTGGCTCTCGGGTGAGTGTGACACCTTTTCTGTTATGCACACTGCAGAATCACATCAGCAATGCATTGTGGTGGGTGTAGGGTATTGAGCTCCGTGATTCCACTAGCTTGTGGCAAATGCTCACGATGTTGGTAGTTGGTAGGCTCTACTCCCATGGTGTTTTCCCCCATGCTTACTGGGTCAGAGTGTGCCCTGTTTTGTTTCCGGTAGTCCATGAGGTAGTTGCCATTTTTGTAAGCCAGTTTTAGATCCCTTTCACGTGTTAGCCACGTTACAGAACTTAGTTCTTCCCTTGAATGTGGCTGAAAGAGGGCATTGTACAGCATTTTGCCAGCTCTGACCTACTGCTCATCTCAGTACCAGGGAGACTCGTTGCCAGTGGGGCACAACCTCTGATCTACAGTTAACTGTGAGTAAGCGTGCTTATCACAGGCAGCTCCTTGTGACTCTGGGCAAGTCACTTAACCCTCCATTGCCCCATGTAAGCCGCATTGAGCCTGCCATGAGTGGGAAAGCGCGGGGTACAAATGTAACAAAAATAAAATAAAATCCCAATAAAGGACGTTTTCGGAGAGATTAGTCTTCAGGTGTCAACTGCTGTGCCACTGTTATATAGCAGCAACCAGTCCTAGAGGCCTGCGTGTATGCAGGTCCCTGGAGCACTTTTAGTGGGTACCGCAGTGCACTTCAGCCAGGCGGACCCAGGCCCATCCCCCCTACCTGTAACACTTGTGCTGGTAAATGGGAGGCCTGCAAAACCCACTGTACCCACACGTAGGTGCCCCCTTCACCCCTAAGAGCTATGGTAGTGTTATACATTTGTGGATAGTGGGTTTGGGGGGAGGGGGGTTGTGGGCTCAGCACCCGTGGTAAGGGACCTATGCATGTGGGAGCGTTGTCTGAAGTCCACCGCACTGACCTCTAGGGTGCCCAGTTGGTGTCCTGGCATGTCAGGGGGGCAAGTGTACTATGAATCGTGGCTCCTCCCATGACCAAATGGCTCAGATTAGGACGTTTTTGAGCAGGGCGTTTTTAGTTTCCATTATCGTTGAAAAAAACAAACGCCCAGCTCAAAAACGTCCATTTTTTCGAACATACGGTCTGTCCCGCCTCTTCACGTACCCGTTTTCGGACATAGACGCCCATGGAGGTAGGCGTTCGCGTTCGATTATGCCCCTCTAAGGGGGTTTATGCTTTAATCCTTCCAGTGGTCATTGGTCATTTATTTATTTATTACATTTTTATCCCACATTTTCCCACTTATTTGAAGGCTCAATGTGGCTTACATAGTACCGGAGAGGCGTTAGGAGACTCTGGTGTAAACAAATACAAAGTGATGTTGTGGTGAGATAAAGTTCATGTGGCACAGCCACACTATGGAATCGTACAACGGAAGAGTTGTGTTATGTCCATTACAGTCTTTAGTTTTGTTGTGTTGCAGAGATCAGGCATTTATGTTAGATCAGTAGGGTAATTTTTAAACAGGTTAGTTTTTAGTGTTTTCCGGAAGTTTAGGTGGTCATTCGTAGTTTTCAAGGCTTTTGGTAATGCGTTCCACAGTTGTGTGCTTATGTAAGAAAAACTGGATGCGTAAGTTGATTTGTATTTGCAGCTTGGGAAGTGCAGCTTGGGAAGTGCAGATTTAGGTACGTTCGTGTTGATTCGGATGTTTCTAGTTGGTAGGTCGATCAAGTCTGTCATGTATCCCATAGCTTCACTGTAGATAATAATCCTGCTTATTTTCGAAGGAGAAGGGCGGCCATCTTTCGTCACAAATCGGGAGATGGCCGACCTTCTCCTAAAGCCGGCCAAATCGGTATAATCGAAAGCCAATTTTGTCCGGCTTCAACTGCTTTCAGTCGCAGGACCGGCCAAAGTTCAAGGGGGTGTGTCGGCAGTGTACTGAAGGCAGGACGGGGGCATGGTTAAGAGATGGCCGGCCTTCGCCGATAATGGAAAAAAGAAGGCCGGCCCTGACGAGCATTTGGCCGGCTTTACTTGGTCTCTTTTTGTTCACGACCAAGCCTCGAAAAGGTGCCTGAACTGACCAGATGACCACCGGAGGGAATTGGGGATCACCCTCCTTACTCCCCCAGTGGTCAGCAACACCCTCCCACCCCCCCCCCAAAAAAATTTCAATACATTTTTTGGCCAGCCTCTTTGCTAGCCTCAAATGTCATACCCAGCTCCATCACAGCAGTATGCAGGTCCCTGGAGTAGTTTTAGTGGGTGCAGTGCACTTCAGGCAGGTGGACCCAGGCCCATCCCCCCCTACCTGTTACACTTGTAGTGGTAAATGTGAGCCCCCCAAAAACACACTGTACCCAAATGTAGGTGCCCCCCTTCACCCCTTAGGGCTATGGTAGTGGTGTACAGTTGTGAGGTGTGGGTTTTGGGGGGGATTTGGGGGGCTCAACACACAAGGTAAGGGAGCTATGCAGCTGGGAGCAATTTGTGATGTCCACTGCAGTGCCCCCTAGGGTGCCCGGTTGGTGTCCTGGCATGTGAGGGGGACCAGTGCACCTCAAATGCTGGCTCCTCCCATGACCAAATGGCTTGGATTTGGCCGGGTTTGAGATGGCAGCCATTAGTTTCCATTATTGGTGAAAACCAATCGCGGCCATCTCTAACACCGGTGATCTCTAAGGGCGGCTCAAATGTTGAGATTTGGCCAGCCTTGACCATATTGTCGAAAGATGGCCGGCCGTCTTGTTTCGATAATATGGTCGGGTACACTACTTTACGGGGCCGTCATTACAGATAGCCGCCCTTATAGATGGCCGGCCCCGTTCTATTATGCCCTTCCACGTGAACCAGAGTGCAGATTTTGAAAGCAATGCATTCTCTGATTGGCAGCCAGTGTAGTTTTTCACAAAGGGGTTTTGCACTTTCAAATCACGTTTTTCTGAAGATAAGCCTAGCTGCCATGTTTTGAGCGGTCTGAAGTTTCTTTAAGGTTTGTTCTTTGCATCCCGCATAAATTCCATTGCAGTAGTCTACATGGCTTAGTACCATTGATTGTATCAGGTTGCGAAATGTTCCCCTCGGAGAAAATTGTTTCAAGCGTTGTTTCCACATTGAGTGGAACATTTTCTTTGTTGTGGATGTCACTTGGCTCTCTAGAGTTAATTTGCGGTCCATTGTAACACCGTGGACACCTTTTTGTCACTTAGGTCTAGCCAAAAACATCTTGATTTTGGCTTTAGACATTTTTATTTTGTTCATTATTGTAGAAAAATCTCTCTCTTTTGGTGTTGCCCATGTCCTGCCCATGCCCCCTCCCCCCCCCAAACACGCCGTTGGATGAACTGTGAAGCAAAATATCTAAAATCAAGGTGTCAAAAATTGCAAATTGGACATTTTGGAAAGAGAAACATCCTCCTGTCACTTTATGATGTTTTTCTCTTTTGAAAATGAGCCCCTGTATGTGCTATTTGTAAGTTGCTGAGGGCACTGGATTGAAGGGGTGCAAATATATATTAAACAATTATTTAGAAAGGATTGAGAAAACAGTGGCTATCAGAATACCTCTATACAGATCCATAGTGCAAGCATACCTTCAGTATTGTGTGTAGTTCTGGTTGCCATATCGCAAACAAGATATAGTAGAACCAGAAAAAGTTCAGAGAAAGGCAGCCAAAATAATAAAGTGGATGGAACAGCTGCCCTATAAGGAAATGCTACACAGATTAGGCTCTTCTGCTTGAAGAAGAGGAGACTAAGAGGAGACAAAACTGAGTTCCATAAATTCACAAATGTGGTGGAACTGGTAAACAGCAAATGGTTATTTTGTCTTTCAAATGGTACTAGGACTAGGCAGGGCCAGTGGGCAAAGAGGGAAATTTCAAAAACCTGTTGGAATTTCAAAAACAGATATAATAGGCATTAGGCAAGCGTGCTTTAGAGTCCCCCTCCCCCACCCCTAACATCTGGCCTGGGCCCCATCATGTCTAATACCAGCCCTGGAACTAGGAAATACTTCATGAATCTAATAGATGACAATTTTAAAACAAATGGGAGAAATATTGTTTCTTTCAGTGCACAGGTAAAATTCTGGAATGTATTGTCACAAAAGTTGCTGAAAATTGCTTAAGAAAGAGCTTGGACAAGTTTCTGGAGAAAATGTCTATACATCATTAATAGCCAGGTAGACTCAGGAAAACAAGAAGGATTGCATTCCTTCTTTGGGGTCCTGCCAGGTACTTGGCTAGATTCCTTACTTTTTGCTAGAGACAGGATGCTAGGCTTAGTTGACTTTTGGTCTGAGCCAATAAAGCATTTCTTATGCTATTTTGTTATGAAGCCCCAGAGTGTCCATGCAGGCACATTGTTTGAAAGTTGCTATCTCAGTGTTAACAGTACATTGTTCCACTAGCTTTCCTATTGCCTAATGCCTCCAGACATGGGTATGGTAAACCTTAATGCCTGATTTTCCTTAACACTTTCATAAAAGGTATATGATACTACTGGAGCTACCATATGGTCCTTTTTTTTAAGTTTTCCATAGCATCAAAATTACTTATGATGCTCTGGAAACATGAGAGTCACAATCGGTACACTTTGGATCAAAGGGTCATAAAGCTGAGTTGCTTCTTGCTGTTTACATTGCCCACCTTGTACCTGTTACAAGGTGCCATTTGCAGGATAGAATCATGCACAACAATCAATTAAATGTATATATTGCAGCTCTGATTGGGGCAGCACAGGTACCCAATGTTTAGTTCAAGATCTGTTTTTTTTTTTGTTTGGTTTTGTTTTTAACTTAAAGGGCTACTTGAAAACACTGGTAAATGCTGGGAATCTCAAAGGCTAAATAAACAGAGTTGTGAACAGCAAGCAGAGCTGGAGAGTATTGTTACCCAGCAACAACTGCATTAGAAATTGTATCCGAGTGTGGGTAAAGGACGATCTGAGGTAATGTTGACGCTGAGAGCATTGCTGCCTATTAAAATATGAAAAAGCTACTAGGGGGAACAAAGCAGCATAACAGTACGAGCATGGCATCTCATTTTTAAAACAAATGGATTCAAAACCAGATAATTTGTTGTATAAATACATATAAAAACTGTGACTTTTTTTTAATGCATGCATTATTTTGTGGGACATGGTTTCTATTTGTTCTAACCGGAATTTGGTTTAAGGACATTTTGAGAAGAAAACTCTGCATAGCATTATAAAAACTGATGAATAAATCAGATGGATTTCTTCAGTTATAAAAGAGACTAGATTAATGGGCCTATAATAAATGATAGACATAAAAGGCACTTCAGCAGTGCATTCGCTGTCCCAGCCTGCTGTCCTGTGTATCTGATAGCTCTCCTTTTCTGTTCTGCAGACACAGAAGTAGGGTAGGCGTTCCAGGCAGAGAGATTACAAAGGCTGTGGAAGAGATTGTATACTGTCTCCTGGTAGAGTCCATGTTTGTGTTTTGCAGCGTGTGTACAGTTCTCTGTTATCTATGGAAGAAACTCTGGGGTCCTTTTACTAAGGTGCGCCGAAAAGTGGCCTGCGTTGGGCATTCCTGTTGGAAAATATGTTGAGAAGGATGTTCTTGTGCAGAAAACTTCCAAAATGAACAGGCATTTTCCAAACTGAAATATCTAAAATATGAACACCAAAACAGCAGGCACAAAACCTGGCATCACTTGTACAAAAATGGCCACACAGACCGCTCTGCAGAGCAGAAGGGCAGCCTAGTAGTCAGTGTAGTAGACTTTAAACAACAGGACCCAGGCACAAATCCAAGCTTAATTCTTTTATATGTTATTGTGAGCCCTCCAGGAAAAGATAAAATCCTGCTATACCTAAAGGTACACCACAATAATTATCATGCTTGAAGGTGTCTTATAAATTCAGCTATGGTAGGTATTGCTATGTTCCAGGAGGGCTTGTATACAGTATTTGTACAGAAATTGTATACAGTATTTGTACAGAAATAAGGGCAGATGCACTAAAGCTAAATGAGCCTTTAATGACTCTCCAACGAGGAAAATTTGATCCGTTGCATGCATCAAAGGGCTTTTACCAAGGAAGCCAGCAGCTAACGAAAACGGAATGGAGATGAGCAATTAGTGTGAAAACCCCATTGAAACGACATGCACTAACCTTTTCCGATTGCCTTTACGCAGGAAAAAGGCAGGAAATCTAACGAGAGGTCTGGACCTCTCGTTAGGACAGCTCTGTGCCAGGAAAAAGTGTAAAGTTAAAAAACAAACAAACTTTGAGCCAATCCCAGCGCATTAGCAGAGCTAAAAGCGCTGTGATTGGTCCAAAGGACCTCAGAAAACTCATTAAATAAAAAAATTAAAAAAGGGTCGGGAGGGGGCAAGGGCGCTCGTCCGAGGCGTCCTGTATGGACGGCCTTGCCCCCCCACCCCCCGCTGCTCCCCACTTTCCACCGCTCCACCCACCCCGAAAAAGCAAAATTCAAGCAGCCCCTGCCCCCCTCCCTTCCTCACTACTCTCTCACCTCAGCTCCGCCTCCCGACATCCTCCGTCCTGTGCTCCGCCCCCTTTTGGGGTCGTCGCGGCCATTCCCCTCCTCCATCGGGCCCCCCTCCCTCTTACCGGGCCCGTGCAGCGCCTCTCTCCTCTGTCCGAAGGCGCTGCACGGGCAAGAAGACAGCTGATGCCTGCCTTCGCCCAGCTTCGATGGCGCGTCTTTCTCCTGCTGGGCCCGCCCCTGTCTGACGTCAGTAACCTACGTAGGTTACTGACGTCAGACAGGGGCGGGCCCAGCAGGAGAAAGCAGGAAAAAGACGCGCCATCGAAGCTGGGCGAAGGCAGGCATCAGCTGTCTTCTTGCCCGTGCAGCGCCTTCGGACAGAGGAGAGAGGCGCTGCACGGGCCCGGTAAGAGGGAGGGGGGCCCGATGGAGGAGGGGAATGGCCGCGATGACCCCAAAAGGGGGCGGGGCACAGGACGGAGGATGTCGGGAGGCGGAGCTGAGGTGAGAGAGTAGTGAGGAAGGGAGGGGGGCAGGGGCTGCTTGAATTTTGCTTTTTCGGGGTGGGGGGAGCGGCGGAAAGTGGGGAGCAGCGGGGGGGGGGGGCAAGGCCGTCCGTACAGGACGCTCCTGATGAGCGCCCTTGCCCCCTCCCGACCCTTTTTTTTTTTTTTTTTTTTTGATTTGGGAGCCATGTGCTTGTGATTTGACTGTGTTTTGACTGTTTGTGGCATGCGCAGAGCAGCTAACATAACGCTTGGCTGCTCTGCGCATGATTTGGGGGCCGATTAACGATGTGTATTGTGATTCTTTGATACATTGTACGTTTCTATACCGATCTGAGCATGTGTGACTTTTTTTTTTGGTGCATTCTTCGTTTTTTAAAAATCGTTAGGGCCTTTAACGATTTTGATTTTTTTACGTTTGCTTGATGCATCTACCCCTAAAAGTGTTAAATTGGGGAAAAAAAATCCTGGGTCCCATTGTTCAAAGTACACTGCACCGACCACTAGGCTACTCCTTACACTTGCTTTTCTGCTTTATTAGGAATGGCCATAATACCTGAAGCTGTCATAGAGCCTGATATCCACTGTAACTTTCACTTCTTAGGAGGGTGAGAGGGGGTCAGTAACAGGGGCGTAGCCAGACTTCCGTGGGAGGGGGATGCAGAGCCCGAGGGGAGGGGGCACATTTTAGCCCCCCCCAGCACCGCCCCCCGCCATTGCCGCCTTCCCCCCCACGTCTTTGCCGACCCCCTCCCGCCCTCTTCTTCCTGCTGTTGCATGCTGACGTCGTGCAGGACGTCAGCATGCAACAGCAGCGCAGGAAGAAGACTTTTTTCACTTCAGCAGGACGGAGAGGACGTCGGCTGGCAGAGATTGGGGTCCCCCGCCAACAAAAGCAAAGGTAGGTGGCGGCGGGGGTGAGTTCGCCGGGAGGGGGCCAGGCTGGAATCTACGGGGGCCCAGGCCCCCTCAGGCCCCACGTAGCTACGCCACTGGTCAGTAACCACTGGAAAATTAAGGAAGGGTCATGCCTTCTTGCTCCAGTGGTCAGCTGCTCAATCAGGGCACCTTTTTATACCCTGGACATGCTTGAAACGGGTCTAGATAAAAAAAAAATATCCTTCTATTTTGAATTGGATGTTTCTTCACATTCCATTATCGCTAATTTTGGGCCTGCACTAATCCCACTCAAAACATACCTCCAACACGCCCTCTTGCTTTGGATGAACTGTAGTATAAAACATCCAAATTTTGTCTTTTGAAAGTCGCGATTCGTACATTTTCGGCAGATCAATTTTATTGGCCATTTTGAGACATCCATGTGCTTCAAAAATGAGCGCAATAGAGAGTATATAAGTGACTAAAAAAGAGAGATAGTTTGTTTGAGCAAATCAGTGCGTGACAGACTTGGGAGGCAAAAGGGCAGAGAAATTTGAAAGTTGGTACCCTCTCCTCCCATGGCCCATAAAGCACACTTAGGGCCAAATTCTATAAATGATGCCTTAAAAATCAGCGCTGAAAAACCACGCAGTTAGCATGATTCTATAAATGACGCCTAAAATTAGGTGTAGTTTGTAGAATATGCCTACGTGCCATTCTTGCGACTAAAATTTAGCATACCCATTTAGGGCTCCTAAAACCAGGCCTAAATATCTGCGCCTAAGTTAGGCGCAGATCGGATATATTCCATAACAGCGTGCTTAGTTTTTGAAATGCCAACAACCTGCCCATGGCCATGGCCCCTTTTCAACTGCACGCATTAGAATTTATTCACACCGTGTTGTAGAATACGCATAGAAAGTTGTGTGCATACATTCTAATTAAAGCCAATTAGTGGCACCAATTGGTTAAGTGCCAATTATCGGCACTAATTGGCTTGTTAATCAATTAAGTTGTGTGTGCAATTTGCCCCAGTTGCCTTTGCTTATGCCAGTGCCAATCTCAATATGGCTATGGGGACCTTCCAGGGAAGTCTCGGCAGCCATTTTAAACCAGCAGTGGCACTGGGCAGGTAAGAGTGGGGTTCTTTCCTATCCTAGAAGAACCCACTAGACCATCAAAGATTATTAGAGTAGGCCTGGGGAGGGCCCACTGGTGCTCAGGGGCTTAGCAGTAGCAGCCCAGAGCAACCTGTCTTCCTCCAGGGGAGGGCACATCTTCTGTTGGGGGGGGGGGGGTGTCAAGTATGACATTTTTGCTTTGACATCTGGCTAAAACCCAGCTGCAAATCCAGTTTTAGTTGGAATTGAAACCATTGGTTTTAGTCGGTCTCTATTTCAGTACTTGCTTTGAATATTGGGCCCTATTTTATTTATTTGGATTTTTCCTCACAGCTTTTTGAGTTGTAGCTCAGGGGGATTAACATTCAGGTATAAGGGCATTTCCTTGTCCATGGAGGGCTCACAATAAAATTTTGTACCTGAAGTAATAGAGGGTTAAGGGGGTCTTTTACTAAAGCTTAGCTCGAGTTATCTGCAGCAGGGCCCATTTTATTCCTATGGGCCCTGCTGCAGATAACTCAAGCTAAGCTTTAATAAAATACCCCTTTAGTGACTTGCCTGAGATCACAAGAAGCAGCGATGGGATTTGAACTGTACACCCCTAGATATTAAGCCTAGTGCTTTTATCACTAGGCTGCTCCTCCACTCACTGTATGTATGTTCATTGTGACTCTGTCCATGCTCCTCCCCCAAACATGCCTACACCCAAGTTATTTGTATGTATGAACTAACTTAGTATAGCCCCATCAGGCTCATTAGGGAATGAACCCAAGTCCATGAGAACCAGAGGATGGAGACTTCTATCTGGGACCATGGAAGCCACACCACAAGATTAAAGCTGATGAAATATTATCCTCTGGGCAGCACAAAGAGAAACAGCCCTCCAGAGGTTCCCAGCTTAGGTCGTGTCCTTGATTAGAGACCAAATAAAAGCAGAGCCAGGAAGACAGACGTGCTGGTTTGTTTCCAGTGAGTGTGTCCTATACATATGCTATATTTCTGGCTTTGCTTTCTCTTTATTATGGTATTGTTATTTCTGAGGGACTCCTGGCTTCCTGGATGCTCCATCGTTGACTGAATCCTCATCCATTCCCAACTACAGCTTACAAATCCTTGGTTTAGCCTTCCCAGGTATACTGCCAATACCAGATGCACGTACAACAAACTAGTAAGTGTGGGGTAATTTTATAAGAGACAGTTTCAACTACTATTAAATATATCGGCGAGATTAATTTTTAATATGGGAGAGTTTCATACGGTAACTCCTCTCTTGAATAAGTAGCATTGGCTTAAAATTGATTCTCGGATTCATTTTAAAGTTGCATGTTAGTGTTTATGGGTTGAGTTCAAAATCAGTTGGTGGGTTACTTAAATTTGCAAATAGTAGAAGTCATCTGAGAAGTAGGTTGAATCTAACTCCGGATATCTCTTCAGTTAAAGGAATGGTTTTTAAGGTATGCCAGGAATGTTCATTTGGCTTTCAGGCCAGTAGAATTTGGAATAGTATCCCAACTGAACTACAAATTATGACTTCTTATAGTCTTTTTCATAAGGCACTTAAGACATATTTTTTTCTACCAAACATTTTGATTAATAGTGTTGCAATTTTTTTGCATTTTTATTGTTATATTTTAATTGTAAAATGTTATGTAAATTTCTTCCAATTGGGAAGTTTCTTGTTCGGTTCTCTGCTTTGCACCTTAAGGATTAAAAGTGGATTATAAATCTCCGAATAGAGTAGAATGTACATATACAGGCATATCTGTGCAAAAATGTCTTTATAAAATTAATCCCTTACCCTCCCAATTCTATATATGGCACCTTAAGTTGTGAGAATGGCCAAATTGCACACACAGCTTAATTGATTAACAAGCCAATCACTTAACCAATTGGTGCCACTAATTGGCTTTAATTAGAATGTATGCACACAACTTTCTATGCATATTCTACAACACGGTGTGAATAAATTCTAATGCGTGCAGTTGAAAAGGGGGCATGGCCATGGGCGGGTTGTTGGCATTTCAAAAACTATGCACACTGTTATGGAATAGATCCGATCTGCACCTAACTCAGAGGGGCATAATTGAACGAAAACGCCTATCTCCATGGGCGTTTATCTCCAAGAACGGGTCCGTGAAGGGGCGGACCGAACCGTATTTTGGGAAAAAATAGACGCCCATGTTTTATTCAACAATGTGTGAGCTGGGCGTTTTTGTTTTTCAGCGATAACGGAAAATGAAAGCGCCCAGCTCAAAAACGAATAAATCCAAGGCATTTGTTCGTGGGAGGGGCCAGGATTCGTAGTGCACTGGTCCCCCTCACATGCCAGGACACCAACCGGGCACCCTAGGGGGCACTTTTACAAAAACAAAAAAAAAGGTAAAAGAGCTCCCAGGTGCATAGCACCCTTCCCTTGTGTGTTGAGCCCCCCAAATCCCCCTCAAAACCCACTGCCCACAAGTCTACACCATTACTATAGCCCTAAGGGGTGAAGGGGGCCACCTACATGTGGGTACAGTGGGTTTGGGGGGGTTGGACGACTAAGCAATAAGCAGCACAATTGTAACAGGTAGGGGGGGGATGGGCCTGGGTCCACCTGCCTGAAGTCCACTGCACCCCCTAACAACTGCTCCAGTGACCTGCATACTGCTGTCAGGGAGCTGGGTATGACATTTGAGGGTGAAAATAAAAAGTTGAGAAACTTCATTTTTTGTGGTGGGAGGGGGTTAGTGACCACTGGGGGAGTCAGGGGAGGTCATCCCCGATTCCCTCCAGTGGTCATCTGGTCATTTAGGGCACTTTTTGGGGCCTTATTCGTGAAAAAACAGGGTCCAGGAAAAGTGTCCTAAATTCTAGCTAAAAACGCATACTTTTTTCCCATTATCGGTGAAATGCGCCCATCTCTGTTCGGCAGATAACCACGCCCCAGTTCCGCCTTCGCCACACCTCTGACACGCCCCCATCAACTTTGTCCGCATCCGCGACGGATTGCAGTTGAAAACGTCCAAAAATCGGCTTTCGATTATACCGCTTTATTCGTTTTTGTGAGATAAACGTCCATCTCCCGATTTAGGTCGGAACTTGGGCGTTTTTCTCATTCGATTATAAGCAGGTCAGTGTTTATTATTATTGGATTGTAACCTAGGCCTCCTATTATACCACTTTGTCTTTGTCCCAGGGGCGTATCTGAACTGCGGCGGTAGGGGGAGCCAGGGCCAGAGTGAGGGGGCACATTATAGCCCCCCCACACCGCCGCCATTGCCGAACCCCCTCCCCCCAGCCACTGCCATTGCCAATCTCCCCCCGCCGTTGCTGTCGCCTACCTTCGCTGGCAGGGGACCCCAACCCCCGCCAGCCGAGGTCCGCGTCCTCCTGCCGCTGCCGGCTGCCTGTAAAAGAATTCCGTCAGCTGGCGGGGGACCCCCAACCCCCGCCAGCCAAGCCGAGGTCCTTTCATTTCTTCCACTAAAGCTGGCGCCGAAAGTTTCTTCTGAGTCAGACTGAGAAACTTTCGGCACCAGCTTTAGTGGAAGAAATGAAAGGACCTCGGCTTGGCTGGCGGGGGTTGGGGGTCCCCCGCCAGCTGACGGAATCCTTTTAAAGGCAGCCGGCAGCGGCAGGAGGACGCGGACCTCGGCTGGCGGGGGTTGGGGTTCCCCGCCAGCGAAGGTAGGCGACAGCAACGGAGGGGGAGGGTTGGCAGCGGTAGGGGGGTCCAGGGCGAAATCTGCGGGGGCCCAGGCCCCTGAGGCCCCACGCAGATAAGCCCCTGCTTTGTCCATATATTTTATTATTGAATTTAGTTGTAAACCACTTTGATATTTTGTTTTAAATTGCGGTATACCAAAATAAATTGATGCTTGATACTATAGCTGTGCACATGCAGGTACGAGTGCCTTAATTGGCAGTTACACATGCATGTGCACTAAGCGCTGTTCTGTATGGCAGTACATTTTTCTATACTTTCATATAATCCCCCCGAGTTCTATATATGGCAGCTATAACAATGCGCATAACTTGGTTAATTAATTGGATGTTAACAAGCAATTATCAGCACTAATTGGCATTGAGATTTACACGCACAACTCATTAAGCGTATTCTGTAATGTGGTGTACCTAAATTCTAAGTCGCATAGTTGAAAAGGGGGCATGGCCATGGGCGGGGCATGGGCATTTCTAAAATCTATGCACATTATTATAGAATACACCCAACGTGTGCCTAATTTAGGCGTTGGGATTTACGCCGAGTAAAACGTGGCCTAAAAGGACGTAACCAAAATTATTTGGGTGGTAAGCTGCTCAGCATATTCTATATACTGCATGGAAATTTAAGCCTATTCTATAAAATTTAGGCATACTTTAGAGAATGTGCTTAGGGGTAATTTTTTTCCATGTGGATTTTTCAGGCGCCATATACAGAATCTAGCCCAATATATGTAAACTACTTTGTACCACAAAAAGACAATATATCACATCTATGACCCTTTACCCCTTACCCCATCCCTACCCATCTTCAAATCCTTGCTCAAAGCCCATCTTTTCGACTCTGCTTTTGGCACTTAACCTAACCGTTACTCCTCTATTCAATACCATTACCAATCTGTCTGTATTATGCATTTGCATGCCTTAATTGTCTTTAGCTGTTTAGATCTATTAGTCTGTTCCTGTGAACTATTGTGTAATCAGATGTACTATGCTGTCCTAATTTGATTGTCTCTGTTGTTATGTCCTTTAGATTGTAAGCTCTTTTGAGCAGGGACTGTCTCTCTTCGTGTTTGACTGTACAGCGCTGCGTAAGTCTGGTAGCGCTTTAGAAATGTTGAGTAGTAGTAATAGTATGTAATTGGGGGGGAGCATGGATGTGTCTCCTACTTACATGCATACCTTATATAATACTATAAATTGTGCACTGCATGGTGCACTTAGGTGTGCCAATTTACAACAGCCATAGAACTGGTGTAATTGGGCATGCCTAAATGTAGGGATATCTATGCCGACTTATGTTAGTAATCTATAACAGAATCTTGGCGCCCAGATGCCAATATAGAATCAGCATACATCATTGAGGTTTCTCACCCTAGGACCCTTCAGAGCGTTGGCCTTCTACCCAAGAGGCTAAGATGAAGAAGAAGAAAACAGCCAGGAGCCTCTTTCCTATAAGTCAAGGGTAGAAAGAGGTTGTAAGCCTATAAGCCAGTTGAACTCTGCAAACAGTGTACCTTAAAGAGGAGAAAGGAGAGATCAAAAGGGAGATCTCGTCCTGCCCTTAAGCAGGAATGAAGACAGAAAAGCTGCAAGCAGTTCCATATCCAAATCAGGGGAAGTATTGGATCCCAGAAGCAGTGTTAGTACATGGAAAGGATTATCGAGCTTAAGTAGTTGGTGTGGATGGGTAGACTGGGCAGGCCGTATGGTCTTTTTTTGCTATCATCTTCAGTGTTTGTGTTTCTTTCAAATTCCTTCCCAGTTCAAATCAGTACAAATTGTCAACTGTCATGGAATGCATTGAGAACTGATCTGAAGCTGTTTTCAAACTTTCAGATGAATTACCAGGAAGTCAAATGAGAACTGGTCTGTAATCTCCCACTGTTCAGTTCAGCCTAGGTTTTGATTGTCTTGAGTTTATCTTTGTAAAGGTTTTATTTTCAGCAGGGTGACTGCTGTGCTTTTATAAAGTAAATGAGTTTTCCTTTTGATTTTTACTTTGGCAATTTAAAACTTTATCCTTTTTGTATGGTATAGTTTCCCTTCTTCATCATTAGTTTGTTTTTCCCTAGTTTTCCTTAGCATGATTCTTGATAACCTACCTCCCACCTCATACCTTCTCCGCCCATAGCTACCTCCTACACTGCACTTTCTAGAACTCTGTGGAACAAAATAAGTAATCTACAAAACAGTGTACACTGAAGAAAGAACATTTAGCGGGATAAATTAAGCAGAAAGTTTTTAAAGGTAGGGAATTATGACATTTCCATGGGTTAAATATGGGAGGGAGGTTCTGGAAGCCAAATTTGGGTGTCCTTTTACCAAGCTACAGTAAACAGGGCCCGGTGCTAGCGGCAGGGGCTGTTTTTACCGCAGCAGGTAAAAAGGCCAAAAAATGGCATGGCCATGCAATAACATTACACTTACCATGGGGCCATGCGGGGGAAGCACATAACGCCACCCACTGAGGTGGCGTTAAGGACTCCCAAGCTAACCTGGCAGTAACCAGGTGGCATGCGACACTGCCCAATTATCACCGGGTTAGCACTACACTGGAAAATAGCTAGCTATTTCCCTAGCACAGCAAATGGGGCACCCTGGGTCTGGCATTACCGTTGCGCCTCCTTTGGGCTGACAATAGTTCCAGATTAGCATGCAGTAAGCCCACATTGGGCTTACCGCCACTTTGTGAAAGGGCCCCTTAGGCTTTAAGGTAGAAAGTTGAAATCCAGAGCCTCTGGGGTAATATTTTTAGAAATGCCTCCTGTTTAATATGAAGGGATCAAGAAGCAAGCAGAGCATCGGAGTTTCAAAGTATGGATGAGACAATGATGTAGGGAGGGGGGATTTCGATACTTGAGAACTGGGCAACGTTCTGGTGAAAGGGAGCCTATTCCAAGAGGATGAGCTTCACCTTAACCAAGGTAGAACCCTGCTGCTGGCACTAACCTTTAAAAAAAGAGATAGGGCAGCTTTCAAACTAGAACCTTGGGAAAAGCTGTCAATTGCTCAGGAGTGCATAGTTCAGAATAAAGTATCTTGAAAGGGATACTGGACAAATCCAGAAGTTAGGATATCCCAAAAAGCAGGCTATGATAGCAGCTGAAATAGCCCAAAATATTTCAATAAAGAGCAGAAAATGATTCAAAATCATCCCCATCAAGGGCTAGATTCTATAAATCATGCCTAAAAGAATCGATGCTGAAAAAAATACACCTAGGCATATTCTGTAAACCTCACCTAAATTTAGGCTTGGTTTATAGAATATGCCTAAATCTAGGCATAGTTTATAGAATATGCCCAACACCCTTTTTTGTGACTATTTCGTCACAGCCATTTACACCAATGAAAACCTGGTGTAAATCCCGATGCTTAAATTATACGTGGAACAGGCATATTCTATAACAGTGCATGTAAATTCTAGGAATGCTCACAACCCACCCATGGCCACGCCCCCTTTTCAGATCCACATCTTAGAATTTATGAGCATCACGTTATAGAATACACTTAGACATTTGTGTACATGTAATTTTGAACCCAGTATCAGAAAAAGCAGGAGTAAATGGGGATTGACCCTGCCCCAGCCACTAGAAACTAGGGGAAACTCTTGATAGGTCCTAGAGGGGGTCTTTGCAGAGTAGAAGGGCTTGTCTTCAGTCTGGTGGGTAGGGATCTTGATTGGGAGGCAGAGAAGGGTTCATGTGGCACCAGCTCCTTTAAGAAGCTTTCCCAGAAGTACTGGGCAGTACATTAGTGATCTGATTCTCACAGCTTGCAAGATTGATCACGAGTCAAATTATTTATATACCATGGTAGTTTCTACCCTGTGGCACTAAGTGGCTCCCATGGTAAACAAAGCTGTAGTAAAATGTGATATTTTACTACAGCTTACTAACTAGCCCTCTTAGTGACCCTGAGATCACAAAACACCTGTAGTCAGTGTGATCACAGACAGATATAATATCTTCTACCACTGTTCCTGGTACCTTCTTGCCTATTCATTCCACACATCCTAAATTTAGCATTTTTTATTCTGGAGCTCTATAGCACAGAGACTATACCTAAAAAAAAAAAATCTCGGGGGGGGGGGGGGGGGGAGTATAACTTTTTAAACATCGTTAATTATTTTTTATAATATTCTTAATGCGATGTCCTTAATCTGTTTCTCTTTTTCCCATTTTCTATTCCAAAAGTAAAACTTTATAGAAAGCAACATCACAGGAACACAATTTGTGCTTAATATTTTATCAAAACAAATTACAAGGCTGATGGATGAGGCCTCTTCTCATGGACGAAGAAAAAAAAATGCTATCACGATGATAAATCACATGTGCTTCTTAGTTTGTATGTGTGATAAATCTGTTACTTGCATTGCTTTCAGCATATATGAAGAAAGTGCTCTTTAAACAGAATGAAGGAGTAGCCTAGTAGTTAGAGCAGCCAGCTGAGAAACTAGAGGTCAAATCCTGCTGATAATCATTGTGCCCTTTGGCAAGCCACTTTGATCTCTATTGCCTCAGATACAAACTTAGGGCTAGCTTTGCTAACATGCATGAATGCAATTTAACACAAGACCCATGCTTTCAATGGGGTCTATTTACTCAGATCAATCACATTAATGCACAATAAATGCAAATTAACATGTTAGTTAATCTAGCTCTTAGATTGTAATCCCTTTGGAGACAGGGAAATATGTATTATATCTGAGTGTAACTTACTTTGAAAAGCCATGAGCTAAATCCAAATAAGTAAACAAATTGACCTAGGGGCTTGATTTACTAATGCTTTTTTTTTTCTGCAACCATGGAGAAAAAGAGCAGTTGGTTTTTCAAGATTGCCACAATGATTATGGATGAGAACTATTGGCATACAATGGAAGCAGCACATGCAAATCAATCTCATGTATATTCATTGAGGAAATCTTGAAAACCTGACTAGGTTGTGACCCTCAAGGAACATAAGAAATGCTGGGACAGACCGAAGGTCTATCAAACCCACTATCCTGTTTCCAGTAATGGCTAATCCAGGTCACAAGTACCTGGCAAGATCCCAAAAGAGTAAAAACAGATTTTATGCTGCTTATCCGAGAATCTCAAAGTAAACCAGAGTGCTTTATATAGAGAATATGAGAGGATTGAACCCACAAAACAAAATTTTTGTGAATGGAGAGGTTCTCAGAGTGTTAACTCACCCAAGCGAAGCACTACTCACAAGTAAATTCTGCTTCTAAGGGTGGACAAGTTTCTCAATCATTGAACGTCTCCAAAAAACATTTTTTTTAAATTATAACATGAGCAAACAATACCAGTGCTCTCACACAAATCGTGATCAACCCTTAACCTAAAGGAAATATTTTAAATGTTTAATTTGCGAGGTCTGTCCTATCACATTCTCAATAAACCTCATGCACACTACTCACACTACTCATCTGTCTCTATCATATGTCATCAGTTCTGGGAGTATATATTGTACTCTAAATTCTCCATTAGTCTATGAATTAAATGGGGGTAAGCCTAAAACTATCCTTAAATCTTGTTTGTATGTTATAGGCGTTATCAACTACTAATTATAGATTTTATATCAAATATCTACCTGCTTATCCACATATACGTTATTCCTGATATTTCATGCATAGATTTAAATGTAAATGTAAATCTTAACTCATCTCTATACAGGTAACTACCCACCAAATTTTATCTCATAGATGCACAATATACTTCCCCAGACTGTGATTTTTGCACTCTGCATGTGCCAGACATTCTAAATCAACAATGCATTATGTTGCTTTACTTTACCATATAATGAAAAAAGGCGTACTTAACTTAATCTCGCCAGAGGTGTGCACCACCCCCAATGGATTCCAACTTGTTTCAACATCTCTCAGCTTTACAGCATTACTGCGTTACAGCATTACTGTGTCTCAGCGTCTCTCAAAATCCAAACTTTTTTTGCCAAAATCATAATGAGTTCTACTTTGCAGGGTTTCGATAGTTCTTCCTCAGGAACTCAAAATGTTGAATTCTAAAAGTTTGCAAAAAAAGGGAAAAAAAAGAAAAGTGCCCCTGTTCTAACAGTGCACAGCCTACTAATGGGAAAGGTTTTTTATGCTCCCAAAGCAGGAAATGATGTCATGACATACCAGCTACGTATGAACTTCATAGCAAAGGGTACTCTCCAAATAATCATCAGATATAATCTCCTAAATCCCAAGGTACATTACAACAAATGCTGTCCTGATATGAAATAAACAATCAGTGGTACATAATGAATGTACTTGCAATATAGAAAAAACCCACCAACCCTCCCATCTTGGTTATTACAGAAGATATATTGCAAAAACCTGAAATGACATGTATTATAAAAGAAATCAAATTAAAGTGTTCCATTCTATGAAATCATTGAGTCCATTGGGAACCATCGTGTCCAACTCAAAAATCCAGAATTGTTCTTTCTTATTTAATACTCTGTCCATGTCTCCACCCCTAACAGGACAAATAACTTGATCAATAATGATCCATTTAAGTTGTGCAATTTGATAGTTCTTTTCCATGCAGTGCATAACCAAAGGAGCAGTCAAAACCAGCTTATGGAGCCTGCTTTTGTGTTCGGTTAGACAGAGTTATATCTGTCTTTTGGTACATCCCATGTACCATTTCTTACAGGGGCATACAATGGCATATATCACATGTATCAACTCACATGTGGTGTTGGTCCTTCGTTTGTAAATTTGGTTGGTTCTCTTAGGATGACACCACTGAGGACTATATATACTCCCAGAACTGATGACATATGATAGAGACAGATGAGCAGTGTAAGTAGTGTGCATGAGGTTTATTGAGAATGTGATAGGACAGACCTCGCAAATTAAACATTTAAAATATTTCCTTTAGGTTAAGGGTTGATCACGATTTGTGTGAGAGCACTGGTATTGTTTGCTCATGTTATAATTTAAAAAAATGTTTTTTGGAGACGTTCAATGATCGCGAAACTTGTCCACCCTTAGAGGCAGAATTTACTTGTGAGTAGTGCTTCGCTTGGGTGAGTTAACACTCTGAGAACCTCTCCTTCATTCACAAAAATTTTGTTTTGTGGGTTCAATCCTCTCATATTCTCTATATAAAGCACTCTGGTTTCCTTTGAGATTTATTGTATAATTTCTACCAGAGAGATAATAGGGAATTATATTTAGGAGTTTGGCTTATCCAAGAATGACATATGGGCTTTTCTTTTAGGAAATGGTCCAAACCTTTTTAAACCCCGCTTAGCTACCTGCTTTCACGACATTCTCTGGCAATGAATGCCAGAGTTTAATCACACATTGTATGAAGAAATATTTATTGTGTGTCCCAGAGTCCTAATATTTTTGGAGGGTGTAAACAAATGATTCATGTCTCTCCGTTCCTCTCCACTCAGTATTTTATAGGCCTCTTTCATATCTCCTTTCAGCAGTATCTTCTCCAAGCTGAAGAACCCTAGCCGCTTTAGCTTTTCCTCATAGGAAAGTCATCCCATCCCCCATTATTTTCTTCGTCTTTCTCTGTACCTTTTCTAATTCCACTATATCTTTTTTGAGATGTGGTAATCGGAATTGCATACAGAATTCGAGATGCGGTCGCACCATGGAGCAATACAAAGGCATTATAGTATTCTCATTCTGTTCTCCATTCCTTTTCTAATAATTCTAACACTCTATTTTCTTTCTTAGCTGCCACTGCAAACTGAGCAGAGGGTTTCATCATGTCATCAATAATGACAGCTAGATCCTTTTCCTGGGCAGTAACTCCTAATGTGGAACCTTGCATCATTTATTTATTTTATTTATATTAAAACTAGTAAAAAAGGCCCGTTTCTTAACGCAATGAAACGGGCGCTAGCAATGTAATGAGTTCCTGCCATTAATGTTTTCACGGTTGTATTTTGAATATAATTGTTTTTTACGTGCGTAAGATTTCTTTATATACAATATTTTTTGTGTAAACTGTGTTACAATGTGGTAAAAGTTTTCCTTGTTCAGGCCCTTCAATCAGTTTAACAATCACATCAGAAGAGCTCCTTACTCGTGAAAATGCAACATACAGTTGCCCATGTGAGAGACTGAGAGTGACAGTGTGTGATACAGACAGTGTAAGAGAGATACACAGAGTGAGTGTGTGTGTGTGTGATGTCTGTGTGAATGACAAAGTGATTAAATGTTTGTCTTCCCTTCCGTTCTGTGCACTTGCCTCCACTGATGTTCGTACCTCCCTGTATATGATTGTTAGAGATTCAATCCACTCCACTTCCCTCTTCCAAGTTCCGTTCTGTCTGATTGGTGAGGGCGGGGACAGTGAGAGCCAATGAAACGCTGAACTACAGACTTACGAACCCTACAGTGCCACAGAGTCAGCTTCAGAATGTTGGAGGTGCTTTTTATTATATAGGATGTATAGCCCACTTTTACCCAATGTGGGTTACAAAGATACATACATAATTAAAAATACACATACGGCCAGACAAGATCACATCTATTCAAAGAACAACAGTTAATTGAATTTCATTGCTGTTAAATGTGCATATTTTTGATCCTGTTTCATGGTGGTCCTATTATTAGATTTCAATTTGCAGTTTTCAAGTTTACCTCAGTTTTTGTATTTATGGCTGTACTTGTCATTTTACTATTATTTATCCTGTTAACAAAATTATATGTTTTATGTTTTATGGTAAATTGTACCTGCTGTACACCGCAAAGGGTGAATTTCTTCATAAAGGCGGTTAATAAATTCCAATAAATAAATAAATAAATAAATCTGCACACCATTAAATCCTATATATAAAGCATTTCAGTAACAATTTTAAAGTTTCTTAAAACTTCAATCTTTTAAAAAGCTTTTACAAAATAGTGCATCTTTAACAATTTCCTGAATTATTGTATACTAACACAACCTCTTAAATATCTATAAAAAGGTGCTGCTATAGAAAGTGCACATTTCCAAGTTTCTACATAATGATTGGGCAACAGGATTTGGACTACGTGGAGGGGCATAATTGAAAGGGGCGCCCAAGTTTTCCTGAGGAAGTCCTCACAGGACGTCCCGGCAAAGGGGAGGGGAAACCCGTATTATCGAAACAAGATGGGCGTCCATCTTTCATTTCAATAATACCCATCTCAGAAACAACCAAATCCAAGCCATTTGGTCATGGGAGGAGCCAGCATTCATAGTGCACTGGTCCCCCTGACATGCCAGGACACCAACCGGGCACCCTAGGGTGCACTGCAGTGGACTTCACAAATTGCTCCCAGATGCATAGCTCCCTTACTTTGTGTGCTGAGGCCTCCAAAAAAAAAACCAAAACCCACTCCCCACAACTGTACACCACTACCATAGCACTAAGGGGTGAAGGGGGACACCTACATATGGGTACAGTGGATTTCTGGTAGGTTTTGGAGGGCTCACATTTACCACCACAAGTGTAACCGGTAGGGGGGATGGGCCTGGGTCCGCCTGCCTGAAGTGCACTGCAGTACCCACTAAAACTGCTCCTGGGACCTGCATACTGCTGTCATGGAGCCGGGTATGACATTTGAGGCTGGCATAGAGGCTGGCAAAAAATATTTTAAAAGGTTTTTTAGGGTGGGAGGGGATTGTGACCACTGGGGGAGTAAGGGGAGGTCATCCCCGATTCCCTCTGGTCGTCATCTGGTCAGTTCGGGCAACTTTTTGAGGTTTAGTCATAACAAAAAATGAACCAAGTAAAGTCACCCAGGTGCTCGTCAGGGACGCCCTTCTTTTTTCCATTATCGGTCGAGGACGCCCATGTGTTAGGCCCACCCCAGTCCTGCCTTCGCTACATTTCCGACACGCCCCCATGAACTTTGATCGTCCCCATGACAGAAAGCAGTTGAGGATGCCCAAAATCAGCTTTTGATTATGCCGATGTGGGCGAACCTGGGAGAAGGATGCCCATATCCTGATTTGTGTCGAAAGATGGGCGCCCTTCTCTTTTGAAAATAAGCCTGATAATCAGGGGGTTGTTTACTAAAGCTTAGCTCAAGTTATCTGCAGCAGGGCCCATAGAAATAAAATGGTCCCTGATGCAGATAACTCTCTGTTTTCTATCTTTTAACTAGTTCTTAATCCACAATAGGACATTACCTCCTATGCCATGACTTTCTAATTTCCTCAGGAGTCTTTCATGAGGTACTTTGTCAAATGCCTTTTGAAAATCCAGATATACAATATCAACTGGCTCACCTTTATCTACATGTTTATTCACCCCTTCAATGAAATGTAATAGATTGGTGAGGCAAGATTTCCCTTGACTAAATTCATGTTAATTTTGTCTCATTAATCCAAGCGTACGTATATATTCAGTAATTTTATTCTTTATAATAGCCTCTACAATTTTACCTATCACCAACATCAGGCTTACTGGCCTATAATTTCCTGGATCACCTCTGGAACCCTTTATGAAAACTGGCATTACATTAACCACCCTCCAATCTTCTGATACCATGCTTGATTTTAAAGATATATATTACTAACAATAGCACTGTAAGTTCATTTTTAGTTCTATAAGTACTGTAGGATATATACCATCTGGTCCAGGTGATTTGTTATTCTCTAATTTATCAAATTGCACCATTACATCTTCTAGGTTTATAGAGATTTGTTTCAGTTCCTCTGACTCATCATCATTAAATACCATTTCTGGAACTGGTATCTCCCCCACATCTTCCTTGGTAAAGACCTATGGCCTTGTCTTCCGAGGGCCACCTTTACCCCTCAATCATCTAGGAGTTCAAACGATTCTTTTACTGGCTTCTTCCATCTAATATAACTAAAAAAAATGTTTTTATTATGTGCCCTCATCAAAATCCTTCCACTTTTAACTCTAATATTTTCAAAAATAAAGTGAAAAGAAATGTGGGGTTAATTTAGCTAATACTTTACAAACTTCAACAGCTAATGTATTCAGATCCTTAAGATAACAATGACTAGCATTTCACGCTGCTTCATCAAGCAATATTTTGGGACCTTATAATTTGCTGAAAGAAGGAAGGAAGGAAGGCTTAATAGGGATAGTCCTATAAACTTGCTTTGCACACATAAAACTTTTAGAAAATTACCCTATGGATTACAGGTGTAAAAGTACACAAAGTACCAAGAGGGCATTTTTATGTGACCAGCTTGTAGGCATGTTCTTAGGCAGATTTTGGGTAGATCACAGACAGAGTTGCAATTTACACAGATAGGAGGTATTCTATAAGGAGCCACCTAAAGCTAGTTGGCATGTATGTATGTATGTATATATATGCCAGTATTCTAGCTACCTACACACATGCAAACAAAAATAATCCAGCTAGGCACTGTCTTCAATACCACATAGTTTGCAGGTAGGCATTTACATGGAAGGAGGGGCAGAGTGTGCTTGGGGGGCTTGCACATATGTGTAACTTGTAGAATACTATAAATTGCATGTGAAATTCCCTAATCTAGGCGTGAGCCTTTCCACCCTCAAGTATAACCCAGATTTCAGCAATAAACAATTGCAGCAGTAAAAATATTCAAATAACAATTATGGCATCGTATGCTACCTACAATGTCAACACAATACACATTAAAACATTGACAGCATAGAGGGTAAGCAGAGGTGGAACATACAGACAGATAACATAGAGTAACTGAGTTGAACAAAAGATCAGAGTGACTACATTAAGCAATAATTGCATGTGTAATCAGAAAAGGTGCGTGAAAATTATTTCAGCTAGAATTTGTGTGGTATGCAAGTCCTGCTACAGTATCTGTAGCCAGTGTTCGTCCTTGTGTTTGTGGCTAGCTAGTTAGTTGCTTCTTCTGTTGCAGGCTTGGGAAAAGAGCTAGGCTTTCACCTGCTTCCTGGGCAAAACCTTTCTGAGAGTGCATTCCAGAGTGTTATTTACTTTTGGAGAGGATATGGTTAGGAATACTTCTTGGGAGGACCTGTTAGTGACCTTGGAGGTACTTAAAGGGAAATCCTCTTCTTCAAGCACTCTGGCCCATTTCTTTTAAGTGCCCTGATCATAGAGTTATAAATTTAGCACTGTATTGTACAGTTAGCCAGCGAAGGTTTTGCAAAAATGATGTGATGTGATCATATCGCATACTTCATGCTGCAGCATTCTGAATCAATTGGAACTTTTGCAAACCCTTTCATGGTCACATCAGTGTAGAGTGTATTACAGGAATCCAGCCTTGATATTATCACAGCATGAAACATCATGACAAGACTTGCCTTCTCAATGTATGGAGAGAAACAGTTTAGTTGCCAGAGACAATAGAGGCAGCTCCTGACAGTTGATTGGAATTAGGGGATTAGTGAAAGTGTTAATTCTAGTTGTACCCCAAAGTTCCTGACCTGTGATTTAAGGGGAAGGACATAGGTCCCAAAAGGGATTTTGATATCAGATATATGACCACTTGTGTTAGGGGCCCACAGGAGCTGTGTTTTACTTAGGTTCAGGCAAGTTTGTTGTTTGTAGCTCATTCATGCATTGCTGTTAGGAAGTCAGTTTATTCAGTGCTACAGTTAAGTCTGGTTCAGTGGATATAAGCAGCTGCATATCATCCACATAAATGTAGAATGGAGTATCCATTGACTGAATCAGCTTGGCTAGTGGCTTGAGGTAGATAGTAAACAAAATAGGCAAAATTATTGATTTATTTGATTTATTTAACACCTTTTTGAAGGAATTCACTCAAGGCAGTGTACAGTAAAAATAAATCAAACATAAGCAATAGACAATTACAGCAGTAAAAATATTCAAATAACAGTACAAGTATGGCATGGAGGGGCATTTTCGAAAGGGACATCCAAGTTGCGATTTGGACGTCCTTGCAAAACGGCAAAATTTTTGAAACAAGATAGACATCCATCTTTCGTTTCGAAAATACCATCAGAGATGTCCAAATCCTTAAATTTGGACGTCTCTAGATTTGGGCGTCCCTAGACATGGACGTTTCTGACTTTCGGCGATTTTCGAAACCAAAGACATCCATGTCAAAAACGGCCAAATGCAAGCCATTTGGTCATGGGAGGAGCCAGCATTTGTAGTGCACTGGTCCCCCTCACATGCCAGGACACCAACCGGGCACCCTAGGAGGCATTGCAATGGACTTCATAAAATGCTCCCAGGAACATAGCTCCCTTATGTTGTGTGCTGAGCCCCCCAAACCCCACTACCCACAACTGTACACCACTACCATAGCCCTTATGGGTAAAGGGGGGGCACCTATATATGGGTACAGTGGGTTCTGATGGGTTTTGGAGAGCTCGCTGTTCCCTCCACAATTGTAACACATGGGGGGTATGGACCTGAGTCTGCCTGTCTGAAGTGCACTGCAGTACCCACTAAAACTGCTCCAGGGACCTGCATGTGCTCTCATGGACCAGAGTATGACATCTGAGGCTGGCATAGAGTCTGGCACAACATATTTTGAAAGATGTTTTTTTAGGGTGGGAGGGGGTTAGTGACCACTGGGGGAGTAACGTGAGGTCATCCCCGATTCTCTTCGGTGGTCATCTGGTCATTTCGGGCACCTTTTTGTGACTTATTCGTAATAAAAACACATTCGGGTGAAAACGTCCTAGTGTTCATCAGGGACGTCCTTGTTTTTTTCGATTATGGGTCAAAGACATCCAACTGTTAGGCACACCCAAATCCCACCTTCGCTATGCCTCCGACATGCCCCATTGAACTTTGGACGTCCTTGAGACGGACTGCAGTTGGAGATTTCCAAAATTGGGTTTCGATTATACCGATTTGGACGTCTCTGGGAGATGGACATCCATCTTCCGATTTATGTCGAGAGATAGACATCCTTCTTTTTCGAAAATGAGCCCAATAGTATACTTACAATGTCAATATAATGCATAATAAAACATTTTAATAGACAGAGTAGGGTATAAGCAATGATGGAATACATAGATAAGTAAGAGAGTAAGAGAAGTTAAAAAATAACGGGACTAATTTAAAGGAAGTTGCACATGAAGTCAGAGTTAGTCTTGTGTTAAGTGGAGCCTTTCAGGATGTGCATTCCAGAGTGTGGGGGCTACTTCGCTCGCTTGTGGGTATCACATTGTGTAATGTATTATAGGTCCTTGTGCAGCACCATAGGTCTCAGCCCAAGCCAGTGAAGAAGTCCTGCTGAATAGTACTGGGCCATGTTATTCTGCAGTCATACTAGCATGATATTGTGAACTACAGTGGCAAAAGCTGCTGGAAAATCCAGTAGTACTAACTCCAAGGGAAATCCCCTGTCTGTTTCTGTGAAGATTAGGTAGCAGGAATATGAGGATCTTCTTCTTTCGTAACTGGGTCTGAATCCAGATTGACATAGATGTAGCTATTTTCTCTCTTCTAGCCAATCATTGAGCCAAATAATGCCTGTTCTATAAGTTTTCCTAGAAATGGGATGTTAGATATTGGCCAGTAACTTCTAAAGCTTGTCTTTTTTAATATCGGTGATAGTTATTCATTAGAAAGAGAACAGTTCACCATTTTTGAGGCCCTTGATTGCCTGATGCATTATCTTTGATGGGCAGGGGTTGAGGAAGCAGGTGGTTGGTTCAAAGCCTTCTTCTGTTATTGGGTTAAAAGGGTCCTAAATGTCTGTGTAAGGACAAGTTTGTGTGTTCCTGGTTAACTTACAAGAGACTGAGTGAGTCTTTTAATTCTGTTGGCAAAGTATGCAGAAAAATTGTTATAGAGATTGCAGCAGGCCATTTACTATGCTGAATTTGTCCTTCATTGAATTGGCAGCCTGTTCAATGTATTAGGAGAAATATTGTTTTCTTTTTTTGGCTTCTCTTAAGGCTTGATGATACTTTGGCATGTGTTTCCTACTGCTTGGTCTATCCTCATCCAGGCACAATTTATGCCACCTCCTTTCCATTTTCCATCCTTTGCTTTTAAGAATCTGAAGTTCTGAAAAGAACCAAAGTAGGGTTTCTGAGTGGGGCATAAGACCATTTTCTAGTGGTGCAGTTGTCCCTAGGGTATTAGCTAAGTGTTTACACCACAGTTTTACTGCCACTTTAGTAGTCTTTCCATCCACATGAGGATAGTCCTGCTCTAGGAAATTCTCAGCAATCAGCTTTTTCTTGTTTCTGTCCCCTTCCAAACTCTGGAAGGCATCATGCATTCAGGTGGTCACCTAGAGGACATTTGATTAGAAAGTGATGTGTCCATGATGAAGGTATAACCTCAATGCCACTATCCCGATGTTCTTTGATGCTGACTCATTTGCAGGATATCAAGTCTATCATGTGACCCTGTACATGGGTTGGAGAATTGATCACTGTGTGAATCCTGTTTCTGTCATCATGTCCAGGAATATAGCTGTGGATGTATCTGCGGTCTTGATGTTCAAATTAAAGTCTCCCATGAGGCTCCCAATAGACACTAGTTCATCCAGGCAGTCAAAGGAAATGGAGCCATTCAGTACCACTAGGCTCCAAAGGGGGTAATATTTAATCAACAGTGGTCAGCATTTCTTTAAATGTTGGCAACCGCTGGCTAAATTAGAGCTGAATATTCAGTGCTGGCCTCTATGTGGGTACTGGTACTGAGTGACTGTTTGCTCTTCCCTGAAAGTTATCCAGGTATGGCTGATATTCAATTAAATCACTATTTGGATACGTGGATCAGGTGGGCCTCTCTTCTATGGATAGTGCCATGGTAGTCAAAGTAGATACTCAGCGGCATTATTGGTATTAGGGCTGGCCAGTGATTTAACCAAGCAGGAGCCTTTAAAACCCAGTTAAATCACTTTGGGGCTCATTTTCAAAACAGAAAAATGTCCAAAATGCGAACAACAACAACAACAACAACAAGCCCATGTATTATGGTGGTGATTCTATATATTGTGCCTGGAAAATCCACGTGGAAATCATCTTTGCCTAAGCATTTTAAATAAGATTTAGGCACGGTTTTTAGAATACACTTAGTTGATATCCCAGCATCTAAAACTGCATGCCTCCATTTACACCAACGATAATATGGAAAAATCCCTGTGCGTAGATTTACATGGACTGGGCCATATTCCATAACAACAAGCATAAATGTGAGAACGTCCATTTCCCCACCCATAGCCACACCCCTTTTGAACTTTGCACTTTAGAATTTAGGCGCAGTTTATTACAACATACGCTTAGTGATTTATGTGCGTAAAATTCTAATTATTGCCAATCAGTGCTCATTATTGCTTGTTAAGTGCTGTTATCAATGCTGATCGGCTTGTCAAGCCAATTTAGTTACGTGCATTGTTATGGAATACGCTTAGATTTAGGCACGGAACGCTAGGCGCAATATATAGAATCCAGCAGTATATGCATAAAGCCTTTCTTAGCCTTGTGGTGTTGTTCTTGATTTAGAGATTGAATTGATTTTGCAGTTACTGAAAATTAAGATCTTTCCCCCTATGACTAAAATTCAAACTCAACTATGGAAGTAAATGACATAATACTAGCTTTGGCACTGATGCAGTTGTCATGTTCTGTTATTAAGCCTGTAGTGGGAGGACGGAGAAAGGTAGATGATCAATAATTTTGAAGCCTGTGAATCTTTCTTCTGGGAATGACACCCACCCACACACACAGTTTCTGTCAGACCCACAGACTGGAAATGATTTACATGAAGACTACACTGACAATATTTTCCCCTTAAGGAACAGGCTGTAACATTGCAGATATTTGTGAATACAAAATAACCTCCTCTACTCCCACCAAGAGAAAATATAATCTGAGTGTAGCTGAATGAGGGTAGGACTGGATTCAATGTAGTGAATTTAAACTTTACTGGACTAGGAGAACTGTCACCTGGGGCACAGTCTAAAAAGTAAGAAATAGAAAGAAATAGGAGGATAATGGAGCTATAAATTAATAAGCAATGCAGACCTGCTGTAATGCAACAGTACTTCACATCTGTCTTCTCTTGCAATCTTTCTTACTCTGTACCTTGGGTCATTTGCGTGAATTGACTGGTATGCTGGGAGAAGGCACCCTGCTGTCATATATTATAAATCCTCAGCTGCTGTTTGGAAATGGAAACCACAACCTTTATGCAAACAATTGTGACCATCTCTGGGAAAAGGTGACTAAAATAGCAGATCCAAAATGTTGAGAATGGCCAATTTTTCATGTCATGGGTCCATAAGCTGTCTGAAAAAGTTACAGGGTTGAACTTCTGTAACTTTTTAATTTTTTTACTTAAAAGGATGGGGTTTGGACGGTTGTATTACAAATTGTTTGCTCTAATAGAATTCATTAAAACCTCATTTATGGTGACTTTAGTCACCTTTTCCTGGAGACAGTCACAGTTGTGATGGCTGAAAAACATAGCTGGTAGACAGTGCTATCAGCCTTGCATTTTCATGATCTCTCCCCACTCCCTCGTTTAACAGGCATAGCTTACTTTTAAATGGCTTAATTTTATAACAGGATTGCCTATGTGAGAAATCCAAAAAGATGCCTTTTTAAGTCTATTGTGTAAAGACAGCATGCATCAGAGCTTCCAAAACTGTGGGCTGGACCCCAAATGGGAATACAAAACCTGCCTTTGGGGTCACAACCTGGGTGGGCTCTTCATGGATTCATTGCTATTCTGTACTTCAAATGGGTCACAAAATTTTATTTGGCCGCAATCTTGGGGTCAGAGCCACAAAAAGATTGATAAGCACTGGCATAGCTGCTTTGATAAAATAAACTCCCAGAACCAGCCAAAATAAGGACAAATGCTGACACATAGATGTACGCCTGCTTGGCAAGGTCTAAGTATATACATTACTCTATGCATCTCTATGTATATTTTATAAAATAACCTTTTTAATTATTTCTTTGTTTTACGACCAATAAATTTGTTTTTACTGCATTTACATTTGAAGCGTCATCCTTTCGAATTTTTTGAGTCACCTTCGCTGGTTTTTTTTTTGTCATTTGATTTTTGCGAAGACTGGTTTCTTCTATTTTATAAAATACCCATAGACATAAAATTCTGCCTCTGCTCTGCAGAAACTGCCCCATCTCAATAAGCATTCCTACCTGCAGATCGTATAAAGGGGCATTTTTACTACGCTGTGGTAGGACTAAAATGTGGGTAATGTGTACCAAATTGACCCTACTGCTGGGGTGGAGTGGGTAGCCAGCAGTAGTTTTGAAGTTGGTGTGTGCTATTTTTTTTTATTTGTACCCTGCACTTTCCCACTTATGGCAGGCTCAATGTGGCTTAGGTACTTATTTGTACCTGGGGCAATGGAGGGTTAAGTGACTTGTGCCTGCAGTGGAAATTGAACCCAGTTCCCCAGGACCAAAGTCCACCACTCTAACCACTAGGCCACTCCTTCACGCCACTCCATTTCAAATGATAGAAAATAATTTTCTATTTTCGACCACAGTGGGCTTCCCGGCGGTAATTGGCAGTGCGGCCACATTGCCGCATGTTGCTTGATTACTGTACCAGTGACGTAGCTATGTGGGGCCACGGGGGACTGGGCCCCCGTAGATTTGGCCCTGGACCCCCCTGCCAACGACCCTCTTGACCCCCTCCCACCGCCAACCCTCCCCCGCTGCCGTCGCCATCGGTTACCTTTGCTGGTGAGGGACCCCAACCCCCGCCAGCCGAGGTCCTCTTCTTCCGGCGCAAGGCTTTGTTCTGTTTCAGAAACAGAACAAAGCCTTGCGCTGGAAGAAGAGGACCTCAGCTAGCAGGGGTTGGGGTCCCCCGCCAGCAAAGGTAGATGGCGGCGGGCGAGGGTTGGAGGCAGGAGGGGGGTCGAGAGCGTCGTCGGCAGGGGGGGGTCAAAGTTGTTGGTGGTGGTGGTGGTGGCGGCGGGGGGGGGGGTCGGCAATGGCAGGGGGTGTCAGCAATGGCAGAGGGGTTCAGCAGCGCTGGGGGGGCTAAAATGTGCCCCTCACCTCAGGCTCTGGACCCCCCTCCCGCTGAGGTCTGGCTACGCCCCTGAACTGTATGAGTAGTGAATGCCCTTACCGCCAAGTAAATAGGTGGTGGTAAGGGCTCAGGCAATATATAGCCATGCGCTACTTTTAATATTAGCACACAACCATTTACTGCCCCATTACAAAGGTCTTTTTTTTCTGCCATGGTTAAAAATGACCCAGTGTGCTCCAATTTCATACGTCCAAACTAGCACAGGCCACTTTTTAGTGGAGCTTAGTAAAGGGGCCCCCAAAATAGGCATACACTTCCATGAAAATCCTTTTTATATGCATATGCAGTTACACTATTTTATAAAGCCCCTTTTCCACATTAAGTGTAGCCCATACTAAAAATCTTTGCAGCCACCATAATGAAACAAAAATGCACAACACCGTAATGAAAATGAAAGAATCTTATACAAATGCCAAATGTTTGACCCTCAGACTGGGTACTGCATTTCAGATAACTAATGAAGGGCACAAAGATCATTTACCAAGGCATCTGACCCATAATTCACACATTATTAAAGTGAGCTGCCTTTATCAGGACAAAATCTGCAGGTACTTTTACCCAACAACATTGCGTTAATTTTTAGAGAACATACACGTGCATATAATTGCATTGGACAGGGCCAGCCCTGCCACTAGTCTCACTAGTTGTCTGCCTAGGGTGGCAACATTTGGGGCATTACGAGAGGATCATTTCCTCTTTCCTTCTCTACCCCCTGTCCTGCATCCAGCATCTCCCCCCCCCCCTTCTCTGCCCCTCTCATCACTACCCTAACTCTTCTCATACCCAAGCCACAGTTAAAATCAAAATCAGCACAGGTGGGAGGCCTTTAAACCAAGGCCAGTGCTCAAGCACTGCTGTGACCCACACTCCCCCTGTCATGAATTGGGACAAGAGGCAAGTAGAAGTGTTTGACTCTAGGTCTGTGCTTAAACGCCCTGCACTGGTGCTCTCTGCTTTGAATTTTTCATCCCAGGTCTGGGAGAGATATGGCAACTGCAGCAACCATGGGAGAAGGGAAGGGAGAGAGATGCTAATCATGGAATGGGGTAGGGAAGGGGAGAGAAGATGCTGAGTAAGGGTAGGGGTAGAAAAGGAGATGCAGCAACCATGGGAGAAGGGAAGGGAGAGAGATGCAAATCATGGAATGGGGTAGGGAAGGGGAGAGAAGATGCTGAGTAAGGGTAGGAGGTAGAAAAGGAGATGCAGCAACCATGGGAGAGGGGAAGGAGGGGAAGGGGAAATTTGGCCACCTGGAGGAGGGTTGGAAAGAGAATGCTGGCCACCTGAGGAGGGGAGGGAGGGAGGGAGGGAGGGAAAGTGAGTTGCTGGACTATGGGGGGATTAGAGACAGGAAGGGGAGATGCAGGACTAAAGGGGGAAAGGGCACACAGCTGACGATTCACTTAGAGCATCAGACACCTTTGGACTGGTTCTGGTCATGGACAGAATTTACTCATGGACATTTGCTTCTGCTTTTTCTGTGAGTATTTGTTTTGTGGAAAATGAGTAGTGGGGTACGCTCTTGTGAACACATATCTTGTTTGCTTGGGTACCTAAAAATTTAAAGTGCATGCAGATCACTTGTACAAATATATACCTACAAATTAACATGCATAAAATTAATTTGCACAGTTTAAAAAAGTATTAGCATGCATACAAAGTACATACAAGGAACCAACAGTTATTTCTCGTTCCCTCTTGCGACCTTGTATACTGTATTTTGTACTATTGTTTGCTTAATAGACTATTGTACGCCACATTGAGCCTGCCCGTGGGTGGGAATATTGTGGGATATAAATGCCATAAATAAATAAATAGGGGAAATAAATATGAAAAAGGCTCATACACTGAGAAACATTTGTTAAAAGTTAGCATGGGCTGAATTCTTTTTTTGGTGTGTACACCACTAATGAATAGAGACTTGAAAGTGTAATCCACGTGTGCTGTTTTCCAATCTTACCCAAGATACACCCCTTAGGATGCCTCCTCTAAACACATGTGCTGTGGAGCATCACTCCTACTTTTAGTTGCATTTAGGACAGGCAATTTTTAAAAGCCAGATTATACATGCAGGCAACTAGTTACCCTTTGAATCTTCCTACTCGCTATAATTCAGTCTCATTTCACACTGAAATGAAAAATACCTGAATTCTGGGTGGCATTTTGGTTTGGCCCTTTTCTAGAATCAATCTGCATTTCCCATGCAGATGTGCCTGAAGGACAGTTGTGCAAAAGGCAGGATGAACGCTGTCCAAGGTACTTTGAAAGCTGCTTCAGGTTTGTGCAGGACCTGTGTGTACCTTGGAAGATGCTGCCTGAAGAAAACGTGAAGCAGTTTCTGGTGGACCTGTTTGCACTACCTAGTTTTATTTAAAATTTTCTTGTGTTATATGTTTACACCACAAGCATTGGTTAGTCTGTACATTTGAAACAGTAAATAAATAAATAAACATGCTACAGGCTGTGATGATAACTCCCCAGCACAGCCATAAGAACACAAGAGATTCTTGGAAGTTTAAAACAGCATTGTAATTTGGAATAGTCTGCCATTTCTTTTCGGAAAAATGCTATTAGACATATAGACTGAGATAGAATGAATTTGTATAGTTTTGGCCCAACATCTAAATGTCTGGCCAAAAGTTATCTGCCTAATAGAAGGAAGAAACATACTCATCTTGAGCAGGGACCATCCTTCCCCATGTTTAAACTTGTACAGCGCTGCGTAACCCTGGCAGCGCTATAGAAATGCTAAGTAGTAGTAGTAGATTACATATATCTGGAGAGCATTTCAAACTTAACTTAAACCATCTCAATATTTTATCTATTTAAGTAGGATTGTAAAATAACTGTTCTAACTTATGAAGGGATAATATCATAAGAACATAAGAATAGCCATACTGGGTCAGACCAATGGTCCATCTAGCCCAGCAACCTGCTCCCAATTGTGGCCAATCCAGATCATAAGTACCTGGCAGAAACCCAATTGGTAGCAACATTCCATGCCACCAATCCCAGGGCAAGCAGTGGCTTCCCCTTGTCTATCTCAATAGCATATTGAGTGGTCCTGCACAAACAGATAGCATGGCTGAAAAATCCATATAAGCAGAACCAGAGAAACCATTCCCTTATCTTTATGGGCAGAGCAACTTGCTGAATACAGACTTTATAATGGCTAGTCCTTGGTTTGTATTAAGATATATAGAATGTGGCCCGAATACCTTGAAAGTACCAGCAGGGAATTTTAACCACAGAGTCTGGAAATGTGCAGCTAACCATGAAATACAGTGCACACAGTGGATTGATAGCTTCTGGGAAGGCATGTGGGATGTTCAAAGATACCAGAGCTTGTAAGCATATATCTATTAATAATCTCCTCCTCTTAAAATCTTGCCCTCAAAAAATGCTCCTGTAACAGCAGCCAAAATGCTGTCCAAGCAAACACTGACTTCTGCAAATGAAATCTATTTGGGGGAAAGATGTGCCAGTTCAGAACCTTTTTTTATGCATGTGTGAAAAGCATGAATTTTTTAAACTCCCACAGCTGCACACACTGTAGACTCTTAAAAGGAATTTGTCTAGGTAACTTGGCAATTACCTGAATATATTCTCCAGGCTGAAACATTCATCCCTCAGTGGCTTATGCACTTTCACATACTGTAGTTAACTTGGGGGGGGGGGGGGGGGGGGGGAGATGCTGTAAGGGGGGCAGGGCCAGCATGAAGAAATGTCAAGAGAGGCAAAGTACATACAGGTGTTTCCTTTTGAGTACTGATTGCAATAAGAATGTTGGCCACACTGAATCTCATTGCAAATTAGACATATGCCCAAACAGCCTTATGACATCTGCCCCTCAACTATTTATGACAGACCTAACGAATCACTTGAACTATATGTTACAAAATTGACTCTTCCCGAAGGAGAAAAGAAACGTTCTACTCACCCCCATACCCAAAGATGCAAAGAAAAGTGCTAGTGAACTAACCAACTACAGGCCAGTAGCATCCATTCCCTTAATAACCAAACTAACGGAAGGGATGGTGACCAAACAACTCACAAACTACTTAAACAAATTCTCAATACTACACGACTCCCAGTCAGGATTTCGATCTAACCACAGTACTGAAACAGTACTAGTTACTCTCATGACTAAATTCAAACAAATGATTGCAACTGGCAAGAACATACTACTTCTACAATTTGACATATCTAGCGCCTTCGACATGGTTGATCACAGAATACTACTACATATCCTCGAGTACTTCAGAATTGGAGGCAACATTCTCAATTGGTTCAAGGGGTTCCTAACCACACGATCATACCAAGTGACATCTAATTCAACTACATCAGCCACATGGATACCTGAATGCGGAGTTCCACAAGGATCCCCCCCTCTCACCGACTCTATTCAACTTAATGATGATACCCTTGGCCAAACTACTATCAAACCCAAACCTCAACCCATACATATACGCAGACGACGTAGCGATCTACATCCCATTTAAACAAGATCTAATGGAAATTTCCAATGACATCAACCAAAGTCTACATATCATGCATGCATTTCAGCTGAAACTCAATGCAGAAAAAAATCCAATGCCTAATACTCATCTCTCAACATAACACGAACAAATTCACCACCATTATTAACACACCAAAACTGAATCTCCCAATCTCGGACACCCTAAAAATTCTTGGAGTTACCATTGATTGACACCTAACACTTGAGAACCATGCGAAAAATGCAACCAAGAAGATGTTCCACTCAATGTGGAAATTAAAAAGAGTAAGACCTTTCTTCCCAAAGACCATCTTCCATAACCTGGTACAATCAATGGTACTCAGTCACTAAGACTACTGCAACATACTCTACACTGGCTTCAAAGAGCAAATAATCAAGAAACTTTAGACAGCCCAGAACACTGCAGCTAGACTCATATTCGGTAAAACAAAATATGAAAGTGCTAAACCCCTACGAGAAAAGCTACACTGGCTCCCACTTAAAGAACGCATCACATTCAAAATATGCTCCCTAGTTCACAAAATCATTCACGGAGATGCCCCAGCCTACATGTCAGACCTGATAGACTTACCACCCAGGAATGCTAAAAAATCATCCCATACATTCCTTAATCTTCACTTCCCCAACTGTAAAGGTCTAAAATACAAACTAACGCATGCGTCAACCTTTTCATACCTGAGCACACAATTCTGGAACGCGCTGCCGCACAACTTAAAAACGATTTATGAACTAACTAACTTCCGCAAACTACTGAAGACCCATCTCTTTAACAAGGTATACCACAAAGATCAACAAATGTGAACTCCTCCACATACATCCTGAATTGTCTTAAAATATCTGCTTGTTATACTACTATCATGTTTTATCATTATAATGTTACCCAAGATCCTTCTGTAATACTAAATGTCTATTTTCTTATATATTTCCACCATTCATGATGTATTGTAAGCCATATTGAGCATGCAAAGAGGTGGGAAAATGTGGGATACAAATGCAATAAATAAATATCCAACAGGACCCTAAGCATTAGGGTTCTAGGCATGTGTGCACTTTGACTACGCTTCATCCTAGTCTGGAGTCCATAACATAAAGACATGGGCTAGATATGCTAAAGGCATTCCCTCATTTGTGTCAATGGAAAATGATCAGTACAGTTAGGGCCCTGTTTACTAAGGCACGCTATCATTTTTAGCACATGCTAAAATTTACCTCACGATAACACTAGAGGCGCCCATATATTCTTATGAGTGTATCTAGTATTAGCACGAGCTAAAAACGATAGTGTGCCTACAGCACGGCTTAGTAAACAGGGCCCTTAATTTGCTAACTGATTTGTAAGAAGGGTAACAGATGGATGTATGATAGAGATATTTAAATACTTGGTTTAAATGCACAGATTTAAATGCACAGATTAATTGAAAGAAGCCCCGGAATGAGGTGGGGGGGGGGGGGGTCATAGGCTGAGGGTGAAAAGAGTTAGGCTGAGGAGTAATGTAAGGAAATATTTCATTATGGAAATGCAATAATTTCCCAGTAGAGATGGTGGAGATGGGGATGGTGTTTAAATTCAAGAAAGCATGGGACAAATACTGTCTGAGGGAGAGGAAAGGATTGTGGAGCTTAGTAGAGCAGGCATAGATGGGCAGATTGAATAGGCTGTATAGTCTTTATTTTGCTAATATTTTCAATATTTCTGTGTTAAATAATAAATGTCCTGAGTTATTTAGGCAATAGGCCGTCCATTATTCAGCCAGTGGCAGACAGCGTTTTCTTTCCACCGCCAGCACTACACCTGCAAATTCAAGGCCTAGGCTTGTGAGGGCTTCGACATTAAATTTCCAGCTAGTGCATGACCGATTAACTTAATGTTCAGACCTAACTGACCATGGGTTAGCGCATAAGGGGGGGTCTTTTACAAAGCGTCGGTAAGCCCAACGTGGACTTACTGAATGCTAAATCGGGAATACTGCCGTTTCAACATGGCCACCGGCGGTAGTTCCTTCCTGAGTGTGCATTTCTGGGGAGAAAAAGAAAACCCACGGAAACGACTTGCACGGCGGTAACCCGGCAGTTATCGGGCATTGCCGCATGCTGCCTGGTGGCCATGTTTGTCTGAGGGCCTTTTACTTGCTGTGGTAAAAAGGGCCCTTGATGCATGGAGAAAATCAGCCCTCACCAGTAGTGCAGGACCCTTGTTCCCACAGCTTGGTAAAAGGACGCCCAAAGATAGAATAGCTATTTATGCAGTCCTATTTATTCTATTCTAGGTATTTATATTCTATTCTATTTATTCTATTCTACTCTAGGTATTTATATCCCGCTAATATCAATAAGGAATCTAAGCGGGTTACGTAAATGCAAAAGATATACTGGAAAGTTTGGAAAACTTAAAATAATCATTTAAATATTTAACAAAAAGATACGTTTTCAATCCCTTGTGGAATTGTAAATTACTAGAAATCCACAATTTACTAGCATGGGAAGAAAAAGAATCATGCATGTTAATTTGTAGGTATATATGTGTACAAGTGATTCTTTTATAATGAATTTTCCTAACAGATGGAAACCCAAACAAGGTTGGCCAGTTAGGTTAGGTCTCAATATCAGGACCTAATTGGATTCCACCCCCAGAACACCCCTGACATAGCCAACTTTAAGGTCGGTGCTAACCAGTCATTTTAAGCGAGGATGACTGTTTAAGTGCTGCTGAAAATGACTGGATATCCGTGAGCAAGCGAGTTAATTGTTCAGCGGCTGTTTCTGCCAAGTTTACTCACTTTGAATATTGACCAGAGAGTTTTCTTTCTCTGCTATCAGGTTTTAGAATAGGATCTAATCATATTCTGAGTATAAATTGTGCTAAAATATTGGCAATCCTTGAAAGCTCACCAACTTCTGTCAAACAATAAAGCAATCTCTCCAATCAAAATTTGATAACAACCATAGAGACAGTCCAATTGATGAAAAACAAATAGTGATATAAGTGGACCCTCAGTAACATATATGACGAAAAAACACTCACCAGTGCTGCAAACTATCTAACAGTGATTATAGGACCCATAATAGGATCTCATCCGCTGAAGAATAATCATCATTTAACTTACATCCTTTCTCAATAGTAAGAACAAACTGCACACATGGAGGGCATAATTGAAAGGGGCGCCCAAGTTTTCCTGAGGACGTCTTCGCAGCACATCCTGGCGAAGGGGCAGGGAAACCCGTATTATCAAAACAAGATGGGTGTGCCTCTTTCGTTTCGATAATACGGTCGGGGATGCCCAAATCGCGAAATTTAGGTCAACCTTAGAGATAGACATCCTTAGAGATGGTCGTCCCCGATTTTCGGCGATAATGGAAAACGAGGTCGCCCATCTCAGAAACAACCAAATCCAAACCCTTTGGTCATGGGAGGAGCCAGCATTTGTAGTGCACTGGTCCCACTCACATGCCAGGACACCAACCGGGCACCCTAGGGGGCACTGCAGTGGGCTTCATAAATTCCTCCCAGGTGCATAGCTCCCTTACCTTGTGTGCTGAGCCCCCCAACCCCCCCCCCCAAAACCCACTCCCCACAACTGTACACCACTAAGGGGTGAAGGGGGGCACCTACATGTGGGTACAGTGGGTTTCTGGTGGGTTTTGGAGGGCTCACATTTAGCACCACAAGTGTAACAGGTAAGGGGGGATGGGCCTGGGTCCGCCTGCCTGAAGTACACTGCACCCACTAAAACTGCTCCAGGGACCTGCATACTGCTGTCATGGAGCTGGGTATAACATCTGAGGCTGGCATAGTGGCTGGCAAAAAATATTTTAAAAAGTTTTTTTTTTTAGGTTGGGAGGGGGTTGGTGACCACTGGGGGAGTAAGGGGAGGTGATCCCCGATTCCCTCCAGTGGTCATTTGGTCAGTTCAGGCACCTTTTTGAGGCTTGGTCATAACAAAAAATGGACCAAGTAAAGTCGGCCAAGTGCTCGTCAGGGACACCCTTCTTTTTTCCATTATTGGTCGAGGACGCCCATGTGTTAAGCACACCCCAATCCCGCCTTCACTACGCTTCCGACACGCCCCCATGAACTTTGGTCGTCCCCACAACGGAAAGCAGGTGAGGACGCCCAAAATCGGCTTTCGATTATGCCAATTTGGGCGACCCTGGGAGAAGAACGCCCATCTCCCGATTTGTGTCGAAAGATGGGCGCCCTTCTCTTTCGAAAATAAGCCTGATGGTGTTTCAAATTCGCTAAAAATAGTGCTCAAAAATGTGCTCAAAAAGAATAATTGTCCAGAAAATCTGACTCAAATAATAAATTCAATATTCACAAAAAGATTTCTCAAAAATGCAGCGTCAGGGAACAGTCACCAACATCGCAGAAGTGGACCCCATGAGCCTCGTTTCACTTCTTCAGGAGTCCAAATTGTCCCAGAAATCCATTGAAGAACCCCTTCTCAGAATAATTCAACTTTTTTCATTAGTTGGACTGCCCCTATGGTTGTTATAAAATTTTGATTGGAGTGCTAGCTTTATTATCTGATTTTTGTATCTCTTCATAGAGTTCATTTTTGGGTGGGATTTCCTGATACCTTGAAAATCAGCATGTTACAAGGGGCATTTTCCCTTTCTAAAGATATCATTTCAGCGGAGGAGGGATAGCTCAGTTCTAGAGAAAAATCAGTGCTAGTTTCTTCAAGCAAGTCATAATTTTGGTACTCAAATATTGGCTTCTTTAAGGAATGGATGGGGTAATAGGGCTCCATATCTTTTCCATTTCTTCTTCTACCTGTACCGTATATAATTTTAGCTCTTAGCAGACTTGACTTAGTTTTCTGTTCCTGTTCAAGGAGGACAAGAGATGTATGCACTTATTTTTATGCACTTAATGTATTTTGGCATGATGAAAGAATTTTCCTGGCCTTTAGAAATGGATTTGTTAAAATATTCTCTTCATCTGGGTATATCTTTCTGTTCCCCATTATTTAGTTATTTCTTACAAATGACAAATAAAATGTAACCGAGAAAAGAGAGGGCCTGATCTGTGACCTAGCTTCTACCTAAAAGATTGCAATTGGCAGCACAGCTTTCCTTTCACAATAATTACTTTTTCACTTCCCACATGAGGATGTAACCTGCACTGCCCAACTGTATTCTTTTCTATTGCTTAAATGAATATGCGTTCTGAGCTGTGTGCTCTTGCGTGAAAGACTTACACCAAATGAATTGTCTTGTTAAAGTTTGTATTTTTTTGTGAAAGCAGAGAAGTAAAAGACCTTTCTAGCAGACAAATCAATGATCTTCTGATGCTTTAATTCATTCTGCAATAGGAAATATTCATACAGGCTTCTGAATCCAGATTGTGTCTTGGTAATTTGATAGAAGGGCGATTTATGAAATGTGCCTACTGCTGTATCACGATATGCTGTTCAACATGGGCACACAGACATATGCATACACACACAGGCACATATATACAGGGCTTTTTTTGAGAGGGTACTCGGGTACTGAGTACCGGCACCTTTTCCAGTGTCTCCTAAAATTGACTCATGGACCACAAGTTTTAATGAAAGAGCTCAGGCTCAAGACACCAATTCTGCCTTGTCATAGATTCTGTGACTGGTTGCAGGGGGCCTGGCTATTGTGGAGTGAGTCCCTCAGTGATCACCCCACCCCTGAAGGGTGGCCTGGCATTTGAGTACGGCACCTTTTTTGCTAGAAAAATTGCACTGCATATATATATATATATATATATATGTATATATACACACACACATATATTTCTTGTTATTTCTTATCCTTTGCTATCCTTTAAAGTCTTTCCCATCCCTCCCTTCATTAATCGGTGTAGTCAGGACTTTAATTTTGTAGACCTCATTTACAAAGTTGTACTGAGATTTTCCAGTTGCTCTGTGGTAATTGCCAAAATTAGATTATGGGGGCTGTAAAACCTCAGAGATAAATGTTTTTCCTGGCTCAGGTCTTTCATTCCCCAGGTTTATTTAAGAACCCAACCCAATACAATACACATAGGATTATGCACACACAACAGGACCGAGGTTGGCCATGTCTAGGAGTTGGGAATCAGAGGTTTTCAACCCAGTCCAGCTGGGGTTCTCAGGATATCCCCCATTGAATTCAAAAGCCCCCTGCCACACAAAAGCATCTAGTTTTCTTGGGTTCTTAAATAAACCTGTGGAACGAAAGACATGAGCCAGGAATTAAAGGATCTGTCTCTGTCTGCTTACTTACCAATTGCCAGTTCATGCCATCCAGTTTTGTTGGAGATCAGTTCCTGTTTCCATGGCTCCTTTGGAAGGGAGGGGTGTTTAAGAAAATGGCCCAACATGGAGCAGCTGGGCTGAGAACCAACTCAGGGCAACCAGATCGCGATCAGTGCCATGCTGATGCCGTTCAAGTTCACCACCGCAGCAGGCCAGTGGACTGGCTCCGAGACTCCAGAGAGCAGTTGGGTGACCAGCACTCAAATTCACAAGCACAGCTGCACTTTTCTGGTCTCAGCCACAGTTTCTACATGTGGCTGAGCTGCTACAGAAGTGCAGCTGTGATTGGTCAGGAAGCCCTCTCTAGCACCTAAAAGGGTGTTCCTGATTGGCCAGAAGTTGGGAGTAACTCAGATTCTGAGTTACTCCTGGCATACAGCCAATCAGGAGCCCCATTTTAGGTGCCAGACAAGGGAGGACTGGTTGTTTGTCATGCAGCCAAGAGGTAAAGCTAAAGCCAACCAAGGGAATATGGCAGGGAGGGGGAGGGGCAGGGTTTGGCAAGAGAAGAGATACTTGATGCTGAAGCTGACACTGATGTGTCGTCATGTCAGGTCCGCAGAGGTCCTCTGGAAGTGCGAGGGGGCCCTGTGAGACCACCCCTGTAACCCTTAGGACCAGCCCTGTATTTAAATGTGCCCTGAAGATGTGGAACTGTCATGTTCATGGCCATGCCCCTGCATTCAGACTCACCTTTCCTTCTTATGGTCAGTCAGGCTCTGTGGCTTCTCCGCATTACATTTCTCCAGAGTCAAGCCTTGTTTCTGGTTCCTGTCTAGCCTAGTACTCTGCCTAGTGCTGTGCCTAGTCTGAGTGACTCGCCTGCCGCAGCCGGCTTTCCAACTGCAGTCTAAGTACTCACCTTCCCTGAGTCTGTGACAGGGGACAATTAAGTGTGGGCTACAACAGCAGAATACCACACTATTTTATTATGAATGCATAAGATTCTGTAATGTATGCTTTAAACATCTAGTAAAAACTTTTATTACAATATTTGAGCTAAAGTAGGGATGCATAGATCCTTAATTTATTTTACTTTTGTGCAGCATTCAAAACTTCTCACCCAACCTTACCGATGTCAGCAAAAACAACATATTTAAATTGTTATAAAGCTCTCACCAACTCCATGAATAAAATAGTATGAATGAAGTAACTGGATTTATTAGTTTCATAAGTCACCCAAAGCATGAGTGGAAATAAATTGAAATAAAAGAATGCATAGATCTACTGGCAAGAACAGTTTGCACTAAAGCAATTGGGAGTTATGTGAGAAGCATCTCAAACTGTAAACAGCAACATTTACATGTGAAGAATGCATACAGGTATAAATGACGGTTTACATATAAAGATCCACACACCACATAGAGATTTCATGGGGGGGATGATGGGGGCATGCTTTGGGCAGGACAAAAATCTACACATATAACCCCTTCCTGTCTGCATCATATATTTGTATTTGTTGGTGGGTCCAGGTCAGGACTAGTATTTACTGAGGGCTGTTGGTAATGATAATTCGCACACTCCACACTCATGTGGCATACAATAAGCCAGTCCAGACCAGAACTGGGATTCTTAGCCAACAGTGTGAAAAACAATATTAAAGCAGCTGAAATACAGGCAATCTGGGAAAGAAAGAAGCAATATGGATCAGCTTGAAAAGAGAAGATAGAATCTCTATACACACAGGTTTTGTCGACAGGCCTCCAACATAAGCAGAGAAGCTGGACAAGGATCTGGTTGTAGATATCCAAAAGCTGAGACTGAAAGAGGAGGTGCTGTTGCTGGGAGCTTTCAACCTGACTCATGCAAATTGGAATGTCCCAACTGCAGAATCAGAAAGATCATGGATGCTCTTCAAAGCATCCTGCTCAGACAAATGGTGTCAGAACCCATGAAAGAAGGGTCAACACTGGATCGAGTGCTCACAAATGGAGAGAGTGTATCTAAACATCCAGTTGGGTTCCCATCTGGGCAATAGTGATCATCACACAGTATGGTTTGATATAAGAGCTACAGCGGAGTGCAGACATACAAAATTCGACCTCCTGGAATTCAAGCATGCTGACTTTAGTAAAATGAGAGAGTACCTGAAGAAAGAGCTGATGGGATGGAAGGATATAAGACAGAGGGAAAGACAGTGGTCAAAGCTAAAAGGAGCTATAAAAATGGTAGCAGAAATGTATGTCAGGAAAGCTAATAAAAGCAAGAGAAAAAGGAAACCGATATGATTCTCCAAATAGGTGGCTGAAAAAATAAAGGCAAAAGAGGCGGCATTCAATGAATACAGAAGAACAGAAAAAAAGAGAAATACAACAGAATACCAGATAAAACTCAAAGAAGCAAAGAGAGAAATATGGCTGGCAAAAGCACAAAGGGAAGAAAAATAATTCTAAAGATGTGATGAGAGGTGACAAGATGTTTTCAGCTACGTTGGAGAAAGGAGGAAGGAAAGGAATGGAGTTGTGAGACCGAAAGATGCTGAGAACTTCGATGTGGAAAATGATGAGAAAAAAAGCAGACATGCTAAACAAATACTTCTATGTTCACAGAAGAAAATCATGAAGAAAGACTTTAGTTGACTAACAAAGGAATATATGGAAATGGAGTAGATACCATAACGGTCATAGAAGAAAGTGTTGGTTTGAGTATTTTTATTAATTTTCAATGCAAATGCAGTCAGGAAGCAACAACAATGTAACAGTAAACAATTATACAAAAAGGGTGAAAAATCAAAAGGAGAGAGAGAGAGAGAGAGCGAAGAAAAAGAAAAGGAAGGTACATAGCAAAGGTACACTTAGTTAATGGTACATTTCGTTAATGGTATTTAGCACAACATGTCACATTAGGAATCTTTAAAGTAAGATAGAAGTGGAAACCATTTGTCCTCATGCAGAGCAAATGTAAGTGATTTTTTTTTTTGCAAGGTATGTTTCATATTTATAGGATTGAAACAATAAGTTCCACCATTCTTGATAAGTGACCTGGTCCAAAGATTTCCAATGCAAAAAAAATTACCTTCAAAGCCAATGAAAGCATAGTATTAACAATTGCACATTCACTAGATTTTAGGTTATTTTGAAAGCATTGGTCTTTGAGTAACACATATTTATAAGTTATTGAACCCGGGAGGTGGAAAACATCTACCAATAATGACCAGATATCTTTCCAGTATTTTTGAATACATACACTTCATAAAGCAGTCCCGGATTTTGTCAAGGAATTTTATCTCCCTAGCATGCTCTGATGTTGTATTTACCCAGTCAACATCGGGGTAAATGTAACAACATGTAACTGAAGTTACATCCCTGCTGCAGTTACAGGTATATGATACAGTTATGCCAAATCTATGACCAGTGTAACTGTTGGCATATAAGTGTAAGATACACTTATACCAGATTACACTGGTATTCTATACCGGAATCTAAGTACCCAGATGCAGTGGCGTAGCGAAGGCGGCTGACACCCGGGGCAGGTTGCCGCTGTGCACCCCCCCCCCCCCGGGTGCAGCACGGTGCACCCCCCTCGGCACGCACACCCCCCTCGGAGCGCATTCTTACCACTGGCGCTCCACCCCAAGTGCACGCCGTCACTGGGAGCTGTGTCGGCTCTGCTGGTTCCCTGCTCTCTCTGACCCAGAACAGGAAGAAACCTGTTCCGGAGCAGAGAGAGCAGGGAAGCAGCGGAGCCGACACCCCCCTCAGCGGCGTGCACCCGGGGCGGACTGCCCCACCGCCCCCCCCCCTTCCTACGCCACTGCCCAGATGCCATTAATGAATAGTCTGTCACTGTATTGCATCAGGGCACCTAAATGGAGTATAACCTTAGAGGTTTCTATACACGTGTTCACCATTTTACAAAGGGAATAAACTTTTTTGGGAAACACTGTCCTCAGAGGCAAGCATAGATTTTTAAAAAGTGTTCATTTTGTACAGTGTATTACACAAGGGATTACGGGAATAATTCGTTTAAATCTCCCATTGTTTATCTCTGCATCCAAAATGAAGAAAAATAAAAAATTGCAGCCTCCTACTTCTTTTCTCTCTCTTCTTTGAGGTTCTGTCTCCCACATAAAGTGCTAGTTCCTTAAAACTTCTGGCAATTTGCAGTCATGCCGCAGATTTCATGGCTTGGCACAGGTGCCCAGAATGATTAAAGAGCACTGTAAATCTCTACTTTGCCTCGGCTCCTGTCTGGTCTGAGACTTCAGACTGCATGAGTCAGAGTTATTTCTGAGAATGATTAAAGTCATATATTACAAATGATAAGAGGAACTCTTCATGAGGATGCCACTGTAACTTTCCAAACCACCTGTGCATTATCTTAATCATATCTCTCTCTCTTCTCCCACCCACCACCCCATCCTGCCTAGCATTTACTTTTCCTGGCCTGAACCTTGTTGCTGATAGCTGAATATCAAGACTATGAAAATCCTCAGCTATCTACACTAATCAGTAAAGATGTTTCCCATCTGGTCTCTGGTTCTCCAATGCCACTGTTTCTTCACCAGTAATTCCTTTAAAAATAGTCCATAAATGTCACACAGGATTTTGTCCCACATCAGCATCGTGACATCTGATATTGAGGGTAAGGTACAAGAGATGATATTTCCAAGCTAGCTCTTCAGTTATCTTGTAAGTTAGGGGGGTCTTTTACTAAAGATTAGGTTGCATTATCTGCAGCATGGCCCATATTTTTTATAGCATATTGTTGTTATTAACTCCCTTAGTTAATTACAACAATATGGTATAAAAATGTATATATCTGTGGTAGCACAGTATCATTTTGTTTTTTTGTTTGTTTTCCCTCAACTCATCAGTGTGAAGGACCTGAAGGCTATCCAAGGTAGGGAAGTACATAAGTACATAAGTAATGCCATACTGGGAAAAGACCAAGGGTCCATCGAGTCCAGCATCCTGTCCACGACAGCGGCCAATCCAGGCCAAGGGCACCTGGCAAGCTTACCAACGTACAAACATTCTATACATGTTATTCCCGGAACTGTGGATTTTTCCCAAGTCCATTTAGTAGCGGTTCTCATTGCAACTCTGTGCAGTTCATGGCCTTTGTGGCCTGGTTGGAGCTGGGCTCTCTTTTGTTCCTTTAAGACTGAACTCCAAACTGATACTCCTGTGTATACTGACTTTTTATAGCCCTGGAAGGAACCTGTTAGTTTTGGCTGGAATTGAGTTGTAAGATGATTTATGCTTACTGCTGAGTTCCCGGGCCTATGAGGAGAACAGTTTTCTGTGTTTGAAACAAGCCATTTAAAAAGGCTTGCTATACTTTTATACTGCAGTTTGGCTATGTCATGCCCTACCACGATCATGCTATCATATAAGGATTGAGTCCCGCTTGTCCCAGTCCAGGGTCCTCCAGAGTGGGAGGAGTTAAAACAGTGCATACAGTAGAATACTCTAGATGCTTTTTGTTCTTATTCCTTGGGGTGACACGGGGCTCATTTTCAAACGTGGCATAAAGTGATATTTGGATATTTTGCATGCCAAAACATTCAAATTGCTATTTTCAAAATCCATTTTCTAAGGGCTTTGTTTACTAAGCCATGCTGTAGGCATGCTAACAATTTTAGCATACTGAAAATTAGTACGTGCTAACACTAGAGACACCCATAGGAATATATGGGTGTCTCTAGCATTAGCGCGCTAAATTTTAGCATGCACTAAAAACTCTAGCGCGCCTTAGTAAACAGGGCCCTAAATGTTTTGCTATGCAGTTCGTCCACAGTGCGTTCAGATCACAAGGGAGCATGTCAGGGCAGGATTTGGGCATTCCTAAGACGTTTTTCGGCCATAATGGAACAAAACAAAAACATCCAAGGCTACAATTGAAATGTTTTGGTGTAAACCTGTTTTTATCATGACTAAGTCACAAAAAGGTGCCCCAAATGACCACTGGAGGGATTATGGCATGATCCCTCTTACTAGGGTTACCATACATCCGGTTTTACCCGGACATATCCTCTTTTTGAGGACACAGCCGGACAACTTGGCAGGTTTTGCCAGCCTGCCCGTTTGTCCGGATTTGCGGACATACGGGCAGCTGGTGGGCAGGCGGGCGGGCCTTAGGGTGTCCTATCCTCCCCTCCCCTTACCTTACTGTACTGCCCTGGTGGTCTAGTGACCTCTTCAGGGCAGGAAAGAGCCCCCTCTTTCCTGCCTGGAGCAGCTGCAGACTGTCTCTTGCTGCCTCTGGTCCCACCGTCGATTCAAAATGGCTGACAAGAGTTCAAGTGGCGGCCTCTCGAGACTTCTGCAGAACTCTTGCAAGGTCACTGCTTGAACTCTTGGTGGCCATTTTGAATCAGCGCCGGGATGGGAGGCAGAAAGACAGTCTTCAGCCGCTCTGGGCAGGAAAGAGGGGGCTCTTTCCTGCCCCAAAGAGGTCACTAGGATAGGACACCCTTAAGATGAGTGACAGGGGGTGGGGTGTGGTGGGGTGGGGGGGTGGCAGGTGTGTGGTGGGGGCAAGGCATGTGTCCTCCTTTTTGGGGGAGCAAATATGGTAACTCTACCCCTTACTTCCCCAGTGATCACTGACCCCCTGCCACCACCCACAGATGTGAATGAAACACTACATACCAGCTTCCGTCGGTGCAGTGCACTGTAGAGAAGAGAACCCAGGCCCATAATCCATTCTAACTGTTACACTTGTAATGGAGTGTGAACCCTCCAAAACCCACCAAAAGCCTACTGCACCCACATATAGCTGACACCTGCAGACATAAGAGCTATTGTAGTGGTGTATAGTTGTGTACAATAGGTTTTTGGTGGGTTTTGGAGGGCTCACCATACAATATAAGGGAGCAATGGTGAGATGTGTACTTGGGACCTTTTATGTGAAGTCTATTGCAGTGCCCCCTAGGGTGCCAAACTGCTCTGCTGGGATGTCTGTATGGCCAGGCTACCAAGAATGCTGACTCCTCCTACATCTCAAAGACTTGCTTTTGTGCATTTTTCCCTTGATCTTTTTTTTTTTTTAATGGTCCAAAAGGATAGATGCACTGAGCACAATAACATCTAGGAAATGGCCATTAAAAAAAAAAAAGAGAGACATTTTGCCGGTTCGAAAATGGTCATGTTCACTACTCGATTTTTGGACATTTTTCAGAAAACGTCCAAAGTCAGATTTTTACATTGTATCAAAAACGCCCCTCTACGTGCAGTTGCAGATAAAAATGTGAAGGAGAGTGTCAACATGGCAGACTCCCTTCTTCCCTTGAAGGTGTCCCTTGAAAATAATAAGGATGTGCGCAGGGCAAAATGTTTTGTTTCATTCATGGCTTGTTTCTGCTTTTTTTTCCCTATTTTCTGATAGTTTTGGTTTCTTTCAGGCATTGGTTTTAATAAACATTAAATGTTCTTGAGAATTGTTTAACATGTATAAGACTTAGCATGCATTAATTCATAGGTTAGCCTGTGTTAAATCAAGTTTGCCTGCGCTAAGGGGCTTAGGGCCCCTTTTACCAAGCTGCGGCAAAAGGGGGCTGGTGCTGGTGTTGGCACGTGTTTTACATGCGTGCTGAAGCCCCCTTTTACTGCAGCTGGTAAAAGGGAAGTCTTGCCTTCCTGCAGAAAATGGCCGTGCATCAAGTAAAGCACTTGCCGTGCAGCCATTTTGAGGGATGCCCTTACCGCCACCCACTGAGGTGGCAGTAAAGACTCCTGTGTTAACCCGACAGTAACTGGGCAGCGCGATTACTGCTGGGTACACTCCGGCACTACAAAAATAAATACATTTTTGTAGCACTGAAGATGACGACGCACTAGGGGTGGGAAGTACCACCGGGCTGCTGTGGTAGCGCTGATGTACTTCCTGTATAACAAGCGGTAAAGCCGTGTTGGGCTTGCCGCCACTTAGTAAAAGGAGCTCTTAAATGCGTTTTAATGCAAGATTAATGCACGCAAGCCCAAACTAATGCTGCATCAAGAAGGGGCATTCTCAGTCATTCTTATTGCAGGTCATGCAGTAATGTTACAATTAGTGCACAGTGCTCGCAAAGAGTTAACGCTGTGTTAGCCAGTTAGCGCATGGTAAGTGTAACCCACTAGCTGCTTCCACGCCCACTCTCTTCACATCCTCTGACAGAAAATTTCTGGAAAAAAATTCAGGAACATGTGGTTGAACTCACAGTAACAGGCAAGATATCGCAAAACCCATTAATGCAGTAGCCTGTTTCCAGGCAATAACAGCACATTAGGTTTAGTAAAAGGGCCCCTAAATTTTTTTAATGTGCACTAACCAGATTAAATGTGTGCTAAGAAATTCATATCCCTTGAAAAGAACTACACATTTCATAGTGCCAGATGAAGGAGAATTCTGCCTGTGATGGTTCAGTCCCATATGTGGGCCTTTAGATCACATGGGAGAGATTTGTTGTTAAGCCCCTAGTCTTTTCCCTCAATGCAAAGTGTCCTCAAACTTCACACACAAGCATCTCTCTTCCTGGCACTCTGAGTCGCTCAACTTTCCCTGAGCCTCACTCCCAAGATCTTGATCAAGCTTATGCTGATGCGGAAGAGAAGTAAGTCAGGTTCCATTGTCTATATAGCACGATTTCCAATTTCCCACAGTTCGCTCATAATACTCAGCCTCTTCCAAAGTCCTCACATATGTCTGTTGGTTTCCTCACTGAGGCCCAGTGTATACAAAAGATGATGATGATGATGTCATCATCCCTATAAAGTGAGCTCACATAGATGCCTATGTGCCTATTTAAAATAAGCATACAGAACTAACCTCAGTAGTACATGCATCCTCACACACAAAGTTATTCCTCCTTCGAGGCAGGTGTGCACTCTGTATGTATTGTATTTCACAACTCATCCCCAAGTCTTTCTGCTTGCATATCCACTTGTAATATTAAGAGCCTTTTTATTAGGAGGGGGTTTAATATGCTTTACATATAGGAAAGCCTTTATAAAGTTATCCCCAAAATGTGTATTTTTTCCCTTGTTCTAGGGCTATCCTTGTCCCTTCTAATAGGATGACTGAGATGCTTCTGGCATTAAGTATAAGGCAGAAGGGTCATAAATTGAGTGAGATCGCAGAATTGCCATGAAAAATACAGGCATTTGCTAGTTTAGAAAAATGCCATATAGACATGAAATTAAGCCTGTTATACTAAGCTGATTTACACAGTGCAGCTCTTTTTAATAAAGTATCAAAATCCACGTTCCAGACAACCAAATTTGGATAGAGGCTCTGGAATTAAAAACTACCCGACATGTTTTTGAACATGCTGAATCAAATTGTTAAACCAACTTGACGTCCAGACACTTCTCTAATACAAAAAAGAAGCTTCAAGCTACATCAAAACTGTCATGTCCTTCCGTGCTATAGAAGATAGTGATCGAGCCAGTCACTTTTCTGTAATGGGCACGATATTGACTGCCATTAATTCATTTCTATGTCTTTGTATATTTTGCTTTGTTCTGTGCATGTTATCTTGATTGTATGCTACTATATTGTTTGCTAACACGGTACCATAATTTCCATAGGAAAAAAATCCTTTATTCATCTCATAAATTAGTATTTCTTAATTCCATTTTCTTCAAATCAAAGCTCGATACAGTAAGAATTCTTTTTGGAGGGAGGGGTGAAAATGTGCATGGAGTATGGAAAAGTCAGCATTTAGATTTCTATTGGGTTGTTCTCATAGCTGGAAGGAGTAATGTTAAATGATTAGGAGATCAGACTGGGGCTTGTTAATTAGTGCCTGCTTCACAGGGATCTATGTTGAGCCTTTCATTGTTCATTTTGAGCAGCTTCCAGTAGTGAGATTGACAATAGTGGATTGAGTACATGCACAGAATGGAGGAGAAAGCACAAAGACATGAAAAGCGACAAGGATGAGTGGAAAAGAATGAGACTGGATTCCAGGAGTGAATCTGGAAGCACTGTCAAAGATAAGAAGCAAAAGGGAAGGCAAGGCGAAAGAAGGCTGCAGAAAGGAGGTGAGGTGAGAAAGGTAGAAACTATTGGATTCCAGAAACTGTACTATTATCAGGGCTGCCGAGACACTGAACTGGGCCTGGGGCAGGGCTGCCGCTGCTGGGCCCGGAGCGGGGCCACTGCCACCCCTCCCCCCACAATCATCATCCACTGTTGCCCCCCAATCACTGGTGCTGCCGCCCCCCCCCCCCCCCCCCCCGATCGCTGCTGCTGCCCAACAGAATTGAAATACCTTGAGGCTCATTTTCAAAGCACTTAGCCTCCCAAAGTTCCATAGAAACCTATGGAACTTAGCCTCCCAAAGTGCTTTGAAAATATGCCTCCTTGGCTATCAGGGATCCTGAGGCTCCGCCAGCACGAGACGTGTTCCTCCAGCGCTGACTACCTGCCCCTGTGGCTGCTTTTCCTCTCAGGGCATGCTCATTTTGAAAACTGAGCATGCACACCTAAGAGGAAAAGCAGCCACTCAGCAAGCAATCGGCAGAAGAGCAGCACTGGAGAAAGCTCCGGGTCCTCCGCAGTCTCAAGGGGGGCCCGGCACCAGAGATTACTCTCTCCTGCTCCTGTCGAGATGCAATCACTTGGGTCCCATCAGGAGCATGAGAGAGACAACGACCCTGGCACTGGACCCCCTGGGGAATTTAGCTACCCCATTAATTTACTGTCCACTGGGGTCAGACAATAGCATCTAGTCCCCGGCCCACTTTACCAAAGAGGATTCACATCTGCCTGCCTCCAGTCAATTGGAGCCAGTTGTGACACTAAGGTGCGCTGAAAAATAGCCTTCAGAAGTGTAGGCATGTGCTTTGGACGTGCGCTGATCTTTTTTTTAGCGGGCCTGCAAAAAATGCTTTTTTTTAACTTTTTACAGAAAATGGATGTGCGGCAAAATAAAAACTGTCACACGTCCGTTTTGGGTCTGAGACCTTACTGACAGCCATTGACAGCGGTAAGGTCTCACACGTTAACCAGGCAGTAATGACCTACACGTGCCAAATGCCACTTGGCGTGCATAGTGGACATGCACCAGAAAATAAAAGTTATTTTTCGGATGTGCGTATCAGACGCATGCCAAAAATGAAATTACCACAAGAGCTACATGGTAGCTGGGTGGTAACTCCAAATTGGTGCGCGTTGGGTGCACAGACGCTTACGTGGCTTAGTAAAAGGGCCCCTATAGAAGCATTGAAAAGGTCAAATAGCAAAGCTACCAAAGCTTCCCTTAATATCCTCAAATATATCCCATCGATTGGTCTGTGTACTTGTAGTTTAGATCATGTACAGGCTTCTGAAAATTGTCCGAGACCTATTTCGCTTCCATTCCTATTTGTATCCGTTTTCTGTGGCTGTACTCCCAGACCTTCCTCAATGAACACTGAACAGAAACATTTGTTAAGCAGTTTTATTGACTCACCAGCCTCTACATATACCTTGAGCAACACAGTACCACTTTTGAACTTCCTCTTGTCAATAACACGTCTAAAAGTAGCCACCTCCCCATATTTTACTGTATTCCATTGCTATTTCCCCAGCTTCTCTTAACTTTCCACATATTGTAGGCTGCCTTTGTCTTTCAGCTATTTCCTGTAGTTTTTGTAAACATCGACCATTATCCCCTGGATTCTATATATTTTGCCCAAAGTTGCACGCCCAACTTAATTGAGTAACAAGCTCTTAATTGTCATAATTGGGTGCTAATTGCCATTACAGTTAATTGGCTCCAATTAGGATTTGTGCATGCATCTGGCTATGCGCTATTCTATAAGCTCAGCGCCCAACTTATGTAGTGCGTACCTGTAAGGGAGAGGGGGTGGCCAGGGGGCATATTGGGGGCATTCCAAAAAATTATATGTGGTTTTACAGAATACGGCCCAAGTGCACCCGTCCAGCACTAGCATTTACACTTGGTTTTTACCAGGTATAAGTTTGGTGCCTAAAAGTTCAGTGTACAATCATGATTCTATAAAGTGCACACGCCCTTTATAAAATCACACTTAGCACCGATGTTTCTGGGTGCTGAATTTTGAGCGCCATTTACTGAATCCTACATGTACTTTTCTAGAAAACTATGCCGGCCTCTTACAGTATCTCCCTTCAGTATTGTCCACTGTTCTGCTTCCCCTAGATTTTCCCATCTGGCTAATGACTCTGAGGTACTCCCCATCAAACAAAAGTTAGTCTTCCAAAAATCTAGGACCCTTCCCTTTAAATGAACCATCATCATCTGAGTTCTAATACTGAGTCATGCCATCCAGTGATGTCGGGAGCCCACATGAACCTACCTACAACATCAGAAACACTCTTTCCATTTGTAAGCACCAGGTCTAATATGGCCCCTAAGGCATCCATTACTAGTTACATAGTAACATAGTAGAAGATGGTAGGTAAAGTCCTGTATGGTCCATCCAGTCTTCCCAACCAGATAAACTGATAGCATAAAGTAGGATGTGATACTACATATGTATACTTGACCTTGATTTGTCCTTGCCAGACAGTAGAAGTCTGCCTGGCACTACCCTTATTCTCCAACTACTGAAGCGGTCATCAAAACCTACTCCAGCCCATCTGAATCTCTCCAGCCACAATCGGGGCACAGACTGTAGAAGTCTGACTGGCACTGGCCTTGTTCTCCAACTACTGAAGCTGAATCTGTCCAGCCATGATCAGGGCACAGACTGTAGAAGTTTGCCCAGCACTGGCTTTGCATCTCAACTACTGGTGTGCCCATGTAATCATCCCTAAGTTTGTTTGATTCCATGTTTTTGGTTGCCACAACTGTAGTTTTTGCAGAGAATCCAGAATTTCTCTAATCCTCGACCACACTGCAGCCAAAATGTGCCAATCAACAGAACAGCAATATCTAGCAATAGCACCTCCCCTTTTTAATAGCAATTTTGTTGACAGTTTCAATTAAATCTCTATCCATTTCTCCTGCTTGCAGAGCAGGTTGGTGTATCCCACTAATATATATAGATGTTCCATTCCCTCTCTCCGGAAAAGCTGACAGTTCCTCCTCCTCCTTACTTCATAAACCTCATAGTTCTGTTGCTTTACAATTGAGCTGCATTTTCAGCTGTTGCAGAGACTGCATTAATTTACGTTAAAGGCTGACCAAAACTGCTACTGAAACTGTCTAAACACTTTCAGACAAAACCAAAATTGCAGTTGAAACCTATTGCCTGGTTTTGGCCAAAACTGAGCACTAAAGATTGGTTATGTGAATGTGAACCAATGAAGCCTATTGTCAGAGCTTGCAGTCCCCAGCCCTCTGCTAAACCCTCAGAAGAATAATACCTTCAAGTCCCAGGCACTAACAGCGCAGGCTGGCAACTGAGAGAGCCATTTTAACAAGGACTTCTCAAACAAGTAAGTCTGACATGTTTAGATTCCCAAGTCAATGCAGATGAAGCTAAATATCCTCTGATTCAGGAACCTTGTGAGAATGTGTAAAAAGCATGATGATTACCAGCTTTTTATGTGTACCCAAACTATGCACAAGTAACAAGAGAAAGTAGCGCTGAGATGTTTCCCGTTTTGTATTTAGTTATAAAACTGATTAAGGACAAGCATAATAAAGGTTCTTACTAAAATAAAGGAGTCCAGACACTGGTCTACACTGAGAACATTATTCCAGCCTGATGCACAATCCAGAATAAAAAAAGCCCATTGACGTTACTGAATGTGAGGACTAGATGCTCTGAAAAATTGCAATCAAGAGCAATACAGTTTGAAAATTATATTCTAATATATAAACTTCATTTCACTCTAATATCATTTCCCTACTATAAGCTGACCAGTACTTGTACTTGAAAACAATCACTATAGGTTCCTTTCTCATAGAATCCAGCTTCTGCACTCCAGAAATTTGATTAAAATGCTGCATCTTCAACACAGGATACCAAAATCCAAAATATAGAACAGGAAAAGTTCTCTACGATGACGAATCACAGAAGGCAAAAGTAGAGACTAATAGACGATTCACCACTGGAGACGTGAGTCCAACAGTCTTTATTATATCAGAGATAACGACCCGACACAGGCCGTGTTTCGACGCTAAAAAGCGTCTGCATCAGGGGTCAATAAATACACTACAAATCAAAACATATAACATATAAATAATGCCAATAAAAACATATATGCACATCCATATAGAGATATGAAAATTCAATAGACACTAATTTTCTGATCAGAGGTCAATATGCTCAAATATGCTTAATAACCATTAAAACAGCATACATATATTCAAAAGATTTAAAAAGTTTTTGGCTTCTGCTAATATAAATCAAAAAATATGAAAATATAAATATTATGTGTATTCCAGGTATATATATAATTTTGGACTTATATGCCAGCTAAAATATGATGTATAAATGGTTGTTAGAAAAAATGAAATAGGGTAATTAATATTAAATGCATGTGCACTTTTATATATTAGTATCATGCAATGACAATATACTAAAAACAAAATCTCATGCTTACCCAAGTAATGAATGCAAAACGAAGAGTCCTACTTGTATATGTGTTGTCAACTCACTGATCATGTAGCACTGCAAGCCACGAATCTTTTGAATATATGTATGCTGTTTTATAATAAAGACTGTTGGACTCACGTCTCCAGTGGTGAATCGTCTATTAGTCTCTACTTTTGCCTTCTGGGCATCTTCAGCACACCCAACAGAGCCTGGAAATTCTTTAGAATCACCCAAATAGTATCCAAGCCAGAATGTATATATTTATTGAAATAACAAAAGACCATATTGTTCTGTCCTCTGACAGCCTCCCACTAGTTTATAATGTGATCCTAAAATGTGTTTAATGCTTTTACTGTTATTCTCACTTCTAAGGATTTTCATTGCTGCAGTTCTCTCTGCAAAGATACGTGAGCAATGCATTATGCTTAATGTAGTTCACAGGCAATGCAGCCACACTTGCTTGTCTGTACAAGAACTGTTATCATTGATTTGTGCTGCGGCCCAGACCTTCTCTCTTTCTCAGCCAAGCTTGGCTCCTTTATCTACCTGCTATCATTTCCTGGTCATTCTTACTATCTCTGTCCTGAGAGGTCAGTCAGGTATGATCTTTCCCTCCAATCGAAGGCTGCCCCCTAGGACCACCCCTTGCTACCCAATGGCAGGCTCTGTCCACATTGGTCTTTACCTCCTCCTCCCTGGGCCTGTTTGAGCCTTCTTGACCCCCCTGTCCCTCTTGCCATGAGGCATTCTCCATCTTGCTTCAGGCAGCACTGTCCTGCTTCAAACTCCCTGGAACAAACTTGGTTTTTTACCTTGAAAATATCTCTCTAATGAGATATCGTACACTCCAGTCACCCAGCTCTGAGATACTTCTATCTGCTCAGCTATTTCCCACCTCTGCAGTAAAGCTACCTCTCTTCAGATTTCTACCTCCAACCACTGATACAGCTCTCAGAATTACGGAGTCTCTGTGCCCTGGGGCCACACTTCTGAACATCATGACTGTGAGTAAATTGTCTATATGTTTATGCTATAAAGAAAACTTCAGAAAATAATAGAGACTTCAGGTGTGCTCTGGTGTGCCAAGGTTATACTTCAAGATATTAGGACTTTACAGTAACATAGCCTTGTACACATGGACCTCAGCTGATGAAAACTGAAATTAAAAGCCACAGTGCTTTTACAGTGGCTGA